>NC_047115.1:24301488-24666488 GCF_902500255.1 Thalassophryne amazonica | reverse complement strand
TGGAGCCACACATCTGGCTCTCTCCGTCACTCCATGGCACAGAGCCCAACTACGCATGCAGTCACAAAGTTCTTCTGCTGTGGATTTTGAGGAGCAAACTGGAGCGATCTGAATTGTTCAGTAACTGAAGGTTGGAAGAATATGGGTGTGTGTGTGTATGGAGACAATTAACCTCATTCACAACGTGACAGAACTTAACAATGCGCTGTTATGCGCGACAGCGTGCAACAACGCGGAACATTATTCTTGACTGTGCGTAATAATGTTTCATGATAATTCTCCAGCAACACGTGACATTAATCGTAACACGTGGCAACAGGTTGCAGCAGTTCCTGAGGACACCCGACGCCTCTGCCCGAATCATCATATTCGTGATCAGCAGCCAAGAATGTATACTTTGTGGCATTCGTGACATGCCGTCGTTATGTGTAAACGCAGCATAATAAAGACCAGTTAGAACTGGAGTTGCGACAGGAAGGGCATCCAGCATAAAACATGCCAAATGCCAATGAGGATCTTGAATAAATCAATCAGCTTTTAATTGTACAGCCCTTTACACAGCCCAAAAGGTGAGCAAAGTGCTTTCCAGTAAAAGTAAAAACAGACCACAATATACAACAATATATAATGACAATAAAATAAACCACACTCTAAATTCCTGCTGGTCAGCCGTCTGATAGAAGCAACTTTATCAAAAAAAGAAATTTTTCACACATGGTGACAGACTAACGTTGGGACTGATCCGATCCATTATCGGGATCGGCTTCTGATACCAAGGTTATTCAAGTATTGGAAAACACCGATACAACCTGCGGCATTTTCCGATACCAGAGAGAAGCCACGTCTGTGAAACCTCTCAACTGCTGCATGCTCTCAGCTGTGTCTGCTGCTAAATGTGTGAAGGTGAGGGGGAGGGAGAGATTTCTGAGCTGAAGCCAAGCTGTTTTTTCGTGCACCACAGCTGTGGGTTTTAAGCCACGGGTAGTGGCAAATTTCCGCCCAGCAATCGGGTTCAAATTGTCTGAGCCGCCGAGGACAGATTTTCCAAAAAAAAGAACTAGAAATGTTTGCTGGGGAAAAAATAATAATAATAAAAAAAAATTAAAAAAAATCAGCCCCTTCGGCGTCCCGAGGCTATGAAACAGCAGCTCGGAGCAGGGCACAACAGTGGAGCTGAGCAGAGTTTGTTTCTGTCCACTGAATGGGAAAAAATACTCCATCAAAATCCTTAGTAATAATCAAAAGTTCCCCGCATGAGCCTGGCTAACGATACATTTAGAAATTGATGGTTTATTTTACAGTTGAAAGGCTTTGTGTTCCCACAAAATTCCAAGTTTTCTCTTAGCAGAAGTACGGTGAGCGAGGGATAGGAAGCATGCGTGAGAGACAGAGACACTGCGAGAGACAGAGAGCGAGAGAGGCAGAAAGTGAGCACAAGAGACAGAGAGTAAGAAAGTGAGCACAAGAGAGGGGGACAGGACTTTTTTGCCCAACACTTGTTTTGACAATGTAAACTTATGTTTCAACTGAAACTGAATTGGGGGGGTAAATAAATACTAAATTTTTTTTACTATAACACTTACTTTGTCAATGTAAACGTGTTTCCCATGTCAATAAAGCTCCATGAAATTGAGGAGAGAGCTGGACAGCGAGAGACAGATAAAGAGAGCGCTGCCTTTTCTCTTTTAAGTCTATAAAAATAAGTCTATAAAAGTCTATAAATAAAAGTTATTAATTTTTTCACCAAAACATCAAATCTAGGCTTGCATCTTAGATGTATCTTCTGGCAAACTGCAGCTGAACTTTCAGGTCTTCCTTTTAAGAAAATCCTCCTCCAAACACTTCACCATGAAGCTGTATAACTGGGGATACAAAATATTCTAAAATCAACAATAATGATAGTAATAATATTAAAGCAAACAGAGCTGTGGTATCGGAATAGTATCGGTATCGGCAGATATCCAAATTCAGGTATCAGGATCTGATCGGAAGTGAAAAAATGTGGATCAGTGCATCCCTATGACAGACATCAACTAGAACCACGGTACATGGGTAAAAATACAGTTAATTATTTTAAATAGCACCCTGGGATGATGGCTGTTGCTGAAGATATTAGATAAATAACATAATTTTGCCTCTTTCACAGCCCTTTGAAAATCAGTGAGGCAGTAATCTGTCCTACTTCCACTTTCATTCTGCCTGACAGCAGCACTGCCTAAGGGCACGGCTAGAATCATCTAACCAGGGATCTGCCCTCGGTTTTGTGGATTTACACCAAAAAGGGGCGACACAGCCCAAAATCCTAGCACAGGTGGTGTAGAAGGAGGAAAGAGTGTTGTCTGGGGATGACGGAGGTACCAGACCACTGTGAGTCTCTGAAAGCGAGTCTTTAAAAGCAGCAGTGAATTCTCCAGGTGTAGAAGAGGTGAGGATACGACATTTACAAGACAAAGCAATATGTTTACAAGTTGTTCAGAGGGTGTAAATTAAAAAAATAATAGGTAGATAAACTGAAATGGCAGTTTCAGTTATTTCTCCAAGAGTGATTGGGAGCCCATGGGAAATAAAGAGATCCAATGTGTGATCAAGAAGATGAGTAGGTCCATCTATTGTTTGATTGAGTTTTTAAAAATGCCAGAAGTCTTTTAAAATCAGTAGCAATTTCATCAGATGGGCAGCAGACATGAATATTAAGATCACCACAGATCAGGAGTTGGTCGTATTTAAAACTCAGCAATCTCCTGAATAAAATCATTGTGTTTAGGTGGTCAATAAATAACAGTGCATAGAACAGTGTGTGTAAGTCTGTAAAGGATCGGCTGCAGCAACTCTGTACAATCGAGGCAACCGAAAGACAAGCAACTGTTATACCCCTAATGAATTATTTTTTAATTTTTGGCACTTTAGATCTTTTATATTTTGAGAATTACTTTTAATATTCAATATAATGTGGTTCACACCTCACACCCAATGACTGCTGAGATAGGCTCCAGTCCCCTATGCCATGACCCTTAATTAGAGTTGCTGAAGATGAGTGAGTGAGTGAATTATTTTTAATTTTTAAAATAAACATTTTTGCTAACAAAATATTTGAATGCAAGGTTGAACATTTTTTGGAAAATGTATGGTTTTGATTTACTGATAATTACACAAAGGATAATCAACTAATCTGAATTTTAAAGTTAGATTAATCGAAGAAAAATCGATTACAAAATAATTAGTTGCAACCCTATGTCAATAATCTGGAAAGAAAGAAATAAGGCTGAAACGATTAGTCGAGTAACTCAAATAATTCAATTACAAAAAATGAGGCAAATTCTGTGCCTCGAAGCTCTGTTTAATGTTGTAATACATATGCCAGGTCTATGTGGCGCTGTAACATCCCCAGAAAAAACCAGAAGAAGACTAGAGCATGCGTATATGCTGTGTAAACCCTCATCAATTTGGCGCCAAGCTGCCAAAAGGCTACAGGGACAGAAAGCCACATCCCACCGCCATTTCAGCAAAATGTCAAGACTTTGGCGGAGTGACACTGTGTCATTGCATCGAGAGAGCCCTGGACTATTGATGTTGTTTAAAAATTCAAAAGTACTTTTTATCCGATTACTCAATTAATCGGCTGAGTAGTCAACAGAATACTTGATTACTAAAATAATTGATAACTGTAGTCCTAGAAAGAAAAAGAAATTTGTTAAATTATAACAAATTTCAACTTTGTAATTATAAAGCACTCATGATTTTCTCAGGTTGATATTACTGCAAATTAAATGAGTTTTTTGATATCTGTTAAAAATAATAAGACATTTGAATCTGGGTTCCAGCTACGGTGGGCGGCATCGCCCACCACTGCAAATTTCCTCCCAGCTCTTGGGTTCAAATTTCCTCTCCCACCCGGCATGGATTTTCCAAAAAATGAACTGAAATGTTGTTGAAAATGTACCAAGTCGAATGTATTTCAAGCTTATAGTGTCCTACTTTTGTTTTATTTTGCAATTTCAATCAAATAATTAAAGAAATAAATTTCTCATTGTCTTCATATGTCTGCCACAAACAGCAGAGAGATTAGCAGTCAGCGTTTTTCAGCAAATGCTGAAAGCAGCTCAAAGCGAGGACACTGTGCGTCTCTCTCCACTCTGACTTAAAGGAAAAAAAACCCATTAAAATGTTTAATTAAAATAATCCAGAGTGTCCTTTAGGTAGATGCTGACACATTCAGACGTTTACGGTTTATTTTACAGTTTAAAGGCTCCTATTACCAAACGGAAAACCGCATCGATGGTGAGAGCAGGAGGGGGGAGGGGCAGGAGAAAGCGTGCACGGGGGGGGGTAAATCAGGCCAGGTTCAGCTCTTGTTCAAACAAGACAATAAGTGGTTATGTTGTTTTTTGTTTGTTTTTTTAAGTAATGCAATCCCACTCAAACATGTTGGAAAAACTGTCAGAAAAACTCTGCCTGCTTCACTGGATGAAAGAAGACGACGAAGAGAGCAAATGCTATATGCCCATCAAATATTAATGTGCTTTTAACCTTTTCAATGTTATTTACTTGATTAACTTAGACTTTGACAGAAACATTTGAAAAAGAACTTTGGTATTACAAATATTACAACATAAATGTCATATTTCTGTCCATTATTCTTGCTTTCAGTGCATCTAAAACCACTCAAAATTGGTTAAAATAGGGTTTGCCGTGACCCCCCGCCGGGGGCCCCTGCACTCTCGACCGTGAGCCGCGATCATGTACAGTGGTCCCTCGTTTATCGCGGGAGTTACGTTCTAAAAATAACCCGCGACAAGCGAACTCCGCAAAGTAGTCAGCCCTATCTTTTGCAATTATTATAGATGTTTTAAGGCTGTAAAACCCCTCACTATACATTTTATACACTTTTCTCAAACATGCATTAACATTTTCTCACTTTTCTCTCCTGTGTAAACACTCTCTTTTTTCTTCTGGGTGAGAAGATTATAAACAGACACACACAGAACTCCCCCTTCGCTCACTGCCTCCGGAGGTAAGGATGCGGGACCCGCAAAGAATCCAAGTCCTCTCTCGGTGGCCACGGAGCTCTGCGGCTGCAGTCAACTTCCGCATCAAAACAGCGAGCGTAGTCTCTGCACCTGTTGCCAGATTTGGCGCAGCTCCGCACAGCAGACAGGAGGGCGGTGTGAGTGGCCCGCTGCTGCATTTACTGAGCCCGCAGACTCAGTAAGCGCATCAGAGGCAGTGAGAGCAATTGCGGTGATGCCGACCAGCCCGCCTGATAAGGACGTAGAACACAATGCGCTGTTTAAAAAAAAAAAAAAAAAAAAAAAGCATGCAAAATTGCGCAAAATCCGCGAAAAAAAAAATCCGCGAAACAGCGAGACCTCGAAAGGTGAACCGCGATATAGCGAGGGACCACTGTATTTTACCCAACACTAAAATGGTTCTAGCTAGCTTCTTTTTTTTAACTGTCTGCTGTGCTTAGTTGCAGCCAAAATCTGGCAACAGGTCCAGAGACTACACTCGCTATTTTGATGCAGAGTGCTCCAGCAGCGAAGAAAAAGCACGCACATTGTGTTCTGCGTGCGTCTGTTTATAAGAATCTTCTCGCTCAGACGAAAAAAAGAGCGCCAACAACTACCCATATAACTCGGAAAAAGACACCTGCACCGAGGTGGAAAAAGACGCTGCGGTGCAGCGCCACGACGAAGAGGCGCGATCTGAGGAACTGTGAAATACTGGTCAGTTACTATTAATAATTTCTTATGTGTCCAACCTCGTAGGTTGATCGTTAAAATTTAATTTTGTTAGTTCTAAAAGCCATCATAATTATTTATAGGAAAATGTTCTATTTTTATTTCTCAAACAAATGTTTGGGCCTAAAAACAGGTTTTGATCTTTGGTTTCATTCTATAATACTGGACTTATTTTTCTAAGGTTTGAACTTTGAGAGTGTTTACACAGGAGAGAAAAGTGAGAAAATGTGTGTAGTGAGGGGTTTTACAGCCTTAAAACATCTATAATAATTGTAAAAAATAACGCTGACTACTTTGCGGAATTCACCTATCGCGGGCTATTTTTAGAACGTAACTCCCGCGATAAACGAGGGAACACTGTACTGCACTGTGGTAAACTGCAAAGACCTTTTTTAAAAAATAAAACTACACATGAATCAAATTCACAATACACACTGTATGCCAGAAACAGGGGTGTGACACTGGCACATGAACAGAAAAAAATTCCCCTATAAATACAACAAAATTGACAGATTGTTCATCAACAACCACTGCAGCCAACATGCCCATTTTATCCCCTGCAGAGATAATTCTCACTCCTCCTATTCTGCCAGACTGGCCGACGCATGCACACCGTGCCAATGGACATAGACAACCGCTCCACACCAACAGATGCAACAACTTCCCTAAAACACTCCAACACACCACAGGGCGTTATTTTTGTGTACGAGAGTCTGTTGCGTGAACTTGGTGCTTTGGTTCCAAGCAGACACAGCTTCTTTTATTTGCTTTTTAATTAGACAAGACTGTGTACTGAATGACAAATGTTCAGACGTCTGACCTGAGAACAATTAAATACCTGGAAATAATAACTACTGCTGCAAATACTTGTGTTAAGACTTTTTGTCTGTTTTTTTTTTGTTTTTTTTTTGAGAATGTCCGGGGGGGCTCAAAAGTTTAACCCTGTACTGAAAAGTTAAGAGTAGCCTGCAGGGCAGAAATGAAAAGATCTGGCTTTTCATCTTCACATAGAACCTAAAACTGCTAAAGCACACTAATATTTTGCTATAATTCTACCTCTTCAAAGACTATGATGTTGCTAGGTCACAGTCAAGTGATAGGACAAACACACCGACTTGTCTTAGCAGCACTGAGCCTGATCACGGAGGTTTGTTTGTGTATGCTCACCAAACATCCGATTAGCTGCAACAGTCTAAACAGCAGTTAAATCCTCTCTCTCCATCTGCCCTATAATTATCATAAATCTTTGTGTTAAATAACACTACTTCGATGGCAGGCCTGTCTTAAGATTTTAATCTACCTAAGGATATGTTATGCATACGAAAGGTTGTGTTTCAAAATGTGCAGTCGTCACAATTTAAAAAAATAAATAATAATAAAATACAGACACAACATTTCCACTTCTTGCAAATAACAAGAAGTAAGTTCAGTATAGGTCCTGAGGCCCGTTGGTGCCAGTGCTTATATCCAGATTTAAAAAAATAAATAATAATAAAATACAGACACAACATTTCCACTTCTTGCAAATAACAAGAAGTAAGTTCAGTATAGGTCCTGAGGCCCGTTGGTGCCAGTGCTTATATCCAGATTCTGTAGACACACAGAAGACAGTCTGCAACTGTCCTGGGAGGGACGCCAGTACGACATGTTAAGGCCCTGTCACACCTTGATGATTTAGCCCGTGTATGCCCGACTGTATTAAAACGCTGGAATACACCGGCGTGTGTGTAAAAAATTATGTAGCGTCACACCTTAACCAGCGTATACTGACAGTCCCATTTCCACCGAGTAGTTTGGGTCAGTACTGCAGGGTGTGGTGCGGGTTGGAATGGTTAACTGTGGCTTGGTTTGCGTTTCTACTGCCGGCAGAACCCTTTGTTTGACAGGTGAAACACTTAAATATTGAAGAAGCACGTAATCGAGTGTGCGTACACTGTCCACTGCACACACACAGAGGCGAAACAAAGTAATTTAACATTATATTAATTTTGTCATGATGGATCACTGAATTTATTTTCATTGCGTGCAGAAATCGACTGATGCCTGTGATAAATGGTGACGTGAATGAATGAGACTTTGAATGTGACTGTGAATGTGAATGAATGTGACTCTTAACTTTTATAAAAGTTAATAGGGGTGTCGGAAAAAAATTGATTCACGTCCGAATCGCGATTGTTATTTATTACAATTCTGAATCGATCCAAAATGTCCAAGAATCAATTTTTAAAAAGCATTTTTTAAAACATTTTCTTGCTTACTCACTGCGTGTACTGTTTGTCGGGCAACAGCTTCCCTACTACAGCATCCCCATGAGGGGGGGGTCCGGCGTGCTTCAAACACTCATGAGCTGCAGCTTAGCATGGCGGACAAAGAGCTAATTCAGCCAGCACCGTCTTTGCTGAAGGCAAATGTTTAGGCACATTTTCGATTTGACATGACTTATGCAGTGTGCAAAATCTGCAAAATGAAAGTCAAGTACTTCGGAAACACTTTAAATCCGCAAGCCCACATGCTGCACCATCACCTGGAGCTAAAAGAGGGGAGCAGCAGTCTCTGCCAACTACTGACCAGCGCTTCGCTAAACTGCCAGCCAACTCCGAACGAGCAAAGCAGATAAGTAAATTTACATCTAGAATCACTTGATTAACCTTGTAAAGCTGCATTTTCTTTTTTAAGTAACATTTTTTAAGTAATATAACTATTTCTCAGAGCTCTTTGAATCGAAAATCGATTCTGAATCTAATCGTCACCCCAAGAATCGGAATCGAATTGAATTGTGAGTTGTTGCACGATTCACATCCCTAAAAGTTAATTATCTTGTTGTGGGACAACGAGCCGGTGCCTTCTGATTCAGGCTGAGAAACACACCTGGAGCAAAAAAAAAAAAAAAAAAAAAAACACACTTAGGAACTTGCTTTAAAATGCTACAATTCAGTCACGACAAGGAATTAAAGTATTTTCAGGTGTCATTTTCCAAAATCAGGACGCTTTATGTAAATACGTTATTGTCAGGCTGTGTTGATGAATCCGACTGAAACAAACAGGTAAGATTAAAACTTTATATTTACTCTGTATGTGAATGTTTTGTATGTGAATGTTTTTAATATTTGAAACAGTCTGCTGGCATGAGGACTGCAGCTTTCAGTCAATCAATGGACAGCATTAATGGACATATTTCAACTTATGAGTAACTTAGAAGAAATGTGTGTCAAGAATCGCATAACTTACCTACAACTTATGTCCTGCATATGCAGAACGTATTGACATATGCTGGCATACATCGAAGATGTTGTGCATGTCCAAAATTTTTCGAGGTACTCTGTGTATTACAACATATATAAGTGTGCTTCAACGTGCTCTTAACGTATATAAAACTTACCCATAAATTATTAGACGTACACCAGCATATGCCAGGGTTTTTAATACAGTCAACATATGCTGGCTAAATTGCCAAGGTGTGACGGGGTGTTACGTCCCCAGCCAAGACCAGTAGCCATTTATAGTTGGGTGGCCTACAACAATGTAAATTAAGTGTCTCGTCCAAGGGCACAGACAGGTAGCATGAGGGGGATCCCAACCCAGGTCTGTATACTGACGTGCCAGATCCTTTCCACTGAGCTCCTTGCTCAAATAATCGCAATTAGATATTTTTTTCCCAAATGTATTCAGCCCTAGCATTAATAGGGCATGGACTTGCTTGCCATTTCCATTATCCCTTGGGGTTGGACAGCTGGACGTTTCCACTGTTGATGGTTGAAAAATTATTGAAAATTTATTGAAATTCATCTGTTTGCAGAGAAAAAAAAACAAAACAAAAACAAATGTATAAAAAAAGCACACATCATACAAATACAACAATAAATAAGCAAGACTGATACTTGCCTGGAAGTTTATTTTATGTATATTCATTGCTTGTTTATTTTTATTTATTTATTTCCAATTTGTGTTTTTTTTTTTGTTTTTTGTTTTTTTTTTACAGACAATGTTTTCCCTAGTCGCTTCCAAGGCAAAGTGCTACCTACAGCTTCTCCTCCGTTTGAAAAAATAAATAAATAAAATCCTACAATGTCCCAACGCCGCACCCAAATGCCACCATGCTCTAAATGTCTGGGGAGAGTCCTGTGTGTTGTACGCAGCTTGAATTGAGACAGGCAGATGAGCACATACCAGCAATATGTGTTGCAGATATTCAAGGGGGACTTTGAAAAATTACCTTTCCTGACTTTAATCAAATGGTAGGAGGGCTCAGCTGTTCTGAGCACTGCCATGCAACAGCTGCTTCGGATAATGAAGTGAGTTGCACTGGTACTTAGCCCATTAGATCAATTTAGTAATAACAAATAGTACTTGTTATTTAATTTATAATTTTTTTAAAGAGCATTAAATAAATGATATACAAAATACAATCACCCAATGCATGTACAAAATACAACACCTTCCATCCCCACTAATTTCATTGGACATTTGGATATTTTACTACAGACATCGTGGTTTTCTTATTAAGTAGACATTGCCCAACCTTCGTGCCCATGCTGTTAATCAACGGCAAACATAATGCATGCATGCAAGCAAACCATGTTCATAATTATGTGTCAATGTCCACTGTTCGAGGTGATCAATTTTACACACATTTGAGATGCAGTTTTAATCTTATTCAGATCCACTCAGTCAAACATCTGGCAATCACTGAAAGGCTGCTATGTGTACATTTCACATGCTAGAATCTACATTCACTACCACAGAAGGAGATAGCTGTACACCAGAGTTGCTCTCTACATGGCTCCGGGCAGTTAAGAGTCTCCAGTCACAAAGGAAGAAATGCAGTGTCTGGAATCATATTCCACACAAACACACCTGCACAAATGGGTAGCCTGTGTCAGTCGTTTTATCACTCAAACTCAGTTTCTCACCAAGTTCTGTCCACCTGGAGGGTTTGATATGAAGGTTTGTCTGATTTTCTGGTAGAAAAGCTGTTCGGACAACAGGGGTGCTCTATTACGTTGTTCAAATCAGAAAAGTGCAAATTTGCTAATGCGTACATGGAACTTGGCGAGTTGGCTACACAGACAACACCACTGCAGTCATGTTTACACCAACGCATACAACTGCATACTTACAAATCATCTAATGATGTGTGTACTTCTAGCATATCGTTGAAGATAGAATTTGGCATGACCATTAGGTTTCGGCACTTCAACAATCCTCCCAGCCAAGTGCTTCAGTGAAAGCTACATTACTTCAGCCCTCATTTAACAGCTTATTAGAGACTACTGACAACTACTGGTCAAATAATATATAGCACACAAAGGTACACAGATAAATACTGAGGGACTGTTGCGTTTTCTCTCTGCGTAGGATATAATTACGTTGTTGGCTGCTTGGTTAAATGGTGAAAATGACCATATGAGCATCTCTGCCTACAGCATGACAATCTGGATGCCACATAGCACAAATTCTGAGACATGTAACAGCAAACAATATTTTAGTAATTACAAGTCTATGATTAGATCAGAGGTTACCAACCCTGGTCCTGGAGAACACCTGCCATGCATGTTTTCCATCTCTCACTGCTCCACCCACTAATAATTAACTAAGTCAAGCAGACAAATTACATGCTGTAGTTGCAGTAATTTGAAGAAGGTTGGGGAAGTTTGTTGAGTGGGCAATCTCATTCTGGGTTAGCCAGTACATGGCTCTCAGTGAGGCAGTCAGAGTCCGTGGACATTTTTAAGTCAAGACTTAAAACCCATTTTTATTCTGTTTCTTATGAGTAGTTTTCATTTTGTTATGTTTTATTCTTTTACTTCTGTTTTTAATTAGGTATTTGAATTTTTTTATTTTTTTATGTTTCTTGAAAGGGTAGTTGTAAAACAGCTAACTGATCATCTGCAGAGGAATGGTCTATTTGAAGAGTTTCAGTCAGGTTTTAGAATTCATCATAGTACAGAAACAGCATTAGTGAAGGTTACAAATGATCTTCTTATGGCCTCGGACAGTGGACTCATCTCTGTGCTTGTTCTGTTAGACCTCAGTGCTGCTTTTGATACTGTTGACCATAAAATTTTATTACAGAGATTAGAACATGCCATAGGTATTAAAGGCACTGCGCTGCGGTGGTTTGAATCATATTTGTCTAATAGATTACAATTTGTTCATGTAAATGGGGAATCTTCTTCACAGACTAAAGTTAATTATGGAGTTCCACAAGGTTCTGTGCTAGGACCAATTTTATTCACTTTATACATGCTTCCCTTAGGCAGTATTATTAGACGGTATTGTTTAAATTTTCATTGTTACGCAGATGATACCCAGCTTTATCTATCCATGAAGCCAGAGGACACACACCAATTAGCTAAACTGCAGGATTGTCTTACAGACATAAAGACATGGATGACCTCTAATTTCCTGCTTTTAAACTCAGATAAAACTGAAGTTATTGTACTTGGCCCCACAAATCTTAGAAACATGGTGTCTAATCAGATCCTTACTCTGGATGGCATTACCCTGACCTCTAGTAATACTGTGAGAAACCTTGGAGTCATTTTTGATCAGGATATGTCATTCAAAGCGCATATTAATCAAATATGTAGGACAGCTTTTTTGCATTTACGCAATATCTCTAAAATTAGAAAGGTCTTGTCTCAGAGTGATGCTGAAAAACTAATTAATGCATTTATTTCCTCTAGGCTGGACTATTGTAATTCATTATTATCAGGTTGTCCTAAAAGTTCCCTAAAAAGCCTTCAGTTAATTCAAAATGCTGCAGCTAGAGTACTAACGGGGACTAGAAGGAGAGAGCATATCTCACCCATATTGGCCTCTCTTCATTGGCTTCCTGTTAACTCTAGAATAGAATTTAAAATTCTTCTTCTTACTTATAAGGTTTTGAATAATCAGGTCCCATCTTATCTTAGGGACCTCGTAGTACCATATCACCCCAATAGAGCGCTTCGCTCTCAGACTGCAGGCTTACTTGTAGTTCCTAGGGTTTGTAAGAGTAGAATGGGAGGCAGAGCCTTCAGCTTTCAGGCTCCTCTCCTGTGGAACCAGCTCCCAATTCAGATCAGGGAGACAGACACCCTCTCTACTTTTAAGATTAGGCTTAAAACTTTCCTTTTTGCTAAAGCTTATAGTTAGGGCTGGATCAGGTGACCCTGAACCATCCCTTAGTTATGCTGCTATAGACGTAGACTGCTGGGGGGTTCCCATGATGCACTGTTTCTTTCTCTTTTTGCTCTGTATGCACCACTCTGCATTTAATCATTAGTGATCGATCTCTGCTCCCCTCCACAGCATGTCTTTTTCCTGGTTCTCTCCCTCAGCCCCAACCAGTCCCAGCAGAAGACTGCCCCTCCCTGAGCCTGGTTCTGCTGGAGGTTTCTTCCTGTTAAAAGGGAGTTTTTCCTTCCCACTGTAGCCAAGTGCTTGCTCACAGGGGGTCGTTTTGACCGTTGGGATTTTACAAAATTATTGTATGGCCTTGCCTTACAATATAAGGCGCCTTGGGGCAACTGTTTGTTGTGATTTGGCGCTATATATAAAAAAAAAAAAAATTGATTGATTGATTGATGTTGAACTGTTCTGTGTGAGGCACCTTGAGACAGCTTTTGTTGTAATTTGGCACTTTATAAGCTGATTAAATTGAAAGTGAACAACATTTTATTGAGTCTTAAAGTAAATAAATGTGAAATTGGTTACTGGATCCTTAAACTCTGGACATAATAAACTCTACATGGTGGTTCCTTGATCTCTGGACATGAACAGAAAAAATCTGTTAGTTTTTGTCAAAAGCATTTCCTTTCAGACATTATTATTGGCATGAATGTCTTTCCATACCTATGAGCTGAGCTCTTGCAGCTGCGCTGCAGGTCAAGTATATAAAGAATGCAGCACATCTCATTTTGGAAGGAAAAAACATTTTAGTCGATTGTAGTTTATGGTCTGTATTGCAACGTTTGTAAGAGGTGTCATTTTATTGAAAGCAGCGATTCGTTTTGAAGTTATTAATTCAGAGCAGACTCTGTCTCGGCAGAGAGCCGCGCACTGTTTGAAGCATGCAACGGAGGACGATTCTTGTTTCTCGACTGCAACAAGACAAGAGTCCCAGTTAGTGACTTTAATCCACACAAAAGTGACTCATGATATTTTAATGGCTTTCAGAGGGGTTAAGAAGCAGACTTACCGCTTCTGAAGAGCAGCGAATCAAAGAGCCACGAGCTACTGAATCAAAGCATTGCTTCCCTCATGGTACCCTCATGCAAATGATACTGTAAAACTTAAGACATCATAATCATTTATCTGTCTGCGGTCTTTTACCCTATGACCCCTGCATTCTGCTCTGCACAACACTTGGCTGTCCAAACACACACTCCCTCAGAGTGTGTGGACTGAGCGTGTCTGGTTATGTGTTTGGTCAATCACTGACTTTGTTTGAACAACATTTCAGCTCAGGGTGAGGAGGGGGCTGGGAAGGTGCACTTGTGAGTGTGTCAAAAGATGAGGAGGGTGAGGGCAAGGGTGCAGCCCAGCAGAGCAAACTCTGACCTCATTTCACATACTCTTGAAAGTAACCCCCAACACTCTGCACCCCCACACACTCCGTCCACCTCCTAACCTGAATCTCGCCCACTACTTTAAATGTCGACACTAGCCAAGATGACTGCAGATGGTTGTGGGGCACATTTTTATTTTAAAATAAATAAAATCAATTCAAGTAATGATTGAAATGATTTCATTACAGTGCAACTGTAACATCCTGATCAATATCAACAAGGAAACATGAAGCTATGTCACTTGTTAACAGTCACTTCTTATGTAGAAATTAATAACCAAATTATAAATACTTTGCAGAGTTTAATTAAACTGCCAAAATTATATCAGCAAAGGAAACAGTGCTATGTTGATGCTACTGGCTAAAGTAGCCAAAATAAGTTATTTAATTTTAAACCCATTTGAGACTGCAGATTTGGGCCATTTTATATGTGGTTTGAGGTAGATCTGGGTGGTATGGCCAAAAAAAAAGAATCCCCCACATTGATCAATTTTATATTTACAATGATACATACAATTTCATAATGCTGCCAGATTGAAGAGTAAAATGACTACAGCCTGCAGAAGCCAAAGAGTTTATCTCAACTTTAGAACATTTACACACACACACACACACACACACACACAAAATAATGATGCAAAAACATTTAACTGTGCAAAAAATATTTATCTGCCTTAACAAAGCAATACAAGTTGGCATGCCTTGTAACATATTTAAAAAAACTAAATAAAAGCTTTTACTATTATCAAATTATTTGACTGACCATAAGAAACAGCTAACGGCTATCTTATAATAAATACGGTGATTAAAATCACTCACCCTCAGCAGGAACATAGTTTCTGTCCAATCTGCTATCACAGAAAAGGGTTTTTTTGTTTCATGTGATAGATTTGATGCAAACATATCAGTCGCCTGAAGACAAAAACAAGCTTCTCCTTCTGTGAGGGTTACAAGTTTTGCTCCATCTGACTGGTTGTCTGAAAAGACACTGCAGCAATGACACAGTGTCTTGCTGAAAAGTTCAGAGATTTTTAAATGAAAGTGCTCAGAGCAGCAGCACAAAAAAAGGCAAAGCGCTCTGATGCTGGGGTGTGACGCTTTTTCTAGGCATTCCATTCTCATTTACAGCAACTGAAAAAAGATATTGGCATTCATTAAAAAAATAAATAAATAAAGCTATATGGAAATAGGGCCTCTGCTATGTGATAGGCTGTTCCATTTATCAATATTGAGTAAACCTGTACAAGACATAACCAAAAGTGACATAAATTTGATTGTGATCACAGTTCTAGATCATTTAATCTCCCATCCCTAATCGCAGGTTTGATTCACACCTGATCTCTGCATGTGAGACCTGCTGTGAGAATTACCAAATAAATAGATCTCTTACAAACAGATGTAATCCAAATGGGTTAAATAAATAAATACCAAAACTCAACACATTCTGGTTATTTGAGCCAGTAATCTGAACCTAGGTTCAGAATCAATTGCCACCTTAGTGGCTATAGGTCCAGACAACAAAAGACCCAGTGGTGAACAAAAGATGGGGAAATAGGGAGGACCAAGATGGGGAAAAACTAATTTAGAGTGTCCTGGGTTCGCTTCCGACCTGGTCCCTTCTATAAGGACTTTGCATGTTCTCTGGGTGTTTGCATGGGTTCACTCTGGGTGTTCCAGCCTTCTCCTACTTCCAAAGACATACAGGTTAGGTGAACTGGTGACTCACAAGTGACCGAAAAGCATGACCGAGAATGTGTTTGTTTGTCTATATGGTATGTGCTGACCCTGTGATGGACTGTCAGCCTGTCCTAGGTGTACCCAGCCTCTCACCCCATGACCGCTGGGATAGACTCTAGCGACACCCCGTGATCCTGGATTGAAATAAGCAGGGATAGAAAAAGAATGAATAAATTATGTGTTTAGGGTTAGCATTACAATAAGGGTCTGGTTTATGATTAAATTTTAGTAAAATACACAAAATGTTTGTGAATATGAACAGTAGGAGTGGTGGCCAAGTGGCTAGTGTGCTTGTTTCCTGTGCAGAAGGTTCCTGGTTTAAACCCCACTCTTGCCCGTTGTTTATGTAATGTGAAACTGTGTCAGGAGGGGCATCCGGTGCAAAACATGTGCCAAACCAACATGCAGATCTACCTGGGATCTGCTGTGGCAACCAGATGATTCTGATATGGCACAGTTCCCATTTTCGAAAAAAAAAAAAAAAAAAAACAGGGAACATTGCTATTTTGATGTGCTCCAGCTCAGTTTTCGGTGAAATTAAATCGCCAAATACATAAAATACAGAATGATACAGACATTGGTCACACGACCCATTAAGGTTTAGGTCTGCTTTCTACACAACATACACACTTACTATTGCTGGACTTCAGGTCGCGGTGGATGATGGGGACAACAGCCTCCTCGTGCAGGTAGCGCATCCCGCGTGCAATCTGCACGGCCCAGTTAACCAGGATGTGTGGAGGGATGCGCCTCCCGGTCAACACCCGGTTCAAGGTACCTCCTCGTGCATACTCCATAACCAGGCACAGGTTAGGCTCCTCCAAACACACTCCTTCCAGTTTTATAATGTTGGGATGTTGCAGCATGGAAAAAAGTTTTGCTTCTTGTTTAACACTGGCGGAGGTGGCCGTTATGTCCTCGTCCGGATCTTGCCGAGCAGCCTTCACGGCGACCTCCTGGCCCTTCCACGTGCCCCGGTACACTTTTCCAAATCCACCCACGCCGATGATCTCCTCCAGCACCAGTTCACAGAAAGCGATCTGAACGGGAGAACTGGGGACGGCCTCCCGAGCTCCCACAGACCCGGTGGCGGCAGGGAGGCGGTAAATAGCGGGCTGGTAAGTGACATAATTGGATGGGAAAATCCCGACTTGATGGTTGATTTTTCCCGTCCACCAGCCCTCGTCTCCGGAGATCGCGGCGTCCTTGGACAGCACCTCCACCACATCCCCTCGCCGGAGGCTGAGCTCGTCCTCGCCGCTGGCCTCGTAGTCGAAGGCGGCTGTCCACAGGGACCGAGTCAGGCATAACGGGGCCGAGTGAGCCCAAGCCCGAACCGTGGGGGAATCTGTCCAGACATGCTCCCTGGTCCCACTGCCGCCCGGCCGCCCTTCACCGTTTGGGAAAGCGGCCTGCGAGACATCCATTGCTCGGTAGCCGTAGCGGCACCATAGGGTGCAGAGCGTTCGGAACAAACTTTAAAACGGTTACAGCCAACTTGTTGAATCACTCATCTTCTCGTGTCTGCGAAATTGGCTGATGAAGACCTCACTGGTGAACTCCAAAGCAGCCCACAGCAGGGTCAAAGCGTGTCAAAAGTCCTGCGTGGGAGAGAGAGAGTGTCCACAACTGTCCACGTCCCCAGCTAGCCAACAAGCTAACGTTAGCCCAGGCACTTCTTAGCTAATGTCACTGTCTTGTGGGTTGATTAAACAACTAATAAAATAACAGCAGCGGTTCAAGTGTTTAAATCCAAAAATCCCACAAGTGTGTGAGGATGAAGTCGACAACATGCTAAAGCGAACAAGTTATAACTACCGTGGGAGCTCCAAAAAGGAGGCGCACCTGCACCTTTCACACACCGAATGAAGACAAACTCCGGCGTTCTGTTTTAGAAATCCATCCAGTCTGCGTTGGACAAAATATAAAGTTCGCACGCCACTCTGTTAGGGTATTTTTAAAGAGAAGTTTGGCTAACGGATTAGCTTAGCATAGGTCAGCCTCTTAAAAGTTACTCATCAGCTTCCAAATCGGTTATTCCCAAGTTTGTCTCTCCCTCGGCGGATATAAACAGTCAGCGGTGAAAAACTTTTAAAAAAAATCGGTGAAACATTCAGCATTTCCGAGCAACAATTCATGAATGCAAGCGTGATAACTACATGTTTAATTTTAGTTAAAAACGTCGACACTTGCGGTTGTCAGCAGACTGAGTGGGACACGGACACACACACAGCGACAGCGGCTCCGAGGACTTTGTTTCCCTGCCGACCGGGACCTCGGATTGGTGGATTCCGTACCACGTGACGGCCACAGCAGGGGAGGGGGAAAATGGGGGAGGAGCCACTGATGGAACGTGTGAGAAGAGCGCGCCTTCAGGGAAATGATGGGAACAGTGAGCAGCACTTGACTCCTCTCAGCGAAAGATATACTACTTATATTAATGCTACTTCTGCTACTATTAGCTGCAATAATAAGAATAATAGTAGTAATGTTGTCTGATATTATGTGTCATCCCAGTTTCTAATTCATTTGCCAAGTTACGAGGTGGAAAGGGGTACCTAATAAAGTGTCACTGTGTGTGCGTGCGCGTAGACAGTTCACATTTACTGTACAAAAGAACCAGAAAAATAATGTGAATTCTGCATATTCAGTATAAATAAGTTAATGGTGTAACCAATTTTTGCATTTACAAATACGTTTCTTTTGCGTTATAATATTATGTAGTCCAGTTGAGGTGGATTAGCTTGAAACCTATGCCACATTATTTGCCTGATCATAAATATTCCAAAAAGGTATGGTTTGGACTATCTGTGACTGAATTCTATGGAGTTACGGGATAAAAACAGCAAGAATGGTGACAATGGTCAGTTTCATTTTGTACAGGGGTCAAAAGTTAAAGTTGCTCCAATTTTGGTAAAAAGTGATGCAAATTATTGGTTGAGCTAATAGGATTAATAAATGGAATAGTTTTGACTGTGTTAATGCTTGGTCTCCAAAGTAAAGGTCAAACAAGGTCTATGTCTATTGGATTCTATGATGTGACATATGTTACCCCGTAACATGATAAGGATGATACATGGTCCAAACTATTCGTTTTTAAAACCATGTTAACTCAACTAGTAATTTGCATCACTTTTTACCAGAATTGTTGCAACTTTAACTTTTGACCCCTGTACAAACCGACACTGACCTTTGTCACCATTGCTGTTTTTATCCCGTAACTCCATAGAATTCAGTTACAGACCATCCAAACTATACCTTTTTGGAATCTTTATGATCAGGCAAATAATGTGGCATAGGTTTCAATATGATTGGAGCATCTTTTAATTTTGACTCCTATGTAATTCTTCAATTGACCTCTACCTGAACGCCAACTGAAAATTCAAGTGGCCAATTGTTTTTTTCAAAAGAGGATTGTATGAGGAGTATTTCTGCCAAATTTGATGCTTTTATCACCATTTGTAGGATTCTGCTCTAAATATTCTCTTATCTGCTGCACTATCTGTCCCATGAGTCACGAAAAGAAAATATGGATTTTTTTAATGTTGTAATTCTGGCTTTATAGGAAGTCTTAATTGTGACTTTTTAATATCATATTGTACATAGTCATAAGCTTTGTTTCGGTGGCAGACATGGCTTCCAATGATTTTTTTTTTTTTTGTATTTATTTTTGGCACACTAATAACTCTGGGGTGCCAGGGGTGGTGTGGTATTATTACTTGGTTTGCTGTAGGCACTCCCTACCACGTGTGTCCCGGGTTTGCTCCCACCCCTTCCACCCCCTCGAAAAATTTTTTTAACACGCTGTAGCCTTTTTGCTGCATTCTAAGGCAATCTGGGAAGCTAAATATGGACTCTCTGGTCATCTTTTTTTCTTCATTTAAGCATTCATTAATTTTCCGCTGCTCATCGTGGTGACAGTAGACCAAACGGCTCAACTCACACTTCCCTATTGTTGGCCAAGTCCTTTAACTATTCCTGGGGGATCCAGAGGTGTTCCCAAGGAAGCTGGGAAATATTGTCCCTCCAGTGTGTTCTGCATCTTCCCCAAGGCCTCTTCCCAGTTGGACAAGCCTGGCAGACCTCCTGAGGGAGACGACCAGGGGGGCATCCTCACCAGATACCTGAACAATGTTAGGTGGCTCCTTTCAGTGTTGAAGAAGCAGCAGGTCTAATCTGAGTTCCTCCCAGATTAGTCAAGATTCCCACCCAGTCCCAGAGTGTAAGCCCAGATATCCAACAGAGGAATCTCATTTCACCTGGTTGTATCGGCGGCCTTGTTCTTTGGGTCATTACCCAAAGATCATGACCATAGGTAAGGATAGGAGCATAAATCGACTGCTACATAGAGAGTCTCTCTTTCTGGTTCAGCTCTTTCTTCACCATGACAGTCCGGTACAGTGTCTGTAAAACCTCAGGCGCAGCCCCAATTTCCCTGAGGGAGTCTTCCCAAGGCATCAGTAAAGTTCTATCTAATCTAATGACCTCACACTGCAATTTACCCCCACTCATGAACAAGACATCCATCATTTTAAATACACATTCTTTGCTTTAGACATGGGCAATCTTCTAATTTTCCATGGAGCAGCGTTCATCAATCAGTATGGAGTATGCATCACTCTCTTGGATGAGTGCTAGCCCAACGACACTTGGATTGCTTGACTCCATTTAAAGGAAGGTGCTTCGAGTTATTGGTGTGGATGAGGATGAAGCACGAAAATTGAAACATCACAACTCTCGATCAAAGACGTCAAGTGGCAGTAGTTTCAGTTCTCTACAAAATGCACACCAGCATATGTCCAACGGACCTTCATGCTCTACTTTCTCAGTCATATGTTGTTAGGAGTCTGTTAATGCCTCGCCATGCCCTTGCAATGCCTGTATCAAGCACCATCTCTACTGGCCGGACTGTCATACATGCAGCAGTACATGTCTGGAACAGCTTGCCAGATAACATAGTTGGCAACATCACCGAAAATGGTGTTATGACCTTCAAAAGCAGAGTGCACCAGCATCTTATGTCACTCGTCTGAGGCTTCACCCCCTCACTCTTGCTGTGAACCACTGATTAGGCCATGGAGATATCTACCATAGTGCAATGCTGCCTATGGTAGTGCTTGAAATTATTCATTCTTCATCCGCCCTTTTCAGGTTTCAAATCCCGCAAAACCTCGGAGAGTTCGCCGCACTGCGAGATCTCAGTAACATTGAGAACTGCATTGAGATGCTCTGATCACGCTGCACTTTAACCGCTGCACACGGACAACAGCATTAACATCGCAATATAAAACTATTTTATTTTGTGCCTAAAACTCTCATGAATATATTCTCTGGGTTTATAGACGTTGTTATTGCGTTTATTTTATGTAAACATGCAAGAATCACAGGCTGTCTCTCCGTTATTTTCAATGGGAGCTGCTGTGAGCTACACTCGCTTCCTGATCATGTCGTTCTGGGAGAAAGTGAAGTTTGCTCTTTAACGTCTTGATTATTTTTCTTTACAACACTGTTTGTCCTCTTTGTTCCAGACTAATATATATTATATGTCTGAAATCTGGTTTGCGTTTATTAAATTCCACGCAGATTAAACATAACAGACACGGATTATTCGTTACCACTATTTTAGCAAGTTTTCAGGGTATCATGCAGCAGTCTCTTATTAACATGATGAAAAGCATAAAAAATTACATTTTTGTAGTATAATATTCATTTACAATTGTCATCATGTGGATTCTCTATGTTGTTTTGACTGCAGTGACTCTCTGGTGCGCAAGGGATTATGGGATACATGAAAACTCTGGATGGGCAATTGCTCACTTGGAAAAAAAAAATCAGCCTTTGAATATGCAAAACCTTTCCCATATTTGATCACACCTGCAGCAGCTTGGAAGGGTGGGGGGATTCCAACCCTCTCAACCCCCCCTTTAGATTCGCCACTGCTTGTGTGTGTGTATGTATGGCTGAAGGATGGATGGGGGTGTGAGGTAGAGAAAGGGGGGGGGGGGGAGCTGCTGCGCATCTGTGCAGACAGAGACGGAGAGGACGAGGAGGAAAGAAGAGGAGAGGAGAGAGAGAGAGCCGACCAGGACAAGATGAAGAGACGCAATGGACGAGAGCACATCGGAGTGGGAGGCGGACGAGAGAACAGCAGCGAACACACCCGATGAGACACGCGACAGACGCGTCGTACCGCTCCAACATGGAGGCGCGGCGCTGAAGGAGACCGTTTCATTGTCGCCCACCGTCCGTCCGTCCAACCGGAGCGGGGAGGAGCGGTGATGGGATCCCAGGTTATGCAGACCCTGCGTCAGGGGGTCTGGGCTTCTCTGACAGGAGGCTGGTACCACGATCCAGATCAGAACAAATTCAACAACTCGTGCCACCTTTATCTGTGGATGTTCCTGCTGATGTTACCTCTGTCTCTCCATCTGGTGAGTTTTAATTGGGGCTCTGATGAAGGCCGTGCAAGGGGGGGGGGGGGGGGGGGTGCTCAGTGGACGTGGGTAACGTTTTTATAGTGGACTCTTTAATATTTTCCAAAATGTGAGCTCCTTCATTGTCTGATTGGTGCTGATGTCGCTTTGAAAAAAAAAAAACAAAAAAACGGCACTGTCGCAGTGTGTGAGAGTGTGTGTGTGTTTTGTTGGATGCAGTGAATGAAGGCATGGCTGCCGGGAGGCGTGCGTTTGGAGAAGTGCCTTATATTTTCATGAAAAAAGATGCACCCAGGCCACATTCGTCTGTTTATCTGGAGAAAACGGCACAGCACAAGTCGTTTTCAAAATATCTGGTTCTGTCACTGAAATGGTCCTCCACAATGTGTGTCTGCACGATCTGAATTTGTGTTGCTTTATATTGTTGCAGGATAAAGCGGAATACCTGTTGAAGAAAGAAAATTGGAGTCAGGAGTGAATGATGAAAAAAATCCTCTTATCCTTTAAAATATTGTGTTATTTTTAGACTATTTTAACACAGAAACAAAGCAATTTACAGTCATTTGTATTTATTTGCTTATTTATTTATTTTGAGTGGAATCAGTTTTTTCACACAAACTTTCAAACCTCATGTTCGGCACACCGAGTCTGATTTTGTCCAGTAATTGTGAGCTCCGTGCCCATGTTGACTGTACTGAGCCAAATTGCACAAACCACTGCTGTGCGCATGCAGGGGAAATCAGGACTGTGGAAAGAGGTACACGGTTGGTAAGGGCGCAATTTAGAACTCGAAATTGGGGAGGACAAAGTGCTAGGCCCGCAGGGCCGAAGCCCATAGGCCGGGGGTCTGGGGTGGTTTCTAGATAAGCTCAGATGCATTCTGAACATCCAGAACAGTAATTTTAATGTTTTGAGAAGACCATAAAGTGGACACCATTTGACTTATACAATTTGAAACTGTGGATATAAGTACTTTATTCTGAGAATAGCCAGCACTGATTTTATTAACATCCTGGTATAAATAAGGTATCACCACATGTGTAGAACTCAAGAAGAATGATAGGTTGAGTTTTCATTAAAAAACAACTGCAATGTGGTAAAATGTATTCATAAATACGAAAGAATAGGCTCTTAATAATTATTAACTATCACATACTGTATTTTTTTTTCTCAAGATTTGTTTTTGCATAAGTTTGAAAAAACAACAGATCATAAGTTTAGCATAAATTACTTATGAATTTAATTTTCGAAGTGGCACTAATGACAACACTCATACTGAACATAATTTCGCTTGCATAGACTGATTTTGGAGATCAAGCAATAATTGCAGATGGGCTTTCTGAGGTCCCAGATAGCTTTTCTGATTTCCTTTTATAACTTTCAGAATTTAGTAAATTAACATATGGTCCATTGATACTTATGTGTAGACACTAGTCCCTAGAGGCAACTATTTTTGGTTTCAGATCTGGGCAAATGAAGTCCCAGAAAATTCCGAATGTGACAAACAAGAAACAAGTGTTGTAAACAAGTCAATGCTGCTAAAAATACAAACTTGCAGAAACAGAGATACTATTCTGACATGGTTTGCACATAAGACTGGCATAGCATGTTTTAAGTACACGGAGACATACCATATTCTGTCCCCCCTGGTTGAAAAGGTGGGGGGACATGTCCCCCCTATCGCCCACCAAATTGCGCCCATGGCGGTCGGTCCAAGTGCCCAATTCCCAGCCACATTTTTTTTTTGTCCTCCTGTTAGGAAATTATTCAAGTTTTTCTGATGGGGTTTTTTTAAACTCACTATTACTAGGCTTACTCCTACCCCCGACCCTAACCATAACAGCTAATTTCCCCAACCGACTTTCACCTGACCACGTTTGGCGATGAGTCCTCCTGAGTAAGTACACCCTACAGCATGTGTTAGGAATTATTTTTCCCCATAAACTCAAGGCCTGCACCATCTCGGCCTAATCTCCACTCAACTCTGTACAGCCCTGAGTGAGCCTGGCATAACTCCAGATGACCTCTGGTGTACTCGGACAGGATAGTTCGCATTAATTCTGTGGATCCTGTGTTGCATCAAGCCTAACGTGCCAGTCATGATCACTTTCGGTGATCACGACGGCACCAAGACAGCCAGGAGTCCAACCGAACTCGTGAAAATATTGAACATGTTCAAAACCAGTTGGAGTATAACTGATCTTTCTAGGCTTGTGCTGAGCCATGCAGAGCAGAACGCCCAGTACCTTCAGCAGGTGTGAGAGCTGCTTAACCATTTTCTTTTATAGAGAATGGAAATTGTTATGTGTCGGACACGGTCGGAGTTGCTGCTCCATGGCACGCTTGGACCTCTCCAAACTGTGAACTCTTTCCAAAGTCATCCATCTCAGTCTTGAGCACTTTGTTAAACCGGTCATGTTCACCTTTCAGGTCTGTAAGAGACTTCAACTCTCCTGCCAGGGTCAAGACTTTTGTCTCCTTCTCCCTGGCCTCTGCTTCGGCACGATCATGCTCCTCTGCATATTGAGTAGCAATGCATTTCTCTTTGGCCCGCATCTGGTCAAACTTCTTTTTCTCCAGATTGGAGACAATCTGCCGAAGGTGGTCCTGGTCCACCATGAGGTCATCCAACTCTTGCGGCAAATGGATTTCTGTCTTATCCAGTTTGTCCATAGGCTGAACTTTTCTACTCCAGCTGCCGCTGAACACCGTCCAAACTCCCATTGGACTCACTTGAGACCCTCTTCAGCCCCCTCTACTGACAAGGCGTCCTATCCTGCCTTTGTCTTCCTTTCAGCCAGCTGAGTCTAGAGAGTAGAAACTGGCTTCTCCACAGTCTTCTTGCTCTCTTCCTTTTCTTTCAGCATCTCCCACAAAATATTCCCCTCATCCTCCATCTGCCCTAGGCGGATGGAGAAGGAAGGTGTCTAATGGATTTCCTCTTGGAGCAGCTCCTGAGTATCCTGCAGCTGACACTCCAGTGCAGAGATATCTTTTGTTGAATTTGATGGTCTTGCCTTCTGTTTCATTTAGCAAACCTGATAGAGTCTCCACCTCTGACTGCATCTTTGCATTCGTTTCTGTCAACTCTTGCTTCTGTCATTCACTTTGCTCAGATTTGGTCAGGAGTTCTCAAACCTGTACATTCAGCCTTCTTCTGACTATGCTTAGAGTCTGCTTAGTCATAAAACAAAAAGAAAAAACCCCAATAACCCCCCCAGGGAATGCCACAACCAAACCGCAGGGGTGCAAACTGGGAGGAAAGAAAAGAAAAAAAAAGAAGGAAAACACAAACAACCATACCAACCCCCCTCCCCAGAGGACCGTCCCATCAAACCCTGGGAGGAGGAGAAAAGAAAAAGAAACACAACCCAAACTTAAGCTTGCAAAAAAAAATCTAACACCCCCCCCCCCCCCCCCCCGGACAACATGTAGGGACCAACACCCCCCAGAGGACATCCCGCCAGCTCCAGGAGTAATAACCACAGCCGAGGTCCCTCTGGGATCCAAAGTCACACACGGGGGCTCCCAGCGCCTCCCAGAGGACCATTCCATCAAACCCCGGGAGACACCCCCCCATGACTAACAACAGACCCAGCCCCGGCCGTCTACGGCTAGATGGTCCCACAGTCATTTCCCCCCCAGAGGACACCACAGTCACACCCTGAGGGCGGAAACTGGGGGAAAAAAAACAAACAAACAAAACAACAACCCCAACCCCACCCCCTCAGCGCAGGGGAAACTGGAAGTACGTCCAGTGTCACCAACCATGACTATACCCCAAAAGTCAACCGGGAGGAGTGGAACAGCGGTAATGGCATATGGCACAAAACGGCGCCACCCCTCCGACTTTTAAACCAGCCACCAGCTGCGGGTATATTCCACTGCCCCAAACCTCAGCTACGCCGATGGCGTACGGCTCAAAGGTGCGCTGAAGCCGGAGGTGGAACAGGGAATTAACAAAAAATAAAAAACACCCCTAAACCCCCCCCCCCCCCCACTCCCGGGTGCAGAGGTCATCTGGGAAACGCCCAGCACAACCAAACTGCACCACTCCAGCAATGCCGACAACGTACAGCTCAAACGGCTGGAGCCGGAGGAGAAGAGAGGGAACAACAAAAACAAAAAAAAAAAGAGAAAAAGAAAAAACAACCCAATTACCCCCCAGAGGACCGTCCCATCAAACCCTGGGAGGTGAAACCAAAAGAAATAAAAAAGAAAGACTAACAAACAAACATAAAGTCACCTGGGTCCAACTATGCTCCAGACAGCCTGTATTTTCACGCCACCAGACCACTGACAGTGCTTAAAACCCACAAAAAATTTGAATCACACATATAAAACCCCACAATTAATAAACCAACAAGAAACTAACTAATAAGTGACTTATACCAGACAAAGTGCTAAAAATAAAAAGCCCTGTGGCAACCGAGTAAACTCAACACACGCTGCTTTAATTGTGAGCAGCTACTTGTAGCTTACAGCTAAAGTGTGATTTAACTAATAAGTACGGAGCTGATACAACAGACGTAGTAGCTATCTTCACCCGGGGAGACGGGGCTACATCTGTAACAGCAGGACGCAAAGCGACCCGTGCAGCTCCTGTCTAACCTCTTATCTGGTTGGAGTGTGAAGCGAAGCCGTCGCTGATCACACTTTACGCCAATCCCATAGATAAGACAACACCACAGGAACACGGCTGCAAGAGAGTTCAAACTATTATTCAATTTTAGGTTCACTGACATGCACAACCCGGGCGGAGAGCACCCGCAACTAATCCCGGATAACTTCCAACGTCTGCTGCCGCCTTCCCGGCACGGTACCGACTCTGCTGCCGCTGGGTCCGTGATGTTTGGCCAGAGACTACTGTTAAATGTGTCGGACACGGTCGGAGCACCGACCCAGTGTTTGACAGGACCCAGCATAAAATAAGCAGAGCACGGTTCAAAAGGTAACAGAATTTAATAAACATAATAGTGAGTGGAGTGATAAACAACCCAAAAAGTCCGCGGTCTGGTGAGGTGGAAACACGGCGCGCTCTCAGCAGCGCAAACGGTCCGGAGCCACAGCAGTTCGGACCCAGGGACCCCGCCGACACCCCCCAGGCGGCCACAACAAACCGAGTCTGCGAAGGAAGAAATCATGAGGTGAGTCCAACACTCTCCACACAGAGAGACACAGCTCAAAGGTGCACACAATCAGCAAACACTTCCTGGCTTTAATATAACTCAGCTTCTCACCCTGCAGGCACGGAACAACTCAGTTCAAATCTCCACTGCAGCAGAAGCTGATCAGGCGATTAGCATAGCGTAACAGCTCAATATAACAAGGTGTGAGGGACACCAAATCCACTGTCATTACTTCATGAAAGTCACCAAAGCCAAATTACCTCAGGAAGTGTGCTGAAGAGCGTGAGACCTCACCCAATCCTCCTTCACAGACTGTGGTGTCAAACCTGGAGTGGTCTCTGCATCCGTAATGGTGAGATTGTTCTCCTGACGTCGATCTCACACGTCTGCTCACAAGGTCGAGTCTCTGGCAATCACACACTGTGCATTCAAGGTTTAAGTGCACCAAGCTCTGATCAAGACAGATACACCACAGCTGTGAGTCCTGATGACCTGCACTTGATAACAAGCCTCAGGTGTTCAGGGTGAGGTCCTAATACTCAGCCACACGTCAGCCACTCAGTCCTGAACGCATACCACCTGGTGGGAGAAACAGAAAACAAAAACAAAGCCAGCCAAACACCCCAGCCCACAACAGGAAATTACTGTAAATTTGCAACACTGGACTTACCTATTAGACATAACTCAATGGCTCTAGAGTTATTCACATGAACCATTGTCATGTTCTGTTTTTGTCAACATGCAACTGTGAAATTCAAAGTATAGTTTTCAATCCAGGTGAGTAGGATGTTCAACTCCTACACCCGTGTGCTCCACTCAAGCAGATCCTGCAAATGGACTTTTTGTACATGCTGTCAGAGTTGAGCCTGGTGCTAGAGAACAACTTAAATTATTGCAGAGAATGACCACACGGAAATACTGAATTTCTTTCCTGATCAGGGAGAGCCAGCATGACCCTTCGTCACTGTCCGTCAGTCAGCTCTGAAGGGCCCGCCCACTCTGCTCCTGAATTTATTTACACACATACATATTACAAAACAATATACAAGGCACAGCTGCGTTTCTTCAGTCAATTCATATTTGTATCACTTTGCACCTGGAAGGCGTCTTGTGGTCTTGCTCAGAGAGATAGTAATTGTTCATCAAATTGAGACATTACAGCGCCAGCCTTGAACTAGTGTACAGGCTGTTATTCTCTGCTCAAGGCCGAAATGTTAATCTGTGTTCAGCAAAAACAGCTCTAGCAAAACAGTCTGCACATTCATTCACCAACAAATGTTACTTTTCTCATGGGAGCAGTTGTAATGATTACTTCAACAGTTCAGCGTATATTTCTGCTTTGACAATGAGTGATTATTTAGAAGAATAATGGTACATGAACTCTTACACATGCATATATGTATATATGGAAAATAGAGAACAGAATCAAAAACAAGACCAAAGGCAGTTCATCAGCGTAAAGGCATTAACAATCATCAAAGTAAAGACAAAGACATTAATATTTGATAATAATATTGACAATATATAGAAAACTCTATCATTATTCCCCCCTGTTTATCAAATTTAATGTCTACATTCTCAACATCATCATTGTAGAAACATCAGTAAACTTACAAACAGTGTACTTAACCATCATTTTGTCCCGTTTGGATGGGGTGACATGATTCAGCATCCGATAGCAATAACGCAATATAGTAACGGGCCAGTAATAAGCCATTAACTGTGGTGGAAATCATCCGTTGAGCCATTGATCAAAGGAGGACAAATCACAATACTTAGTAAGCTAGTTACTCATCTGCTTCAGGACCCTGGTATCTGCTTCAACCTCTGGTCTGTGTCTTTGTTCACTCCTGGTCGCTCTCTGTCTCTGTTATGACGCGCTTCCAGCCGTTGCTGGGCCCATAGGCCATCAGCCGACACTGTTACACGTGCCCCCCTTGTCTAGTTCGGGATCAGTCAGGTATCTTTGTCTTTTGCAGTGGGATAGATGCACCCAAGATGACCTCTCTGCAATTTTCACTGCAGTGGGGGTGGTTAGCAGCACTTGGAATGGACCTTCCCACCTCTGAGATGACCAGTTCTTTCTCTTAATAGTCTTTATCAGCACCCAGTCGCTAATCTGGATCTGATTCTCAGGGCCCTGCACAGAAATAGGAGAGTCTGGTATTGTGTTAGCGTGTATGACATTCTTATGGGATAACACACGTCTCATATAATCAACTAATCCCTCATCCTCACTATCAGGTCCAGCTATTTTCTGTAAATCTGGTATTCTGTAGGGCCTGCCGTACAAAATTTCGAATGGCGTAAGGCCAGTCTCTGAGCTGGGTGTTGCATGTACAGTTTCACCAAATCCAAACAATAAACCCATTTTTTTCCTGTTTCTTCCATACATTTTCTGAGCTTATTTTTAATTGTTCCATTTGTTCTTTCCACTAAACCTGCACTTTGAGGATGGTAAGCACAATGTGTTTTTGCATTTATTTTCAAATGTTCTATTAAATGTTGGATGATTTTATTTACAAAATGTGTACCATTATCACTGTACATTGTTTCAGGTATTCCATGTCTTGGAATTATGTCTCTTCAAAGTATCTTTGCAACTGTCAGAGCATCTGCATGTTTAACAGGGAACACCTCTACCCATTTGCTATATACATCAATCAATACTAAGCAGTATTTTTTCTCCCCTCACATTGGTTCAATTCAATAAAATCCATGTGGATTATTTGAAACGGGTATTGAGGTATTGGGAATTTTCCTTGTTTTGACCTCTCATTTCCCTGTGGGTTATGTTTTGCACAAATTAAGCATGCCCTGCAGTAGTGTTTTGCATATGCCTGAAGCCCCAACGTTAAAAAAAAATGAGTATAAAATGAGTATTTATCAGTATTTACCAGTCCAACCATAATCCCCCCTGTTGGGACATGGCACAGCCCATGTCTCAAAACAGTAGCCCACCTGAAGAGGCTGCGGGGCAGGACTGGTTTGTTCGAGGATCATGCATAAATGTCATCAGCATTTTGGTGGACATTGTGACGCATTAATTTGCAAAATTGATTGATTGGATGAATGATAAGCATTGATTAATATCGATTATTATGTACAGGCCAATCTTAATATGACAATTCAATTCCCGACAATGATCCAATACTCCAATTAGATCAATACACTGCCTACCATGTAGGCATACGGGCAAATTTGACCCCACCACAGTACCCCAGTGCCATACCCTCATGTCCTAATGAGTCAGAGCGTCACAGAGACAAGGTCGAGTAATCGTGACTGGGCCTGCCTTAGGTTGTCCCAGGGTTTAAGATGGGATCTTACCCGACATGGGCTCGCAGCCTTCCATACTGGGCAGGGGTTCCAAGGGGTGGGGGAACACCCATTAAGAGGTGTCATGTCAAAACAGTTTTAATTGCACAGAACATCAAACATGCAGGATCATTGAAGGTGAATTGAAGTATCTTTTAGCAGTTTATCCCAGAATAGAACTGTTGGATTAATCAATGCTTAAACACCAATAACAAATAAAAATAATGACAGAATCTGATACATAAACAATGTTTGGTTCGCAGGAATAACTATGGGTCAGGATGGACAACAATCATGTGAAAAATTGTCCAACAATCTCTATCCTTTAAGGCCTAACTTAATCTGCATACATCAAACAATAATTAATAAGCACTTCATTGGTCATCAATGCTTTATGAAAGCCTGCAGCTTCTTGTTTGATTTGCAGCAGGGGTTAGTTGCATCTCATGAGAGTTCACATTATTTTAATCAGAACACAGGATGATCAAAATATTGAGTTACTATTATTTGTTGCTTCTACATTGCTGTCAATTCACCCTCACCAACATTAATGCTTTCAACAGGAGCACTATAAACATGTTACAATAATCAACCCAGTTTTACTGTTCACACACTGTACAACCTTCTGCTCTGCTCTTCAGCTGGAGTGATAAATTACACTTTGTTCCCAAAACAAACCACGCTTCAAAAATAGAACACTGAATGTATCTGGTAAAGTCAGTGCACCGTAATGCAAAACAACATTAAAGCTGGAATTGATTACATCAAATAAACAATATCTCTCTAAATTTAACAGTTATAAGCATATTGAAAATAATAGTATTAATCACATGTAAAACCCCTGTGTTTCATGTGTTAAAGCACAACAAAATTCCGCTGCAGTGTTTCTCAATCTCTCAAGCAGTTGTGGGGGTGTGGAGTGACAGGGAGAGGTGGAGGAGGAGGGGGAGGTGCACATTTAGAGCTTCCCTCAGCAGCTGTGTGTATACACGCTTCTCCTCCAGCACCCCAGACCAAGAACAGAACCCCACAACTGCAGCAAGCATGACAATCATGCAAAATAAGCCAACTCGTCTCAACCAAAAAAAACATCCACAGGTCCAAAAATGACCTGTGTCCCATTACACTCAACATATTATATACACATGTATACACGTAGAACTCAAAGGAACTATTAATTACAGTGCCCTGATAGGAGACTTTTCCTGCCAACCTTCTATCAGGCTGTTTGAGGCCTGAAGATCAAGAACCGGGTGTCAATTCACAGTCTCACAATCAGTTTTTAATAGTCCTCAGAGACTGCTCCCTTCTGTCTGTTATGTCATCAAAAAAATAATTAGCTGACCAGTCAATTAACAAATTTTTTTAACCTTTTAGCAGTATTTAATATGTATACTGGGGAACTGATTTATAGAAATGTTTTATAACCCAAAGTGTTGTGAAAGTGTAGTAACACGGACCCACAACAGGGGTCGTAAATGAATGGACAATGAATGAGCCAAAATGCAACACTTTACTGTTGTGAATGTGCACAACAAAATACAGACGAATACGGAATTTATATGTAGTCAATCCACAGAGATGACGTGTGGGCAGGCCCGAGGATAGAAGACGTCTGACCAGACAGGAACCGAATCCCACACGATTTACACTGCCACCGAACCCGGAAGATACTGGAGCCGCCAAGTCCTGAGTCCCCAGGTGGCCACCGTCTCCGACGATAGTGGACTCAGGAATGATGGATACCGGCGGATCCGACAGCTCTGTTTTGACTTCATCTTCATGTACGCGGGACAGGGCATCCGACCTTTGGTTCTTGGTCCCAGGGCGATAGGTGTTCCGGAAGTCAAAACGCCCGAAGAACAATGACCAGCGGGCTTGCCTGGGGTTCAGCCACTTGGCGGTCCTGATATACTCCAGGTTCCGATGGTCCGTGAAAACCGGGAACAGCTCCGAAGCTCCCTCCAACAGGTGTCTCCACTCCTCAAGAGCCTCCTTCGCCGCAAGAAGTTCCCGATTGCCCACGTCATAGTTCTGCTCTGCCGGGGTCAACCTGCGAGAAAAGTAGGCACAAGGGTGAAAAACCTTGTCGGACTCCCCGCTCTGGGATAACACGGCTCCTATCCCTGAGTCAGAGGCGTCCACCTCAACCACAAACTGGCGGCAAGGATCGGGCTGCACCAGAACTGGTGCAGTCGAAAACCGACGTTTCAATTCCCTAAACGCGGCTTCGCACCGATCCGACCAGGTGAAGGGGACTTTTGGGGAGGTCAGGGCTGTCAGGGGGCTAACTACCTGACTGTAGCCCTTAATGAACCTCCTGTAGAAATTTGCAAAGCCGAGGAACTGTTGCAGCTTCCTACGGCTTGTCGGTTGTGGCCAATCTCTCACCGCCGCAACCTTGGCCGGATCAGGGGCGACGGAGTTGGAGGAGATGATGAACCCCAGGAAGGACAAAGAAGTGCGGTGGAACTCACACTTCTCGCCCTTCACAAACAGCCGGTTCTCCAACAACAGCTGCAGGACCTGACGTACATGCTGGACATGGGTCTCAGGATCCGGGGAAAAGATGAGTATATCATCCAGATATATGAAGACAAATCTGTGCAGGAAGTCCCGCAAGATGTCATTTACCAAAGCTTGGAACGTCGCGGGGGCATTAGTGAGGCCGAACGTCATGACCAGGTATTCAAAGTGACCTAACGGGGTGTTAAATGCCGTCTACCACTTGTCTCCTTTCCGGATCTGAACCAGGTGATATGCATTCCTAAGATCTAATTTGGTGAAAATTTGGGCTCCATGCAGGGGCGTGAACACTGAATCCCACAGGGGCAACGGGTATCGATTGCGAACTGTAATCTCGTTCAGCCCCCTGTAATCAATGCCCGCACCTTCAATGGTGAAGGGAGCGCCACTAGAGGGAGCCCTACTTCCCTTTCCCATCTGCTGTCCAGCAGATTCCCTTCTGACCCCGTGTCCACCAGTGCTGGGGCCTGAAGGGTTAGATCCCCACTCAGGATCGTAACTGGGAGATGTGCAGATATGCGTGTATGTCCCACGTGAATGTTATGACCTACCCATAGCCTAGTCTCTAAAGGCGAGTGTTGTCGTTTTGGCCGTTTGGGGCAGTTTTTCTGTATATGCTCTTTTGAGCTGCAGAGAAAACACTCCCCGCGGGCCAGCCTCCTCATTCTGTCATCTGATTCCCTTTTGCCCCTGCTCGTCTCCCTAACAACGTCAGCAGGAGGAGCTGTTGCCACATGGAGCTCTGAGGCTGTGGAGCGTGGGGAGTGCAGAACCTTTTCGGACCCGGAAGGGAGAGGGACGGCGCATACCCGGCCACGTCCTTCGTCTCGCTCCCGACGGCGTTGTTCTAACCGACTGTCTAATCGTATGACTAGATCAATAAGCCCGTCCAAATCCAGCGGCTCGTCCTTAGCCACCAGATGCTCCTTTAGGACCAGAGACAGTCCGTTTACAAAGGCGGCGCGGAGTGCAATGTTATTCCAGCCGGACCTCGCAGCCGCGATGCGGAATTCGACTGCATACACGGCTGCACTCCCACGCCCCTGTCTCAGAGACAGCAGCACCGTTGAAGCGGTCTCGCCTCTATGTGGGTGATCGAACACCAGTCTGAACTCCCTCACAAACTCAGTATACACCGTTAGGAGCTCCCAAAGCGCCGTAGCCCAGGTGCGTGCCTCACCTCGAAGCAAATTAATTACATAAGCCACCCGACTGGAGTCTGACACGTACATCACGGGATGCTGTGCAAAGACGAGCGAACACTGCATTAAGAAATCCGCGCACGTCTCCACACAGCCTCCGTACGGTTCCGGGGGACTTATGTATGCTTCAGGGGATGGTGGGGGGGGGGGGGGGGGGGGGTCGTTGAATGACCATTGGAATGTCTATATTTGGCACCGGGTCAGCAGGAGGAGAAGCTGCAGCAGCGCCCTGAGCACGCGCTTCCACCTGCGCGGTGAGAGCATCCATCCTGCGGTTGAGGATGACGTTCTGCTCAGTCATTAGATCCAACCGAGCAGTAAAGGTGGTGAGGATTTGCTGCAACTCACCAATCACGCCTCCTGCTGACGCCTGTGCACCCTGCTCTTCCATTGGTTGTCCAACAGATGGTTGATGTCCCTCGGGATCCATGACGTTGGCCCAGATATCCTGTTGTGAAAGTGTAGTAACATGGACCCACAACAGGGGGCGTAAATGAATGGACAATGAATGAGCCAAAATACAACACTTTACTGTTGTGAATGTGCACAACAAAATACAGACGAATACGGAATTTATATGTAGTCAATCCACAGAGGTGACGTGTGGGCAGGCTCGAGGATAGAAGACGTCTGTCCAGACAGGAACCGAATCCCACACGATTTCCACTGCCACCGAACCCGGAAGATACTGGAGCCGCCAAGTCCCGAGTCCCCAGGTGGCCAACGTCTCCAACTGTCGGATCTGGTACTGCTGGCAGGAAACAGAAACAGTGAGGTGTGGGTGTGTGCACACCCAGTAACAGTCAGCAATCCAGGTGGGAATTACTCCTCCACCTCCGCAATTACGAAACACACAGTCTTTGACAGAACCTGAAACAGACACTTGTCTCACTGATTGTGAAGGGTGCGATCCGTCACCCTGCCGTCACCGACCAGCTCAGCCTTCAGCTGATACAAGTACTCAGGTACTCCTGTAATAGACAGACAAAACAGTTTGTGTGCGATACGGCACAGAAATGGCTGAGGATTATTACCTCCTATGGTAGGCGATATCTCGGCAGCAGGGTGGAGATGTCGTCCGGCCTTTATGGAGTGGTTGATGAGATGGTAATAGGTGACAGCTGTCAGGAGTTGATGACTGACAGCTGTCACCCCCGGCTGTTCCTGTGAGGCGGCAGCGCCCTCTCGTGCCTGAAGCCCGCACTTCAGGCAGGGCTCCCTCTGGTGGTGGGCCAGCAGTACCTCCTCTTCAGCGGCCCACACAACACAAAGTCTTTATTGCCTAGATGAGCCTGTTTCCAAATGGTTTATGAATACTTGCAGGAACTCATTGATCTAAGTGGTCAGTTCCACAGAAACTCATTCATGATTCATGATTACTGAGGCAAGATTCACCAAATACTGCAATGTTCAACTGAAATAATCAATCTGAATTTTCTTGTTCCAGACAGAAAAAAACCAACTCACACAAATTTCAATCCAACGTCACACAAAAATATTCACAACAATAAACCTAATCATTGACTACTCTACCGGTGTATAATCTTGATTAACTTTTGCTTGCAGTCTGTGAAGTACGCAAAACTAACCAACTTTTATATTTTATCCAGTGCGCAAAAATCAACCATATTCGAATCACTTCATCTAGGTCATATGATCATTCGATATGGAAAGTAGGAAGGTGATAGTATTTACTGTTTTTGAGTTATCATCTTAACAAGCTGAAAGAAGAAAAACATTATTTCATCAATAGGTTTATTTCAGAATTTTTCCCTTAAAGAATCTACCCTTTCACCCTGGACACTAACTCACATACACGTACAAAATTGATTAATGTGCATTCGTTTCTCAGTATCTTAACTCCACACTTTAAAATTCTGGAGTGCCAGCAACTGTGACCTTGACAGTATTATCTAAAACAACTCACAATAAATATACACAATCTGCCTGTACAGTGACAACAGAATAAAAAAGTGAGAAAAAATTGATTTAAACAAATATAATCTTCTAGAAAAGAAAGAATTGCATCCTTATGTGTACATAAACAAAATTCATGTTGAAAACGGAGAACTCCTTATCTTTGCGAGTGTGTACATTCACGCGCAAAGTGTCCATTCTTCCCACACTTCCAAAATGTCAATTTTCCTCTTTATTTCACGCCCACGGGCTTTGCCTCTGGCTGCTCCGTGGTGCTGACCTTTGCCCTTTCCTGCAAAATACACTTCTTCCTCACATTTTTAAGTGTTTAGATGACCCTGGATATTTAATCTCCATGTACTAAAAATCATTAGACTGTGGCTGTGTGTCATGTTTGCTGTGAAAACAAGTTACCCATTTTAGCCGTTCGTGGGGTTATCTCATAGGGAGATCTAAACGGACGGGTTGTTGTTCTTTTTTCACTGTTTGGTCGCCGGTCAGCCTGAAAAGTGTCACCACTTCGACCTCTGAGAAGTGGGAGACCTTGCTTAAGGCTTCTTTCCAGACTCGTAGGCTTGCAAACAGGTGTGGTTCGTATAGAATGTCCACAAATTACTTCACAGTTCAGGTGGCTTTGTTTAATGTCTGTCGGTTAAAACAGATGCCAGGCCACCCCGCGATTCAGTTGTGAACATTCTCATTCATAAAAACACATTCACACAAACACATTCACACGCCGCACTTCAGCTGTTATCACGTTTTAACTCCACTGTTATCACTGCTCTGCACCAACCGTTTTTTAAATATTTCCCGTGGACAATATTAAGGGAACGATTATTCCCAGAATTTTACAGCCCGCCCACCGAGGGTTTTACCGACCTGACCCTGTACAGTTTTTACGCGCTGTTCTGGACCCGAAAGTGGTCTATAGCTGTGTTCTGTATTATTTTTAACTCACACCTCACAGCCTTATTGTATCTCACACCTCACTGCTCTACACACGTTACAGCCAAGCTCAAAGACATTACAGGGTTTTTTTCCTCCGTGGTGATTCCCAGCCACACGCCATTCGTGCATGTAAGAAAAGCAGTTCTCACCCGTGGTTAAACTCTGTCACTGAAGTTCGAATGCCTTCACCCTGCTGAGCGCCAACCCATCATGGAGGAGTCCACCCCCGGAAAGGGTCTTTAACGCTGTGGCCACGGTCTTCCAACGGGGTCCTCCGTCACGGGCCAACGACTCCCCCGGTCTTTTTGGCATCCGGCTCTGAAGGACCAAGAAATGTCAGAGTTGAGCCTGGTGCTAGAGAACAACTCAAATTATCGCAGAGAATAACCACACGGAAACACTGAATTTCTTTCCTGATCAGGGAGAGCCACCATGACCCCTCGTTACTGTCCGTCAGTCAGCTCTGAAGGGCCCGCCCACTCTGCTCCTGAATTTATTTACACACAGACATATTACAAAACAGTATACAAGGCACAGCTGCATTTCTTCAGTCAATTCATATTTGTATCACTTTGCACCTGGAAGGTGTCTTGTGGTCTTGCTCAGACAGATAGTAATTGTTCTTCAAATTGAGACATTACAGCGCCAGCCTTGAACTAGTGTACAGGCTGTGTTATTCTCTGCTCAAGGCCGAAATATTAATCTGTGTTCAGCAAAAACATAGCTCTAGCAAAACAGTCTGCGCATTCATTCACCAACAAATGTTACTTTTCTCATGGGAGCAGTTGTAATGATTACTTCAACAGTTCGGTGTATATTTCTGCTTTGACAATGAGTGATTATTTAGAAGAATAATGGTGCATGAACTCTTACACATGCATATATGTATATATGGAAAATAGAGAACAGAATCAAAAACAAGACCAAAGGCAGTTCATCAAAGTAAAGGCATTAACAGTCATCAAAGTAAAGACAAAGACATTAATATTTGATAATAATATTGATAATATATTGAAAACTATCATTATTCCCTCCTGTTTATCAAATTTAATGTCTACATTCTCAACATCATCATTGTAGAAACATCAATAAACTTACAAACAGTGTACTTAACCATCATTTTGCCCCGTTTGGATGGGGTGACATGATTCAGCATCCGATAGCAATAACGCAATATAGTAACGGGCCAGTAATAAGCCATTAACTGTGGTGGAAATCATCCGTTGAGCCATTGATCAAGCAAGAGGACAAATCACAATAACTCTATCACATGCACACCCTCATTTTTTTCAACCAAAAAGCAAAACCATACAGCAAAAATGCACAGCTTGTTTGGTTTGAAATTATTAAGAGCGAGTGCCACTTCAGTGAAGTTTGGGTATTCCTCTGGAATGTCGAAATTCCAAAGTATCCATTCAGGAGTGAGATCCAAAATGACAGCTCAAACATTCAAGAGTCCCTTCACTGATGGAAAATGAAAATGTTACTGTTTTCTACTGTTTTACTTTCTGTTTGTTTGACATTGGTAATTAAGAAAAAGAAAACATGAAAGAGATATTTTGGAATGTTTTAAATTTCAAGTTTAGCACAACAGTTTTGTCTAATAATATAAACCAAAGGAGAATGTGAAGAAATGACTGGCAATAAACCATAAAAATACAACTAGACTACAAAACTGTAATAGTAAGCATTAATATCGGTTCATTATGTGAATCAGCATGATGCAAGTGGTTCTTTCTTTGTGATCAATGTTCCTCTCCAAGGGATCAATAAACTTCCTGAATCCAATAATGAATCAGATTACATCTGTTGCCTCACTGATCCTGTAATAAACGTGCAGAACTGTGTGGCTGTGTGAGTGAATCAAATCTTCCTCTTGCAACATGCAACTTAAAAAAAGTTGGTTGAGAATTGATATTTTGCCATCAGGCTCTTGTCAGCAAAAGACGCTAACGTCCTCGCCCTCTCCACAGGCCCTGCCCCCTACCATTATGGCTTTGAGCATCTACTGCACCTCCATCACGGTTTTCTTCATCCTCATCAAGATGGCCAACTACCGGCTGCACCTGATGTTCGACGAGGGCGAGGCGCTGGTCTGCAGAAGCCTCTCAGACCTCAGCAAAGCAGCGGAGAAGAAAAGCAACGCCTCAGACTCCTGCCTGCCTGCCAGCATCAGGTTAAAAAAATGCTCCGATGTCACGGTCAGCAAAGGATTTAATGCGAAACCTGCAGATGGTGCAAGTTTCAATAGAGATATTTGAGATTTTTCAGAATTATTCACCATATTTAATACAATTTCATTCCTGCCTAGACATACTCCCCCTGATAAGCTGGATTTCACAAAATTTAGGTCAAAGACAAGAAGTACACTTTTAGAATTATGTTAGTAAGGGCAACGTCCCCGTGCAGGTCTTTGGCCCCAGTTGCATTACCCAATCCAAAAATGAGGATATCTGGCCTGATTTACTACAATAGTAGTCTAAAGTAGTGTATCATATTATTATACAGCAGATTAGTGCTGAATGCAAATTAATTTGAATCCAGTCCATGACTGCTAGTGTTTATGGGCATGCACACAACAGTACACTCTTCAGTCTATGTACTAACTAACTATAATAAGACTTTTCCCCAAAGCTAAAATGTTTCTTTTAACATCTGAAAACTGCCTCCTGCTGAAGAGTGCAGCATGCTTTTTATGGGATTATGGATGTAGAATATATTTTCAGAGGAGACGTAAAGGGGTCAGCGAACGATGAGTTTCTGAATGCACAACCTCACATACACAGACACACAAACTGCCACACTCTTTGCCCAGTCCAGTCAATTTCACCCTGCTACAATGAAATAGCTCACTCACTCACTCATTCACTCACTCACTCACTCACTCCAAAATATAAAAACAAACAAAAAACTATCTGCATTGTATTTTACTTTTAATTTATGCTGTAGCCTGGCAACAAAATAACTGAGCAGCCAAATCCACATTTGAGCAGAAATTATTTATTTTAAGACCCACTGATAGTAAGTCCCTTCGGCTGCTCCCTTGTTTGTACTCAGGGTCGCCACAGCAAATCCAAGGTGGATCTGCATGTTGAATTGGCACAGGTTTTACGCCGGATGCCCTTCCTGATGCAACTCCACATTACATGGAGAAATGTGGCAGGGGTGGGATTTGAACCCAGAACCTTCTGCACTGAAACCAAGCGTATTAACAACTTGGCCACCACCCCTGCTTATTTTAAGACCCACTGATGAAATAATAAAAACGCCATCTGTAAAAATAAAGTAAGACACATGGTGTCCAATACTGGTCCAAAATGTAACTGGAGTGAGACTGAGCGACAGACAATGGTGATGATCCAGTTACTTCTAATATGCAGCCCCCTAAACACAATCCATCCTCTCTGATCCACACCGTCTTCCATTTGCACTCATATCACTCACATGCCATGATTTAGGCTTAATATTTCCACATATGTCCAATGTAGATTTTTTGAACATGTTTAGCTCAAAATGACCAACAATACCACAGCAAAGTTTGCATGTTTTGTCAGTGTAGATTGAAATGAATCTTTATGGAAACCACAAAGGAATCTGTGATATGTAATGTATTCAGCTGACAAATATATTTACCGTGCATCTGAAAAGTATTCACAGCGCCTCACTTTTTCCACATTTTGTTATGTTACAGCCTTATTCCAATTGGAGTAAATTCATTTTTCCCCTCAAAATTCTACTCACAACACCCCATAATGACAACATAAAAAATGTTTTTGTTTATTTTTGCAAATTTATTAAAAAAAAAAAAATCAGAAATTACATGTACGTAAGTATTCACAGCTTTTGCTCAATATTAGCTCAATATTTAGTTGCTCCTCTGCTAATCTTATAACTCTCATAGGAAGAGCAGCACAGTTCCCGACAGTGTTGCCATGATGACGCTGGCCAGGAAGCGTCCCAGCCCGGTGATACAAGTAACAGTAAAACAGACTGAAACTGATCCAGGTCTGATTGGTGTGGTAAGTGGACATTCAAACCTTCATCTGGAAATATGGTTCAGGTGATGATTAATCATTTTCCAAATTTTAATCCCATGGTTCTGTTTTCTCTTCGGTGCAGGAGTGTTCAAAGTCGGATGAGGTGAAGACTACAGAAGGTGATGCTGCTCTCTGTGTAGATTGGAAAATAATTTTATTTTACTATTTTTTAGTTATTATATGCCTTATTTGCAGTTACAGCTGATCTTGTGGAACGAAAGTTGTTCTTTCTTAAAATTAGAAGGGCAACTGGAGAATGCAGACGTCGGCCAAGGACCAATAATCTACTCTTCTATGATATGAATTTCCAACCCCATTTGTCACAGTCACACACCTTTCAATATGATTGGAGCATTTTTAAATTGTGGGCCCTACCTGGCTATAGCTACCATCCTGGGATGGCCACTATGCACTTTTGTGACAAGTGACAAAATTACAAAGTTTTTTTTTATTCGGCACACAAAATATTCAAATAGAAAAAAATGAACAATTCCACAAAGCATAAACAAAACTAGTGAGTCCGAAAGGGTGTGGGCTGAAGCAAAGCTTATTAGCGCCCACCCCTGCTAGTACAAGTCCATCAATTCTAATCAGTCATATTTACATAAATACAAATTCACTACTACATGTCGACACACAGACACACACATCAATATACTATTCACTTATAATTATATTTATATAGTACCAGATCACAAGAAAGTCAAATCAAGGCACTTTACACAAGTAAGGACTAACCTTACCAACCAACCCCCAGAGCAAGCACTAGGCAACTGTGGTCATGTTTTACTGAGGCTGGATTGCAAGTGTTGCTTGAGCACCTTAAGTGGTACCAAAACCTGATTGGTCCCTTGGCCCTCAGGCTCTTTGTCTGTGCTTATCCTTGGATTCTGTAGCATGAAGTGGATGAATGTTTAGCACTCCACCTGGATGGGAGGCCAGTCCATCACAGGTTACTTCTCCAGCTAAGACTGGTACCTATTTACATCTGGATTTACTGGAACCATGCATATGAAGTGTATTGTTCAAGGACACAGACAGGTAGTTTGGCTGGGAATCAAACCCAGGTATACATATTGATAGTCCAACGTCTGTCCACTGAGCTACCGGCTCTCCTCTACTACAGTCATATTAGCTGTACAACACCATGAGTATTCATCACAAGTATGATGCAGACTGTTATGACGAAGAAGGTTTCAGTGCTTGATGTAAGTGTGAAGACCGGAGGTATCATCAGTTGATCAGCTATTCTACTTGCTCAGGCTTTTTTCATGTGATTCAGGCAAACAAGTCCTCAGCTGTATAATGTTTTGTCTGAATCAGTCCCTGCTGAAATGTAATGCAGTGAAGGGCTCCTTGACATTGTGGACTGATGAGAACAAGAGCAGCTGATGGTTTCCACTGAATTTATGACCCAAAGCATGGGTGATGAGTCAGAGCATGGTCAGCTAATCACAAAAAGGGTCTATATATTATAATTCTTGTAGTGCATTACAGATATTGAATCATGCTGGTATTTCTTTTTTTAAATTATACCATTTGGGGCTCTTCAACATTTGCACAATGTGACCCCTTTAAATCTTCAATATGAATAAACAGTTCATTCCATTTAAGGGCAGGGCAAGAGTGTTGCTGAGGACAAGCATGTGGAGAGAGGCCTGCATCCCAGTCCAGATCCTTCTCCTGGTTACCTCTCCAGCCCCAATCCGGACCAGGCTGCTCCCCTGCTGCAGGCCCAGCAGAGACCCCCATCCCAAGCTGATAGAGAGGAGTTACACCCTGGATCTCCTGGTGGGACTCAAAAAACAGATGTGGAAGTCACTGAGACTGAAGCTTTGAAAGAAGGAATGGACATTCAGAGCTCTTTGATCGGAGCTGATGGAGAGAAATCAGACCTGGACAGAATAGCAGAGAAAGACTCAGAGCAGGAGAGGACACAGAAAGATGAGTGTGATTATAAAGACACTGCAGATGAAGGTGATGAAGGTCTACCTCCTTCCCAGGGAAGTGATGATGAGAGTGGGAAGGACAGCGAGGGACATAAAGAGCCATCAGATGCCAACAATAATTCACTGGAGACCCTGCAGGAACACCTGGAGGAATTTGTAGACACTCCGGAATCTCCTGTTCAGGTAGGTCATATAGTAGAAAGTTGGAGTAAAAGAAGCTGCAGCTATTGTTCTACTGGTGCAACACTTTTGACCTGACACTTGGACTTCTTGTTGGACTTCTGAACCATTCATAAGTCACTTAGCTATGTGGCAAAATGTCTTGAAGACCAACAAAAAACAGCCTTGTGGTGATTTTCAGCTGCAGGTTTACACAGTATTGTGGAGAGTTCCAGGTACTACGTGGGCATGGCGCCAGTTATAACCGGGTTAAAATGACTTTGTGGAGAGTTCCAGGTACTACGTGGGCATGGCGCCAGTTATAACTGGGTTAAGACGGTGTTGTGGAGAGTTCCAGGTACTACGTGGTCATGGCACCAGTTATAACTGGGTTAAAATGGTGTTGTAGAGAATTTTACGTGCTACGTGGTCACGGCTGCAGTTATAACTGGGTTAAAACCACGTTGTAGAGAGTTCCAGGTACTACGTGGTCTCTGCGCCAGTTATAACCAGGTTAAAACGACGTTGTGGAGAGTTCTACGTGCTACGTGGTCACGATACCAGTTATAACTGGGTTAAAACGGCGTTGTGGAGAGTTCCAGGTACTACCTGGTCATGGCGGCAGTTATAATTGGGTTAAAATGGCGTTGTAGAGAGTTCTACATGCTACATGGTCATGGCGGCAGTTATAACTGGGTTAAAACGGTGTTGTAGAGAATTTTACATGCTACGTGGTCACGACACCAGTTGTAACTGGGTTAAAACAGCATTGTGGAGAGTTCCAGGTACTACATGGTCATGGCACCAGTTATAACTGGGTTAAAATGACATTGTAGAGAGTTCTACGTGCTACGTGGTCATGGCGGCAGTTATAACTGGGTTAAAACGGTGTTGTAGAGAGTTCCAGGTACTACGTGGTCTCTGCGCCAGTTATAACCGGGTTAAAACAGTGTTGTGGAGACTTCCAGGTACTACGTGGTCACGACACCTGTTATAACTGGATTAAAACGGCGTTGTGGAGAGTTCCAGTACTATGTGGGCTCTGCGCCAGTTATAACCCGGTTAAAATGGCGTTGTGGAGCGTTCCAGGTACTACGTGATCACGGCACTGGTTATAACCGGATTAAAATGGCGTTGTGGAGAGTTCCAGGTACTACTTGGTCACGCCACCAGTTATAACCGGGTTAAAACAGTGTTGGCTACAGACAGCAAACTTCGCACATCTGGATCCAAAATTCGACAGAGTCCTCTTCTCTATATGGAGCCCATTGAATTGAGCATTGTGCTCGATGCACGTGCACAGTAGAAATTCCATAGCTCTGGAAAATAATTCAGTACCATATTCCCAACTTTCTCCAAACATCTGCTTGGCAGGTCCACTGATCTGACTGAATACTGAGACACCACTTTTGAATACATGGCCAGCAGTTTCATGATCTGGTGTTACAACAATTGTTTCACTCTGTCGGTTCACCATTGTGGGCGTTTTTGTGTTTGCTCAGAGTGACATCACCCGTCTACAAATGCTGATGAATCCCGAGTTCAGCATTTTTCTGAAATGCACTTGCTAGCTCAGTGAGCGAGACGTTTAAGTAGCTACACAGTAAAATCACCAGTGTAAAACTAACACTGACCATGTTAAATTAACACTGCCAGTGTACATATGGTCCAACTCTGGCCAGAGTGGGACTGTGTATAAAGTCCTTCAATGACCACTGATTGTGACCGTGAACGCCCGGATAGACTTCCATTAATGAATACTTTGAGTTGAGTTGTTGTATTGATGTAAAACAATATGAGACATGTCCCCTAAAAATAATTATTTTGTATAATATAAAATATCAGCACGGTCAACACATTGTCAAAGCTTAAGATCATCAATCTTGAACTTGTAAAGGTTGTTCTTATGAGGCAGGTGCTTCTGTGTCTTGTAAATTCTACCATGTTGAATTTATTTTTAAGTAGTCAGGAAACTGACTGCCTCACTAAATTCTCCAAGTACCAACATTAACTCATGCTCCTGTGGTTGGCGTAGTGAAGAAGGGGCAGGTGTTGTGGCAACCCGGCTCCTTTCAATGGTGTGAGATATCACTCCTGTCAATAAGTGTGTAATGTGGTTCAGAAATGATTTGGGTGTCCCCTCTATTGTCTCAGTCAGCTGCAGTGAGTGATAGCTTGGTGAGGGAGACTTTTTACTTCAGTCACTGATTGATAACTGCACTGGTTTCAATTCATTCACAATGACAGGTTGGTTACAAGGGTGGTATCGGTCCACATGGATCTGGCAACTGTGGGGGCTATGAAGGACTGGATCCTGGTTAGAAAATTCCGCCACTGCACATGGTCAGGAGATCCATCATGTTCTCATTGGAAGAGGCTGGAAACTCCTGCGGGAACTTCAGTATTGCATGAATTCTGACCACAGACTTGTGGGGATTCAGTCGAAGTCCCCCGTAGTGCTACACTTATAACCTAATGGTGATTAATGCTGGTTCGAAGGGCCTCCTGTGGATCTTTACTGACCATCCTAAGAGACTCTAAAATTGCCATGGTTAAAGACCTGAAATGTTCTAAAAGATGCTGTTTTACTACTGTAACTGTTTTCTGCACTGGGGACAGAACTGTTTTCCTCTTTGGACATTTCTCAGGCTGAGCTGATGGAGGAGACGTATTGTTCTGATGAGATTGAAGTGGTTTTGGTCGACAATTCTGCACCCGGGCCTGCGTCGGCTCACTTGGATGACAACGACACAGTCAAGATCATCATCACCATGAGCTGTGATGCTCAGACTGCTGCTCAGCTGGAGGAGAGTGTCAAGCAGAGCCTTCTGGAGAATGTGCAAGTAAGAGCGGCAACACCATCATATTGTTCACAGAGCAGTGGTGGCTCCACAGAACGTTTTTCTTGATGGGGCTTGGTTGGGGAGTAATTACTTAGTGGTGAGTAGACATCATTTGCAGGGAATTTGCAAGTATGCATTTTTAAGGTATATTTTCAGTGCCGGCTACATCCTTGATATTAATGCACACATAGAGTACAATACACAAAAGACAGAATAACTAGACACAAAAACAAGTTTCATACATGTCGACCTATATGGATTGTCCGTAAATTATACGTATTTTTCCGAGTTTCAAAGTCATATGGACGTACAAATAAAGTCTTACGGATATTCAGGGTTTTCTGTTGTAAATTTATTTTACTGTTGTTTTTCTTAACTCTGCGGACTTTCGGCCAGACATCCACCATCTTTGTACTCCTCATAGAAGCTGTGTGATGAGCGTCCAATTGGAATTGGTTCACTGTCACATGGTTTTCCAATATCCAATCGTAGGGCAGAGCAGTCTCAGATGGTAGGGCCAAAGATTGTTAGGAGCAGTGATATGTTACTCTGTGAGTTCTTGTTTCTGTAAAAATAGAACAGCTGTGTGACACTATATTCACGGGAAATATATTGAGTTTGTACAAAATACCTACAATGTACTTGTAGACATTGATTTTATTGACAGCAAGCAGTTTTACTGTGGAGCAAGAGGATTTAACTGTGGAGGACTTCCACCATAAAAGAGCCCATCGAGATCCCTGGTGTTAGTTATTAATATATGGACCAAACCCCAGTTATGCGATACCGCTATGCAGTTGTGTGCACTGTAATAAAACTGATTTTGGTGCGATTTGGAGGTTATAAGGATTTTCTGTTGATTTTATGGATTTTATCACTTTTTATACAGGTGGACCCTCAAAGGCGTTGACATGTATGAAGTTTGGACAGTTTGAACAACTACACAGCTAACAAAAAATGACAGTCAGTTTTTGGGCTACCTTTAGGTGGTGCTGTTGTTTGTCATAGTTTTCTGAATGTTGGACTATTGTACTACTGTTTTTTAAAATTTAACCAGGTTCTGGTTCTGGTTGGGGTTCCTTGTACTTGCTGGTACAAAAGTCCAACATTATACTTCTAGACTCCAAGAACGTTGTGTAGAAACAAAACGCTTCTATGTCACTGACCTTTGTCAAACCTGTTCATCACAGACAGTAAGTAAGTCCGATATAGGTCCTGAGGTCTGTTGGTGCCGCTGCTTTATCTCCGGATTGTGTAGTATGATGCGGATTATCTACAAATGTCTGACTCCCCCTGGATGGTACACCAGCCAGATGCAGGTTCCTTCCAGAGTCAAGGGCAGTACCTATTTGCAGCTGGTTGGACTGAGACAATGCAGCTTCAGTGTCTTGTCCAAGGACACAGACAGGTAGTGTGATCGGGATTCAAACACAGCTCTACATATTAGCACACTGGCTCCTCCCTCGCTGAGCTACCTCTTCTACATAACAGAGAGCAAGCAAGTGACCTTTTGTTTAGGGTTTCGTGAGGTTGGGTTGTGCAGTCCTGATGCAGTGGTTGAGGATTGTTTGGCATTAATGGAAGTGTGCACTTCACTAATTCCTCATTTAGTTGATCAGATGTTCATGTGTCTAATGTGCTCACTGTCATAAAGTCAAGTGGCCTTCACTCATCCCCATCAGGAGACATTGACAAACCATCCTTCGCCTCTTGTCTCCATAACTACAGATCATAGGTGGTGTACGGGTTTACGCAGATCTTGAGATGTTTTCAGAGATTTTAATGTGTGATATCTCTAACAGGCTCAGAAGGATGCAGGAGAATGTTACATTAAGATCCCCGTCATCACCTTCGACTCTCCCGAGGAAGAGAGACAAGACCAGGGAGGAGAAGATCCCGGCTCAGAGGACGAACCCACCCTGAAGAACACGACAAGTCAGAGTGAAGAGTTTTACTTGTGCAGGGAAACAACTGTTTCAGAGTCAACTACACTTGAATGTCCAGACCAGGAGCAGGAACATCTGGGTCTGCAGCTAACTAATGAGAGCACACTGAGTCCTCAGCTGACCAATGACAACAGCTCATCAGGCACTGATGTCAATTCCCATCCTGATGACACAGACCCTCTAGAACGTAACGTGGATTCACAGGGTTTCCTGCGTCTGCCGCCAACTGTGGACCGCTACGGGCCCGGGGGAAGGACTCATATCCGCGGCCTCAGTATGGACAGTGGGAAAGATGCTGTACTACTTTCTGACCGCTCACATAACACAGTATGTTAGCACATCATCTTTGTATTTCTGTTCTGGTCACCTCCAACCACCTGTAATGACTAATTATCAAATACCTATCTGTCTGCTAGACCACTATGACCACTTCCAAATCAGATCTGGAAGCGAAGGAGGGCCAAATTCCTAATGAGTCCAATTTTGTGGAATTTGTTTCATTATTGGGGTCTCTCAGCACCAGAGGGGGAGGGGCTAGTACGCAGGAAGAGGAGGCACCAAAAGACAAAGATGTCATGGAATCTGCAGAAGAAGGTAAATATCAGCTAAATAAAAGTAAAAGACTCTTTTTTTTTTTACCAAAAATTTGTATGAAGATGTGACCAGGAAAATTTTTTCCTGTGGTGCATAACCCGCATGGAACCAGATTTTTGGGCTGGATGTACTGTGTTGATTTAGGTGTAAAATTCTTCCCAACATGGGCTTTGATGGTATAGTGGTTAAGTGTTGGGATTGAGCCCAAAGGGTCCTCCGTTCAAACCCCAGCTGGACCAGACAAACGCTAAGGCCCCCTGGTCAAGTTCCTTAAGCCCAGAGTTGCTCCCAGGCTTGGTTTCAGAAAGCAGTCCAGTCTTTTAGTCTACTAAGCTTACTTAGTTGACTAAGGTTAGTCACCCAACATTATCCGTCTATCTCTGTTTCACATTGACTTTATGTTAGTCCACAATTTTCACTGTCATAGTGGCCTCGTGAATGCCTCCAATGTGCGACAGTTTTGTTTACTTCTGGGTTGGTCTGTCTGCTACAAACATGGCAGAGTTCACTGTAACAGAGGAGGAGCGCTCCTGACTTCGAAGTCCATAAACATCTCCAATGAATTATTCCCGTCCTGCAACATCCGCTCCCGCCGCAAGTCTCTCCTTCCTTGCTCCTCCATCAAGTGGTGGCACATGATAGCCACCTTTTTTGAGGTACGAGACTGAAGTTTTGTCTACTAAAATAAGATTAGCCTCCTCTGTACCAGGCTAAAAACTTTAGTCGGGTAACATGACACTTTAATCGACTAATCGCTTTGTGCAACGACTAACGTCAAAAGATGAATCGACTAAACAAGATTAGAGCGCTTTTTGAAACCGGGCCCCGGTGTGTAGTGAGCGCTTTGTATGGCAGCAACTTGACATCGGTGTGTGTGTGTGTGAATAAGTGAATATGAAGCATCATTGTAAAAAGCACTTTGAGCTTCTGATTCAGATGGAAAAGAGCTATATAAATGCAGTCCATTTACCAACATAGAAAACGATTTTCTTCCACGTTACGTTATTTTAGGCTGAAAGACAGGCATTCAACTGAGATTCTTTGCATTCTCTGTAGTATCTCTTGTTACTGAGATACAGCGAGAGACTATGTCAGTGGGCTGAAAGTTCAAACAGGTGATTTTCTGGGGGGAAAAGTTGAAATATTTCTGGAAAAAAGTTAAATTTGACCAAATAGAAACCTGGGGTCTCTGAGTCATTTAAGTCGAAAATTTGCTTTCTCCCCTCAGCGGTTGCCCGAACTTTAAATAATGGGATGATTTTCTTGTTTTTCTACTTTACCATATGTCATAGCATCCAAAGAGGTATGCATGCACAGACGTGGAATATTATGAATGGTGAATAGTTTTTGGTGAGTGTGCTATGAGTTATTATATAGATGAGTTATATTTGTATCAACACTGACAATAGTATTTAGCATCATTGGTGAGAGGGTGTGGCACAAAGGTGTTTGATTTGACATGTGTTTGTGAAGACATATGTTTACTTAGTAGGTCCTATACAAGCCCTGAGGCCCATTGGTGCTGGTGCTAATCCTGGATCCCTTATTGTGATGTGAATCAAAGACCCCTCCTGGATGGGATAGCAGTCTGACACGGCTTACTTCCACAGCCAAGACCAGTCCCCAGTAATAGCTGGGTGGACTGGGACAGTGCATTTGAAATGTCCTGTCTAAGGACATAGAAAGAGATAGAGACACATAGATAGAGTGACTGGGACTCAAACTCAGGTCTACACACTGGTAGTCTATCTCCTTGTCACACTGAAATGCCTAATCTACAAGTATAAATGCCTTAAATTTACATACAACTTGGCTAAAGGACCAAAGGACTGATGCCATCTAGAGCCACATGCAGTGGTGCATGATGTTATGTTTGCATAACACATATGCTTATTTTTTTTTAAAAAAAAAATCTGTTTATTTTTGTGAAATTTTGTACAGACATTCCATAGGTGACTATCTATGCATGGTAAGTTGGATTTTCGGGTTGAATCCCTGTGGGGCTCCCCAAAAAGGTAAAGAGATTCAGGAGAATACAAATGACTTACTTAATGCCACTTTCTCCATATTTGGACAAAATTACTCTTTCTTCATCTAAAGGACTTCAGGTTCTCTTGCGCCTGTTTTTCTCCTAGTGTTGTGTAGATCTGGTTCACCCCCTAGTTCAAACCACGATATTGCCACAGGACTATCTGGGCATGGAGACTTTCTGTCAAACCATTCATAATCCTGTCGTCCATTTGCTCTTTGATTTATACAGATGATCTGAGTGCGACTTCCAGACATGATGAGAGGATCGCAGAGACAAATGTGGACAAAAAGTCAGAAAGACCGAAACCACCCAGCAGTCTGGTGACTGACACCCTGCGGGCTTTACCAGCACCAGCACACATCCCAATAGTGTCTCCTGACAGGTCCATACAGCTGCAGACTAACTCCAATTATCTGGATGGTCCATACATCCTTGTGCAAGACATTTACATCAGTTGCTTGTCTCTCCTGTGTGCAGTCCACAGACAGACAGAGAGAAGGATCCGGACTATGACTCACTGCCATCCCAAACCTCTCAGTCTGAGAGCTCCATGCTGCAGGTCATCTGCAGACCAGAGGCCACCAACAAAGAAGAAGCCTACACCTTCCACACTGTCCACAGTAAGCAGAAACCTTTGAGGTCAAACGGGTCACGCTACTTGAGTTTTCAAGCTGTCAAAGTGCGTGTTTGTGTCATCAGGAGACCGACCTCGTAAGCTGTATGCGGAGCGAGCCCTCAACCTGCCGTTAGGAGCCGAGCTGATCACGGGCAACATGTGGTACTGCTGCCAGCTTTGTGTTCCATCTCTCCTTCTACGCTGCTCACACATCATCACACTCAGTCCACACATTAACATCCACCTGTCACGTGTCCTCAGTGACCTGCTGTCCACATCTTCAAACTCCGAGTGTCAGGACGGTTTGGTCGGCGGTCACTCCAGCTGCCCGTTCCAGAGGCGCATCATCCCCGCCCATAGGCTTCGGCCACGGAGGACGCACCCCGAAATCTTCCAGGTGTCCCCTTACTTTCCTTTTTCACTTTTTTTTTTGTGTGCTTGTCTTTGCTGTGACATTCATCACTCTGTTACTTTATGCTGCATATCTCTTCTCTTCTCTTCTCTTCTCTTCTCTTCTCTTCTCTTGATCCTTCTGACTTTTTGGATTTTACCGTAAAGAGCAGAGTAAAATGTGTTTCTTAGTAATTCCTTGTTACGTCCTCCAAGGACGTAATAAAATCATCAGTGTTTATTTATTTATTTGTCTGTCTGACTGTTAGCAGGATTACGTCAAAACGTCTGCACGGATTTTGACAAAATTTTCACCACAGATACATATTAGGGCATGGAAGACTCCATTAAACTTTGGAGGTGATCCAGATCCGGATTCATATAATCTTTGAAGGATTACATCAAAAGTACTTCACGGATTTTCACCAAATTTGCACCATAGATAGATATTTGGACATTGAAGACTCCACTGTATTTTGGAGATGATTTGCAGATGTCAGAAACCTCTGATTGCCCTTGTTACACCTGCATCATTTATATATATATATTATAAGTCATATTACAGGAACATGTCCTACTTTTGCATCACACTTTTTCTGGCTCATTTTACATTTTTGTGTTCTCAATCCGCATGGATATATAAATAATGTGCACGTACATGGCAGGAAGAGGATTCTTTGGACGAGTCATCAGAGACTTCCACTCAGGAGAAGCCAACCCGGAAGATTTATTACAAACTCCAGCTGTTTCCAGGAAAATGGATAAACATCCTGTATGATCGTCTGACGCTGCTTGCCTTGTTGGACAGGTGAGTTATGACTGCAGACTACTAAATCAAACCCTATTGGTCAGCTGGAAAACGCAAGAACTCAAATATCTCCACCTAAAATTACTTTGCTCAATTTGTTTGAAGGGGTCATATTACGCAAAAGCAGTCTTTAGTTTCCTGGATAGCAACCACCCAGGCAGACCACTCTAAATACCTGTTTAGAAATGTTAGCTATTTAATATTTTCAAAAAATTTTCAAAAATGTTGAATGAAATGTTGTACTTTAAGTACGTATTGAGTGCCTCAGACTTTCAGACAGCAGTGTACATGATCTTATCATTTTGTGATTTACTGTACATGTAGACACTGGACAGGGTTTTGTGCACTTGTGTAGCGTTTTTTGTGCACTGCTGTGTTTGTTGTGTTTGCGCAGAAACCAGGATGTTGTGGAGAATCTAGTCGCAGTCTTCATGGCTTTCCTGGTTTCCTTTCTGGGCTTCGTCCTCCTCAACCACGGCTGCATCAAAGACTTCTGGGTTTTTCAGTTCTGCCTGGTGATCGCCAGCTGCCACTACTCTTTACTCAAAGTAAGAATGCAAAATAAAAATAACAAAATTTATTTATTTATGCTTGTTTCCAATAGCAGATGAAGGACTATTGTTTTTGGTCTTGTGCGTCGGTCCATGCCAATTTGGACCAATCCTAGTGGACTGACTAAGGGTCAGCCAAGGACTAAATTCAACGTCAGAGATCAAGGGTCAAAATTTTGCTTAACTGTAGGGGATATTCAGAATGGGAATTTCATGGAATTGGTTAAAGATGCACAAGTGAAACATCTCATTACCAACAATGACACAACGTTTGATCTTAGTATCTTTGAAAGATCATATTCAAAGTCATATGTTGGGAAGGTGTCGTAGCACGGACCCACAACAGGGGGCGCAAATGAACGGACAATGAATAAGCCAAAAACGGTAACAATTTAATGTTGCGATAATACACAACGAAACGTACTGTAATCTGCACAGTCAATTTAACACCAGGTGACGTGTGGGCAGGCTCGAAGATAGAAGACCCCCGACGAGAGAGAAGCTGCGTCCCACACGGCTTCCACCACCAACGGTCTGAAGAACACCGGAGCCGCCAAGTCCCGAGTCCCCAGGTGGCCTCTGTCTTCGGCTGTCGACCCTGGTACTGCTGGCAGAAAGCAGAAATATGATGAGTGAGTGTGAATCCGCACACTCAGTAAATCCACAGTTAATGAGGGAGGAAGCGCCTCCACCTCCAAGCACACACTCGTGCAGCTCCTGTTTGAGCACTTATCTGGGTGGGAGGTGTTGCGAAGCCGTCGCTGAACACCTCAAACGCCACCTCCACAGACGAGTCTCACCGACAGGAAAACGGCTGCAAAGAAGAGTTTAGACAGATATACAGTCTTGAGTTCACAGAGAAATTACCTTGGTAATGGTAGTCGATTTCTCGGCGGGGAGGTGGAGTTGCAGTCCGGCTTTTATGGTGGTGATGATGAACGAGTGACAGCTGGTGCAGAGGATGAGTGACAGCTGTCACTTCTTCTGGGTCTGGCGCCCTCTCGTGCTTGGAGCCCGCACTCTAAGCAGGGCGCCCTCTGGTAGTGGTGGGCCAGCAGTACCTCCTCTTCAGCGGCCCACACAACAGGACCCCCCCCTCAACGGGCGCCTCCTGGCGTCCGACCAGGCTTGTCCGGATGTCTTGCGTAGAACTCGGCCAGGAGGGCCGGGTCCAGGATGAAGCTCCTCTTCACCCAGGAGTGTTCTTCAGGTCCATACTCCTCCCAGTCCACCAGATATTGGAAACCCCGGCCCTTACGACGGACGTCCAGGAGCCTGCGGACTGTCCAGGCAGGCTCCCCATCAATGAGCCGGGCAGGAGGCGGCGTAGGTCCCGGAGTACAGAGGGGCGAGGTGTGGTGTGGTTTGAGGCGGGAAACATGAAAGACAGGGTGAATCCGCAGTGAAGCCGGGAGTTGAAGCTTCACTGCGGCCGGGTTGATGATCTTGAGGATCTTAAAGGGTCCAATGAATCTGTCTTTCAACTTTGGGGAGTCGACACACAAAGGGATGTCCTTGGTCGAGAGCCACACCTCCTGCCCGGGCTGGTATGTGGGGGCCGGGGAACGCCGGCGGTCCGCATGGGCCTTGGCCCTTGTCCAGGCCTTTAACACGGCAGAACGGGCGGCCCGCCACACCCGGCGGCACCTCCTGAGGTGGGCCTGGACCGAGGGCACACCGACCTCTCCCTCCACCAGCGGGAACAATGGGGGCTGGTACCCCAAACATGCCTCAAAAGGGGAGAGGCCGGTAGCAGACGAAACTTGGCTGTTGTGGGCATACTCGATCCAGGCCAGATGGTGACTCCAGGCCGCCGGATGCGCGGAGGTGACACACCGAAGGGCCTTCTCCAACTCCTGGTTGGCCCGCTCTGCCTGGCCGTTGGTCTGGGGGTGGTACCCGGACGAGAGACTCACGGTGGCCCCCAGCTCCTTGCAGAAACTCTTCCACACCTGTGAAGAGAACTGGGGACCACGATCTGATACAACGTCCGATGGTATCCCATGCAGCCGCATGACGTGGTGGACCAGGAGGTCTGCCGTCTCCTGGGCCGTCGGGAGCTTTGGGAGGGCCACGAAGTGGGCCGCCTTGGAGAACCGGTCCACTATCGTGAGTATCACGGTGTTGCCCTGGGACGGCGGGAGGCCCGTGATGAAATCCAGGCCGATGTGAGCCCAGGGGCGATGAGGCACTGGCAGGGGTTGGAGGAGGCCCGTCGTCCTCCGATGGTCTGCCTTGCCCCTGGCGCAGATGGTACAGGCCTGGACGTAGTCCCAGACGTCGGTTTGCAGGGACACCCACCAGAAGCGCTGCTGGACTACTGCCACGGTCCTACGCACTCCGGGATGACAGGACAGCTTGGATCCATGACAGAAGTCCAGTACGGCAGCTCTTGCCTCTGGTGGGACGTACAGTTGGTTCTTGGGGCCAGTCCCCGGGTCCGGGCTCCTTGTCAGGGCCTCCCGGACGGTCTTCTCCACGTCCCAGGTGAGGGTGGCCACGACAGTGGACTCGGGGATGATGGTCTCGGTGGGGTTCGACAGCCCCGCTTTGGCTTCTTCTTCGTGCACCCGGGACAATGCATCTGGTTTTTGGTTCTTGGTCCCGGGGCGATACGTGATCTGGAAGTCAAAGCGCCCGAAGAACAGAGACCAGCGGGCTTGCCTGGGGTTCAGCCGCTTGGCGGTCTGGATGTACTCCAGGTTCCGATGGTCCGTGAAAACCGTGAAGGGCAACGATGCCCCCTCCAGCAGGTGTCTCCACTCTTCAAGAGCCTCCTTCACCGCAAGAAGTTCCCGATTGCCGACGTCATAGTTCCGTTCAGCGGGGGTCAACCTCCGGGAATAAAAGGCACAAGGATGGAGAACTTTATCAGCCTCCACGCTCTGGGACAGCACGGCTCCTATCCCTGAGTCAGAGGCGTCCACTTCTACTATGTACTGGCGATCAGGATCAGGCTGCACCAGAACTGGTGCAGTCGAGAACCGGCGTTTCAACTCCTGGAACGCGGCTTCGCACCGATCCGACCAGGTGAAGGGGACCTTGGTGGAGGTCAGGGCAGTCAGGGGGCTAACTACCTGACTGTAACCTTTAATGAACCTCCTGTAGAAATTTGCAAAGCCTAGGAACTGCTGTAGTTTCCTGCGGCTTGTTGGTTGGGGCCAATCTCTCACCGCCGCAACCTTAGCCGGATCAGGGGCGACGGAGTTGGAGGAGATGATGAACCCCAGGAAGGACAAAGAAGTGCGGTGGAACTCGCACTTCTCGCCCTTCACAAACAGCCGGTTCTCCAACAACCGCTGTAGGACCTGACGTACATGCTGGACATGGGTCTCAGGGTCCGGGGAAAAGATGAGTATATCGTCCAGATATACGAAGACGAACCGATGCAGGAAGTCCCGCAAGACGTCATTTACCAAAGCTTGGAACATCGCGGGGGCGTTAGTGAGGCCGAACGGCATGACCAGGTACTCAAAATGACCCAACGGGGTGTTGAATGCCGTCTTCCATTCGTCTCCCTTCCGGATCCGAACCAGGTGGTACGCGTTTCTAAGATCCAATTTAGTGAAAATTTGGGCTCCATGCAGGGGCGTGAACACTGAATCCAACAGAGGTAACGGGTATCGGTTGCGAACCGTGATCTCGTTCAGCCCTCTGTAATCAATGCATGGACGGAGTCCGCCGTCTTTTTTACCCACAAAAAAGAAACCCGCACCCATCGGGGAGGTGGAGTTCCAGATCAGCCCGGCAGCTAAGGAGTCCCGGATGTAGGTCTCCATTGATTCGCGTTCCGGACGTGAGAGGTTGTACAACCTACTGGACGGGTACTCAGCGCCCGAGACCAAATCGATGGCACAATCATACGGTCGGTGCGGGGGAAGAGTGAGCGCCAGATCTTTGCTGAAAACGTCAGCAAGATCATGGTACTCCTTTGGCACCGCCGATAGATTGGGGGGGACTTTGACCTCCTCATTAGCCGTAGTGCCGGGAGGGACCGAGGATCCTAAACACTCCTGGTGGCAGGTTTCGCTCCACTGCGTGACTACCCCGGATGGCCAATCTATCCGGGGATTGTGCTTCACCATCCATGGAAAGCCCAAAATCACTCGGGAGGTGGAAGGTGTTACATGGAACACTATCTCCTTCCTGTGATTCCCAGACACAACCAAAGTCACTGGTTGTGTCTGATGTGTGATTAATGGAAGCAGGGTGCCATCTAGTGCTCGCACCCGCAATGGTGTCGGCAGAGCCACCAGAGGGAGCCCTACTTCCTTTACCCATCTGCTGTCCAGCAGATTCCCTTCAGACCCCGTGTCTACCAGTGCTGGGGCGTGAAGGGTTAAATCCCCACAAAGGATTGTTACTGGGATTCGTGCAGATTTGCGGGGTTTTCCCGCGTGCGTGTTATGGCCCACCCTTAGCCCAGTTTCTAAGGACGGGCGTTGTAGTTTGACCGTTTGGGGGCAGTCCCTCTGCATGTGCTCGCAAGAGCCACAGACAAAACACTCCCCGTGGGCCAGCCTCTTTTGTCTGATATTTGATCTTAATTTGGCCCTGCTCGTGTCCCTAGCCTCCTCAGCAGGGGGAGCTGTAGCCACACGGAGCTCTCTGGCAGTGAAGCGTGGGGACGATGTCACCTTGTCGGAACCGGAAGGGGGAGGGACGGCTCGTGCCCGGTCACACCCCCCGGCCTGCTCCCGACGATGCTCGTTTAAACTGTTGTCTAAGCGTATAACTAAATCGACAAGCCCGTCAAAATCCCGCGGTTCCTCCTTAGCCGGTAGGTGCTCCTTAAGGACCGGGGACAGTCCATTTACAAAGGCGGCGCGGAGCGCAACGTTATTCCAGCCGGACCTCGCTGCCGCGATGCGGAAGTCGACTGCATACTCGGCTGCGCTACGGCGCCCCTGTCTCATCGACAGCAGCACGTTCGAAGCGGTCTCGCCTCTGTTGGGATGATCAAACACTTGTTTGAACTCCCGTACAAACCCAGTATAAGACGTTAGGAGCCGTGAATTCTGCTCCCAAAGCGCCGTAGCCCATGCGCGTGCCTCTCCTCGAAGCAAATTAATAACATAAGCTACCCGGCTAGCATCAGATGCGTACATGACAGGGCGCTGTGAAAAGACGAGCGAACACTGCATGAGGAAGTCCGCGCACGTCTCGACACAGCCCCCGTATGGTTCCGGAGGGCTTATGTATGCTTCAGGGGACGGTGGGGGGGTTCGTTGAACGACCAGTGGAACGTCTGATACAGGCCCAGGACCAGCCAGAGGAGTGGCTGCAGCAGCGCCCTGATCGCGCGCTTCCACCCTGGCGGTGAGAGCCTCCACCCTCCGATTAAGGAGGACACTCTGCTCGGTCACTAAATCTAACCGAGCCGTGAAGGCGGTTAAGATAAGCTGCAGCTCACTCAACACGCCTCCCGCTGACGCCTGCGCTCCTGGCTCTTCCATTGGCCGTTCAAGCTTGGGTTGACGCCCCTCGGAATCCATGACGGCGGCTGAGAAATCCTGTTGGGAAGGTGTCATAGCATGGACCCACAACAGGGGGCGCAAATGAACGGACAATGAATAAGCCAAAAACGGTAACAATTTAATGTTGCGATAATACACAACGAAACGTACTGTAATCTGCACAGTCAATTTAACACCAGGTGACGTGTGGGCAGGCTCGAAGATAGAAGACCCCCGACGAGAGAGAAGCTGCGTCCCACACGGCTTCCACCACCAACGGTCTGAAGAACACCGGAGCCGCCAAGTCCCGAGTCCCCAGGTGGCCTCTGTCTTCGGCTGTCGACCCTGGTACTGCTGGCAGAAAGCAGAAATATGATGAGTGAGTGTGAATCCGCACACTCAGTAAATCCACAGTTAATGAGGGAGGAAGCGCCTCCACCTCCAAGCACACACTCGTGCAGCTCCTGTTTGAGCACTTATCTGGGTGGGAGGTGTTGCGAAGCCGTCGCTGAACACCTCAAACGCCACCTCCACAGACGAGTCTCACCGACAGGAAAACGGCTGCAAAGAAGAGTTTAGACAGATATACAGTCTTGAGTTCACAGAGAAATTACCTTGGTAATGGTAGTCGATTTCTCGGCGGGGAGGTGGAGTTGCAGTCCGGCTTTTATGGTGGTGATGATGAACGAGTGACAGCTGGTGCAGAGGATGAGTGACAGCTGTCACTTCTTCTGGGTCTGGCGCCCTCTCGTGCTTGGAGCCCGCACTCTAAGCAGGGCGCCCTCTGGTAGTGGTGGGCCAGCAGTACCTCCTCTTCAGCGGCCCACACAACATCATAATTCTTTAATGCAAACAGTTTGGAGGCAATATGGATGAAACATGGTGGAAGGGTTGTGGTCTAATAACAAAGAATTACTTTCCATGAACTGGTGCCAAACATGCAGACTGAGTCTTGCACTCTGTGAGTTCTCCTTCTTGTTTGTTCTTGTATCTTTATGTTGAGCTCCTGCTGAGCAGTTCAGTCACATTGTGAAAGAAAATCTAAATATCTTTCATGCATTATGCTGTTATGACTAAATATAAACCTTCATACTGTATATTTGTTGACTGATGCACAGTCATGACCCGAGAGGACCTGATCTCCTGTTTGTTAGTTCCTGTAATGCATTTTTTGTTCTTTTTGTTGAAATGTGAAAAGCTGTTTTTTAAATTGCTTTCACTTGGACTTAATGCTGATTTCTTGTTTTGTTTTCAGAGTGTTCAGCCAGACGCTGCATCACCAACGCATGTGAGTTTGCGCTAACCTTTTTTTTTTACGGTGCATCCAGGAAGTATTCATAGCGCTTCACTTTTTCCACATTTTGTAATACAGCCTTATTCCATAATGGGTGAAATTCTTTTTTTTTTCCCCATCAAAATTTACACACAATTCTACACACAATACCCCATAATTTTTTTTTTGATTTTTGCAAATTTATTAAAAAAAGAAATCGCATGTACATAAGTATTCACAGCCTTTGCCATGAAGCTCAAAGTTGAGCTCAGGTGCATCCTGTTTCCACTGATCAACTTGAGATGTTTCTACAGCTTAATTGGAGTCCACCTGGGGCAAATCCAGTTGATTGGACATGATTTGGAAAGACACACACCTCTCTACATATAAGGTCACTAAGTTGACAGTGCATGTCAGAGCACAAACCAAGCATGAAGTCAAAGAAATTGATTGTCGACCTCAGAGACAGGATTGTCTCTAGGAGCAAATCTGGGGAAGAGTACAGAAACATTTCTGCTGCTTTAAATTTAAATTAGCACAGTGGCCATAGGCGATAGGCCACTGTGCTAATTGGCCACTGTACTCTGTGGCCATTTTCTTCCGTAAATGGAAGAAGTTCGGATCAGCAGGACTCTTCCTAGAGCTGGGCGACCGTCTAAACTGAGCGATCGGGGGAGAAGGACCTTAGTCAGGGAGGTGACCAAGAACCCAATGGTCACTCTGTCAGAGCTTCAGCATAGCATTCGTCTGTGGAGAGAAGAGAACCTTCCAGAAGGACAACCATCTCTACAGCAATCCACCAATCAGGCCTGTATAGTAGAGTGGCCAGACAGAAGCCACTACTTAGTAAAAGGAACATGGCAGCCCACCTGGTTTGACAAAAGGCAGCTGAAGCACTCTCAGACCATGAGAAACAAAATTCTCTGGTCTGACGAGGCAAAGACTGAACTCTTCAGTCAACAGACCAAAACCACCCCCTTGAACACAAGCTCAGGGTGATCAGGACTCTTTAACACAGAGCCCTACAGGTGCCCACAACTGCAGAGGGAAGGGCTAAAGAACAACTTGTATGGAAAGCCCTCACAGTATGTGGGTACCCACGATGGTCCCTGGACAAAGTGCAGAAGTCCCAGAAAACAAAGAGACCAGATAGACAGGAGACGGAGACAAGAAGAAGAGGAGTGTCTCTCCCTTATTTAGCAGGAGTAGGGGAAAAACTACAGAGGATCTTCAGACAGCACAAAATCCCAGTTTACTTTAAACTGGTTAACACCTTGAGACAGAAATTAGTTCACCCTAAGGACAGGATCCCTAGTTACAAACAGAGCAATGTAGTGTACTCTGTCAGATGTCACCTATGAACACTACATAGGTGAGACTAAGCAACCTTTACACAAAAGGCTATACCAGCACCGCAGAGAGGGCGCAAATGGACCTCAGTGTTGTGTGGGCCGCCAGAAGAGGAGGTACTGCTGGCCCACCACCAGAGGGCGCCCTGCCTGAAGTGCAGGCTTCAGGCACGAGAGGGCGCAGCCGCCTCACAGGAGCAGCCAGGGTGACAGCTGTCACGCATCACCTGCAACAGCTGTTACCCATCATCTGATCAGCAGGGGAATATCAGCAGGACGACGCCTCCACCTCTTTGCCGAGATATCGTTCTACCTGGAAGGTAACGTGCTCAGCTGACTGGTTAACAGTGATCTTTTGTGACTTTTGTGAGTTGTTTAGCTGACTCCTTTTCCAACGAGTGGTGGAGGTAGTTTTCCTGCCGTGCGGATTCCTGGGTGCAGACGCACCCACATTTAATTGTTCTTTTGTTCCTCGCCAGCAGTACCAGGTCCGACACGCGAAGGCAGTGGCCACCTGGAAGTTCGGGACTTGGCGGCTCCAGTATTCCCGAGGTCTGGTGGCGGAGGAAATCGTGTGGTTCTGGTTCTGCTTTGGACAGACGTCTCCTATCTTCGAGCCTGCCCACACGACACCTTTTGTGATTTGGCTTTTGTCTATTGTTGTAATCTGATTGTAGTTGTTGTGCCCATTCACAACAGTAAAGTGTTGTTATTTGACCTCATCCATTGTCCGTTCATTTGCGCCCCCTGTTGTGGGTCCGTGTACCTACACTTTCCCAACAGGATATCTCGGCCAACGTCATGGACCCCGAGGGGCGTCAACCGGCTGTTGAACGGCCAATGGAAGAGCAGGGCGCACAGGCGTCTGCAGGAGGAATGGTCGGTGAGTTGCAGCGAATCCTCACCGCTTTTACTGCTCGGATGGATCTGATGACCGAGCAGAACGTCCTCCTTAACCGCAGGGTGGAGGCTCTCGCCGCGCAGGTGGAGGCGCGCCCTCAGGGCGCTGCTGCGGCTCCCCCTCCTGTCGATTCTGTGCGCAACAGTGACGTTCCACAGGTCGTTCAACGACCCCTCCCACCTTCCCCTGAAGCATACATAAGTCCTCCAGAGCCGTACGGGGATTGTGTGGAGACATGCGCGGACTTTCTTATGCAGTGTTCGCTCGTCTTCGCACAACGACCCGTCATGTACGCGACTGATGCTAGTAAGATAGCTTATGTGATTAATCTGCTTCGCGGCAAGGCACGCGCTTGGGCTACAGCACTCTGGGAGCAAAATTCACAGCTCCTTCTGACATATGATGGGTTTGTGAGGGAGTTCAGAACAGTGTTCGATCACCCAAATAGAGGAGAGACCGCTTCAGCCGTGCTGCTGTCAATGAGACAGGTGCGCCGGAGCGCGGCTGCTTATGCAGTCGGCTTCCGCATCGTGGCTGCGAGGTCCGGCTGGAATAGCACTGCCCTCCGCGCCGCCTTCGTAAACGGACTATCGTTGGTCCTGAAGGAGCACCTGGTGGCTAAGGACGAACCGCGGGATTTGGACGGGCTTATTGATCTCGTTATACGATTAGACAATCGGTTAGAGGAACGCCGTCGGCAGCGAGGCGAAGGACGTGACCGGATACGCGCCGCCCCTCTCCCTTCCGGGTTCGAAAAGGGGCCGCCCTCCCCACGCTCCACAGCCGCAGCGCTTGGTGGGGCAACAGCTCCCCCTGTTGACATTGTTAGGGAAACGCACAGGGCCAAAATGGGGAGGCTGATCCGTGGAGAGTGTTTTCTCTGCAGCTCAACAGAGCACACACAGAGAGACTGCCCCAAATGGCCAAAACGTCAACACTCGCCCTTAGAGACTGGGCTAAGGGGGGGTCAAGACATTCAAGTGAGACACACACAAATTGCCACACGACTCCCAGTCACAATCCTGAGCGGGGATTTAACCCTTCAAGCCCGAGCACTGGTGGACACGGGGTCAGAAGGGAATCTGCTAGACAGTAGATGGGCAAAGGAGGTAGGGCTCCCTCTGGTGGCGCTTCCTACGCCATTGCAGGTGCGGGCACTAGATGGCACCCTCCTCCCTTTACTCACACACAAGACACAACCAGTAACACTGGTGGTGTCTGGAAACCACCGGGAGGAGATTGAGTTTTTTGTAACTCCTTCTACCTCCCGCGTGATTTTGGGCATCCCATGGATGTTAAAGCACAATCCCCGGATCGATTGGCCGTCTGGGGTGGTAGTTCAGTGGAGCAAAACCTGCCATCGGGTGTGTTTAGGATCCTCGGTTCCTCCCAGTTCCCAGGCTAAGGAGGAGGTCAAAGTCCCTCCCAATCTGACGGCAGTGCCGGTTGAGTACCACGATCTTGCTGACGTCTTCAGCAAGGATCTGGCACTCACCCTTCCCCCGCACCGTCCGTACGATTGTGCCATTGATTTGGTTCCAGGCGCTGAGTTCCCGTCCAGCAGGCTGTAGAACCTCTCACGACCTGAGCGCGAATCAATGGAGACCTACATCCGGGACTCATTAGCTGCCGGGCTGATCCGGAACTCCACCTCCCCGATGGGGGCAGGTTTCTTTTTTGTGGGCAAGAAAGATGGCGGACTTCGTCAATGTATTGATTACAGGGGGCTGAATGAGATTACGGTTCGCAACCGATACCCGTTGCCATTATTAGATTCCGTGTTCACCCCCCTGCATGGAGCCAAAATCTTTACTAAGCTGGATCTTAGAAATGCGTATCACCTGGTTCGGATCCGGAAGGGAGACGAATGGAAGACGGCATCAACACCCCATTAGGTCACTTTGAGTACCTGGTCATGCCGTTCGGCCTCACAAACGCCCCCGCGACGTTCCAAGCATTAGTTAATGATGTCTTGCGGGATTTCCTGCACCGATTCGTCTTTGTATATCTAGACGATATACTCATCTTTTCCCCGGATCCTGAGACTCATGTCCGGCATGTACGTCAGGTCCTGCAGCGGTTGTTGGAGAACCGGCTGTTTGTGAAGGGCGAGAAGTGTGAGTTTCACCGCACATCTTTGTCCTTCCTGGGGTTTATCATCTCCCCCAACTCCGTCGCTCCTGATCCGGCCAAGGTTGCGGCGGTGAGAGACTGGCCCCAACCCACTAGCCGTAGGAAGCTGCAACATTTCCTCGGCTTTGCAAATTTCTACAGGAGGTTCGTTAAGGGCTACAGTCAGGTAGTTAGCCCCCTGACAGCCCTGACCTCACCAAAAGTCCCCTTCACCTGGTCGGATCGTTGCGATGCCGCGTTCAAGGAGTTGAAATGGCGCTTCTCGTCTGCACCTGTTCTGGTGCAGCCCGATCCTAGTCGCCAGTTAGTGGTTGAAGTGGACGCCTCGGACTCAGGGATAGGAGCTGTGCTTTCCCAGAGCGGGAAGACCGATAAGGTCCTTCACCCGTGTGCCTATTTTTTCCCGCAGGTTGACCCGGCCGAACGGAACTATGACGTCGGCAATTGAGAACTCCTTGCGGTGAAAGAGGCTCTTGAAGAGTGGAGACATCTGTTGGAGGGAACGTCCGTGCCATTCACGGTTTTCACTGACCACCGGAACCTGGAGTATATCAGGACCGCCAAGCGGCTGAACCCCAGGCAAGCCCGCTGGTCACTGTTTCTTCGGCCGTTTTGACTTCCGGATCACCTACCGTCCCGGGACCAAAAACCAGAGATCGGATGCCTTGTCCCGGGTACATGAAGATGAAGTCAAAGCGGAGTTGTCGGATCCACCGGAACCCATCATCTCGGAGTCCACTATCGTGGCCACCCTCACCTGGGACGTAGAGAGAACCGTCCGGGAGGCCCTGGCACGAAGCCCGGACCCCGGAACTGGGCCGAAGAACAAACTATACATCCCACCAGAAGCTAGGGCTGCAGTCCTGGACTTCTGTCACGGCTCCAAGCTCTCCTGTCATCCAGGGGTGCGAAGAACCGTGGCAGTTGTCCGGCAGCACTTCTGGTGCGCGTCCCTAGAGGCCGACGTCTGGGATTATATCCAGGCCTGCACCACCTGCACCAGGGGCAAGGCTGACCATCGCAGGGCAGCAGGCCTACTCCAGCCGCTGCCTGTGCCTCATCGCCCCTGGTCCCACATCGGCCTGGATTTTGTCACGGGCCTCCCGCCGTCCCAGGGCAACACCACCATCCTCACGATAGTGGACCGGTTCTCCAAGGCGGCCCACTTCGTGGCCCTCCCGAAGCTCCCAACAGCCCAGGAGACAGCGGACCTCCTGGTCCACCACGTCGTCCGGCTGCATGGGATTCCAACAGACATCGTCTCCGATCGCGGTCCCCAGTTCTCCTCGCAAGTCTGGAGGAGCTTCTGCCGGGAACTGGGGGCCACGGTGAGTCTCTCGTCCGGGTACCACCCTCAGACCAACGGGCAAGCAGAACGGGTAAACCAGGAGGTGGAACAGGCTTTGCGCTGCGTGACTGCCGTGCACCCGGCGGCCTGGAGTACCCATTTGGCCTGGATCGAGTATGCTCATAACAGCCAGGTGTCTTCAGCCACCGGCCTCTCCCCTTTTGTGGTATGTCTGGGGTATCAGCCCCCGTTGTTTCTGGTGGTTGAGGGAGAGGTCGGTGTGCTCTCGGTCCAGGCCCACCTACGGAAGTGCCGTCGGGTGTGGCGTGCCGCCCGTTCTGCTTTGCTAAAGGCCCGGACGAGGGCAAAAGCCCATGCAGACCGTCGGCGGGCCCCGGCCCCTGCGTATCGGCCAGGGCAGGAGGTGTGGTTATCCACAAAGGACATTCCCCTCAAGGTAGACTCCCCCAAGCTACAGGACCGTTACATCGGCCCATTTAAGATCCTTAAGGTCATCAGTCCAGCCGCGGTGAGGCTTCAGCTTCCGGCCTCACTGCGGATCCATCCCGTGTTTCACGTGTCCCGGATAAAACCACATCACACCTCACCCCTCTGTACTCCGGGTCCGGCACCGCCTCCTGCCCGGATCATCGATGGCGAGCCGGCTTGGACTGTACGCCGGCTTTTGGATGTCCGTAGGATGGGCCGGGGCTTCCAGTATTTGGTGGACTGGGAGGGGTACGGCCCCGAAGAACGCTCCTGGGTGAAGAGGAGCTTCATCCTGGACCCGGCCCTCCTGGCCGATTTCTACCGCCGCCACCCGGACAAGCCTGGTCGGGCGCCAGGAGGCGCCCGTTGAGGGGGGGGTCCTGTTGTGTGGGCCGCCAGAAGAGGAGGTACTGCTGGCCCACCACCAGAGGGCGCCCTGCCTGAAGTGCGGGCTTCAGGCACGAAAGGGCGCAGCCGCCTCACAGGAGCAGCCAGGGTGACAGCTGTCACGCATCACCTGCAACAGCTGTTACCCATCATCTGATCAGCAGGGGAATATCAGCAGGACGACGCCTCCACCTCTTTGCCGAGATATCGTTCTACCTGGAAGGTAACGTGCTCAGCTGACTGGTTAACACTGATCTTTTGTGACTTTTGTGAGTTGTTTAGCTGACTCCTTTTCCAACGAGTGGTGGAGGTAGTTTTCCTGCCGTGCGGATTCCTTGGTGCAGACGCACCCACATTTAATTGTTCTTTTGTTCCTCGCCAGCAGTACCAGGTCCGACACGCGAAGGCAGTGGCCACCTGGAAGTTCGGGACTTGGCGGCTCCAGTATTCCCGAGGTCTGGTGGCGGAGGAAATCATGTGGTTCCGGTTCTGCTTTGGACAGACGTCTCCTATCTTCGAGCCTGCCCACACGACACCTTTTGTGATTTGGCTTTTGTCTATTGTTGTAATCTGATTGTAGTTGTTGTGCCCATTCACAACAGTAAAGTGTTGTTATTTGACCTCATCCATTGTCCGTTCATTTGCGCCCCCTGTTGTGGGTCCGTGTACCTACACTTTCCCAACACTCAGTCTGCAGTTCATCTCCACCTGAAAGACACTAACCACACGTTTGAGGACAAGGAAGTTAAAATCTTAGCCAGAGAGAAGGTTTGAGAGAGGGGTCAAAGAGGCATTCTATGTGAGACAGTTGAAACCCAGCCTTAACCGGGGAGGGGGTCTGAGACATGCTTTGTCCCCTGTTTACAATGGGGGTACTCAGGTCAAGCAGTTTCAGTCTTTGTTCATGGCAATGAGTCATTCACGTCATCAGGATAGTCGTCAAGGGAGCCATCAGGAGAGGCTGCCGTCCCATCATTAGGAGGGACAGCTGCCCTGTCATTAGGAGGGTGCTTACTAGAGCACAATAGGTGCTAATTAGAGCTATTGGTTAGTCACCAGCCTATAGCAGTCAGCCTCTCGGTAGGAGGGGTCTGGTTAGGTTTAAAACTCCAGCTTTTGTGGCTGTCTATTCTTTGCTGCAAGAGTCAAGACAGAAGTCAGACTACCAGAGCAAGAATTTTAGCTGAGGAAGCTTCTGCGATTTGAAGCGAAATGTCCTTGCGTCAAGCAACCCAGTCCAGTCGAAGATTCAAGCTTCTCTACTATGGAAACCACCTGGACAACTGAGAGCCTACACATAAACTGAACTCTTTGGTGTGAATGCTAGGCATCATGTTTGGAGGAAACCAGGCACCATCCCTATAGTGAAGCATGGTGGTGGCAGCATCATGCTGTGGGGATGTTTTTCAGCAGCAGGAACTGGGAGACTAGTCAGGATTGAGGTAAAGATGAATGCAGCAATGTACAGAGACATCCTGGATGAAAACCTGCTCCATAGTGCTCTTGACCTCAGACTGGGGTGATGGTTCATCTTTCAGCAGGACAATGACTCTAAACACACAGCCAAGATATCAAAGGAGTGGCTTCAAGACCACTCTGTGAATGTCCTTGAGTGGCCCAGTCAGAGCCCAGACCTGAATCCAATTGAACATCTGGCTCTGCAACGACACTCCCCATCAAACCTAACGGAGCTTGAGAGGTGCTGCAAAGAGGAATGGGCAAAACTGCCCAAAGATAGGTGCACCAAGCTTGTGGCATCATATTCAAGAAGGCCTGATGGTATAATTGCTGCCAAAGGTGCATCAACAAAGTATTGAGCAAAGGGTGTGAATACTTACATACATGTGATTTCTTAGTTTATATTTTCAATGAATTTGCAACAAACAAACAAACAAACCAAATGTTTTTCATGTTGTCATTATGGGGTATTGTGAGTAGAATTTTGAGGGGAAAATGAATTTACTCCATTTTGGTATAAGGCTGTAATATAACAAATGTAGGAAAAGTGAAGCACTGTGAATACTTTCCCGATGCACTGTAGATGGAAATTACCATATTACCACACTATATTCTGAAGAAAATACTTGTAATTTAGGAAAAAGCATATTCTTGGTATGGCTTACATGACATGGAGAGCACTGCTGGAGTTGCATATGGAAGCAGGAAATCTGGTGTCCAACCTGTGCCAAATCAACATCAACGTCTACTGTAGTGATTCTGAGCAAAAGAAATGACTATACATGACACAGAGACTGTGGAGGAGATGTAAGGAAGAGGGTTATTTGTGATTAAAAAAGATATCTGTCACCTTGCAAGAACGATGAGTGGTTACTTAAGGGAGACTCAGATAAATTGCTTGCATGCTGATGTACACTGAAAAAAGGAAATGTGACTTAACCTTCAAGCGACTGAGTGGCATCATTTATGACCCCAGCCAAATAGTTATAGGTGCCGTTGTGATATTCAGAAAACATGTCCTACCATGAATTTGTCAGTCTACTTTTCCTCCAGGCATTTATTTATTTTTTTTTTTAACAGGAATTGACCCATTGGTATTGAAAAATTACCTGGGGTCATTTATGACCCTGCAAAGATATGCATCTTTTTTAACATTACATTTTATTGTATAAAACCAATAATTAATTATATAATAGCATTTTATAATGTCTTTCATAGATGGAGGAGGCAGTATAGTATATCGTTGCTAAATAGTGACTCGAGGGTTAAATATGGACATCAGAATGTGTCCAGACACATAATTTTCTTGTTTCTCAGTTAGAAACTTTGGAAACTTTTATTATTTGTACACATTCTGATTATGTGCAACCAATGTACATATTTAAATCATGTTCATCCAACAGACTTATTGGTTTTCAGTGTACATATAACAATATGGTATGTTTGTCTGGGCATGTTCCACTACGTATTTGCTTCAGTGTTGAGGACCCCAGTGGTTGGAGTGTGCACCTGCACGTGGCAGATCGATAGGTGGGGATGGACCCGTTGTCCACCTGGGTGGGTTCCGTTTAGAACCTGAGGAGTGGTGGATGTCAGCGATGTACCTGATCCCAGATTTTGCTTGACTTAGTCTCTCTAAGAATGTAAGAGAAAGTTCACAAGATGGTAGTGAGATCACCTATGTTGTATGAATTAGAGGTGATAATGGAAGCAAAAAGGAGGCAGAGCTTGAGGGGACAGATCTGAAGATGCTGCAGTTTTCCTTTTGAGCGATGATGAGAATGATTGAGATTAAGTCCCTCCTGTACCCTTCTGTTCTTTGCACTGTCAGGATGCAGGCTTACTTTGTGTTCCTAGTGATAAAAAGAAGTCAGCAGGCTGTAGAGCTTCTGTTTATCATGCTCCTGCAGCTGGAATGTTAGAATGTCCATTTCTGTGGAATCTCAAAATAGATTTATTTTCTACTGTTGATAATCAGTATATATGGTTTTAATTTATTATAATTGAATTTGCTGGCCTGTATGATATGTTGTCTTTTTCAAAATTTGTTCCACTAGTTGTAATATTGTTTTACATGAAATTATAGCACACTATTTGGATTTTTGGGAATATGAGTTGGAAATAAATGTGGTCTTTGATTTTGAAGTAAATTACACAGTCATATTTTTTTCTACGTTATTTTATTTTCTGTCAAACTACAGTATATAGTTGCAGTACAAATCTAATCCCATATGTTCCAGGGTCACAACCAGCTGGTGGCCTACAGCCGCGCGGCCTACTTTTGCATCTTCTGTGCTCTGATTTGGCTGCTGGAGCAGCTGCTGAGGAGGAAGGACCTGCCCATCTCCACGCTGTACGGTGTCACCATCGTCTGCCACGATGCACTGAGCTTCTTACGAAACCTGCTAGTAGGTACGGATAACTGTACCAGGAACGGCAAACACACACTGTATGTGTGCACATTGTGATTATTGGGGGTTCCGTAAAGGTGCTCCAGATGGAATTTTACACATTAATATAGCAGAGAATCTGTGCTGTGTTTATTATTGCTTTGGCTGCACGTGCACATTTAGTGCATGTGAATCCCGCCCTGTTAAACTGCTGCACCCTCTTCATAAAAACGCAGTAGTATTCAGTGCTCAACACGTAGCTGTTGAGCTTTTTTCAAGATGGCAAATGTCAGCAACCTTCCAGAAACACATCAAAAAATTACGTTTAAAAAGGAAAAATGTAGAATCCACATACTGAGAGCTATAAATGCTGAACAGCTCTAACTGGCAGTTTTTTTCTGCTTAGTGTGGAGGTTTGAGAAGGAGTGGCCGAGGAGGGAAGCTTTATTTGCAGTAAATCCTGAATTCTGGTGCAACTGTGACACACTCACAGAAATATTTACTCTAACTTTTAAGATTTATGAATTTAAGAATTTATCTTGTATAGGTAACATAATTATTATGCAATTCAGACAATATATTTTATGTATTTTAAATAAATACTGTCATTATTATTGATTTAGAGTAATTATATTTTATTAATAACTACATACATAAAGCTGAGGATTATGCATTTCAAATAAATAGGATTTATTACAGTAATGAATATGCATCATGTAAGGTTTATTTGGTAGGTCTGTATTAAAATGATCTAAAAAAAAGTAAATGGGAATTAGTCATGTATAAAATTCCATAAATCTTAAAGTTAGGGTAAATATTTCTGTGAGTGAATCTAGTCGCAGATAACTCATTCATTGCACCTTTTATGGAAGTATGCGCTACCCTGAGTAGCACTGTAGTTACTGTAATTGTTATTACCTTGCACACTGGCAAAGGGTATTGTTTTCACTGGTGTGTGTGTGTGTGTGTGTGTGTGTGTGTGTGTGTGTGTGTGTGTGTGTGTGTGTGTGTGTGTGTGTGTGTGCAACCTGGTCTCATGGCAAGTCGTGATTCAGCAGCACGAAATATACATTAATCGATTGGTTCGTGATATTGTGCCAAAAACGCCTCATTTCCGTCACAGCAGCACAAATTAATTCTCATTCATTCCATGATGGCTGCACGAAATCAAAAGTGAAGCGGGGGTGGGGGGGGGGGGGGGGTTATGGTTCAGGTTGAGGAAAGGAGTAGGGTTAGGTTATGGTTAAGGGTAGGAGTAGGGTTAGTAATAGTGAGTTAAAAAAAAGGTCACGAAATTTGACTCATTTGTGATGGGAGCACGAAAAAAAATGTGACACTGGGGCTGCTGTGCTTGTGGGCAAGATAACTCAAAAATGGCTGAATGTATTTCCTTCAAACTCTGTGGGAATATTACCTGGATAGATATCTGGAGTTGATTACATTTTGGAGTTGTTTGATCAAAGCTCCAGGAAAATATGGTCCTAAAAACACTTTTTAAAATATGTCTCAACAGCCAAGAAACCTAGATGGAAAAAACCTGGTGGAAATATTAGTTGGACAATCAGCAAAATATTTGTTAATAATGAAGTTATACAAAGTCAAAAACACCATTATAGACATGCATATATTTACTTGTACATTTAGCTCGTGGTGTGGAGAGTGACAGGATGTGCATCAGCACCCTGATGCCTCTCATTTCTGTTTGTTTTCACTTCAAAATAATGCATTGATTTTAGTCGAATTATTATTCACTTCCACCATCAGTTCTGCTAATCACTGTTGTAAACAACTGTAACTGTAAACAACTGATGTAAAATTAACACTTCATATAATAAATAATACATTGTTGACATGCAAACTAAACCAAAATAAAAAGCATCGGATTACATTCACCTGTTGTTTGTTTCATGCCAACAGGTATTACCTACTGCTTTCCCATCACCTTCCTGGTGGGTCTCTTTCCCCAAATCAACACCTTCACCATCTACCTACTGGAGCAGATTGACACACATTTCCTGGGCGGCACAGGTTGGTGAAGTGAATGATGCTCACCTGATGAATGAATCCAAATTCAGCACAGAAAACAAATCTGTACAAAACACGATCTGTACAAATACTCTGCAATGCAGCACACCAAAATATGCAGATTATTCAGCTGTTCTGAAGCCGTATCTTTCATGCCCAGGTTGTTTTTGAATATTGTTTCATGCATTTTCATCTGATTTTTTTTTTTAGTGTGTATTTCTCCTGTTTTTGCTTGTTTTTGTGCTTGTGTTTCAGCTGCCACGAGCCTCCTCGCTGCAGTCTACAGCATCCTACGCAGCGTGCTCGCACTCTCTCTACTGTACGGTTTCTGCTTTGGAGCTCTCAGGGTAGGATTGAACTGCATGCACTGAGGAAAATCAAAAACACATCATATCTGTCCTCTTTCAGACATAAATCATCAAAATTTTACTGACAGATGTAAGTAAACCTGCAGCAGAGCAAATCAAAAGCAGATTTGCAGATGCACCTCATCTGCAAGTGGCAGACTTTCCATGCTGTATTGATTAATAATGGATGTGTATATATTATGTTGTTAATTCGTGATGACAGGAGCCGTGGGATGAGCAGCACACACCCGCCCTGTTTTCAGGTTTTTGTGGCCTTCTCGTGGTTTTGTCCTACCACCTCAGCCGACAGAGCAGTGACCCTTTGGTATTAGTGTGAGTGTCAGTGGTCACGTGTGTGTTTGCATGCATGCAGAAACACGGTTTACACTAATGGACATTACCTTTAAAACAACTGAATTAAAACGAGGGTGTTGCATGGGAAGAGAGAGCTGGAGTAAATCGAAGGCAGACATGTAGATATGTACGTATGCAACACCACTCAAATATTCCAACAGAAATCCAGTGGAAAAGTAAAATCCTATAGGGTTCCTATACGATTCAAAAGGGATTCCTAGGATTCTAATGGAAAAGTCATTTTAATTTTGGACGGACAGCCTATAGGATTCTTATTGACAAAATCCGTATAGCATCACCACAGGGTTCCTCTATGATTCAAAATCCTGTTGGAAAAAGTAATTCCACTTTGTGTCGACATCCGATAGGATTTCTATTAAAGAAATTCTTATAGTATTCTTATAGGACTTCGTTAGGTCTCAAAATTCAGTAGCATGCCTATATGAAAAAAGTTCCAATTTCTGATATCATATTGATGAAAATACTACAGGTAAAGTCTTATGGGATTCCTGTAGGATTTCTTTTGGATCCAAAATCCTATAGGATTCCGATAGCAAAAATCCATTTCAATTTCTCATATACATCCTGTAGGTTTGAGAAAAATCTAGCAGGGGCGGTGGCCAAGTGGTTAGTGCACTTGGTTTCAGTGCAGAAGGCTCCGGGTTCAAATCCCACCTCTGCCACATTTTCCATGCAATGTGGAGTTGTGTCAGGAAGGGCATCCCGCATACTCAACATGCAGATCCACCTCAGACAACGGAGCAGCTGAAGGGTCTTACTAGGATTGAGAAAAATCTGATAGCATTCAAACAGGATTCCTAGCTTGTTCAAAATCCTATAGCATTCTTACAGGACTTCTGATAAACATCCTATCAGAGGTGGGACAAAGTCACCATCAAGTCACTCTGAAGTCATGAATCAGCAAGTCCCAATCAAGTCTCAAGTCATAATGACTAATTGTTTGCAAGCTAACTTCAGACTTGACTTGGGACTTGCAGATTGATGACTTGAGAATGACTTGACAGTATCCTATAAGATTCTTACGGATGGAAATGCTACAGGGAAAATCCTATAGCATTCCTGTAGGATTCCTTTAGGATTCAAAATCCCAAAGAATTCCTGCAGGAAAAGTCATTCCTATTTCTGATAATCATGTACTGACTAAAAACCTGTAAGATTCCTTCAGGACTTTTTAAGTATGGAATACTCATCTCAATGTGAAAACTGTAATTTAGAATTATTTTCACTGTAGCAGTCAATAAAATCAGGAGTTCCCCCTCAAACTGTTTAAACTGAGGCAAAATCTGTGTTGCAGAATCCTTCAAGCATGCATTCATTTGGAATTTATTGATAAATTACATGCTTCAGCTTTTGGTTAAAAATCTGTCCAGCTTAGTCGTCACCTGAAATCATTATGAGACTCTTCTGTTACTGAGGTTTAATTTTAACACTGTTGAACTGTTACAGATCTCTGATCAGGTCAAAGCTCATGCCAGCTTTGGTGGAGAGTGAAGAAGAGGAGGAGGACGATACAGACATTAAAGATCCGCTACCGGAGAAACTGCAAAACTCAATGGTACCAAAAATTCAAATGCGGTGTGTCTCTTATTTCCTGTCATCTCATGAAGTGGCTTGATTAAAGATGTATTGATGTGATATGAGAGTCCAAGCTGTTTTCAGCCACTGTGACTCAAATGACATGATTCCATGGTTATTCATAGCCTGGTCTTTGTGCCTTTCAGTTTTTGTTGTTTTGCATGAGAGGAGACACTCATCACCTTATATCAGCTTAATTATTATCATCAGCTTACAGTGACTATCAAATAATATTTCTCTGCCATGTTTTGACATTTAATCTGAGTCTGCGGTCAAACCATCATTAAACAGTGTTTGCTGCACAAATACCTGCTGTGCATCTTTGTGGCTTGAGCTGAATTTCACAACGTGTTTGATTTGGTTTGTTGGACATTGTGAGAAGTTAGAATCCCCATTAAGTTGCTGGACATAATAGCCGGATGGTACAGGAGCAGTGTTGTTGCTGTGCAGAAGGAAGGCGGAGTGTTCTGGCGTTCATCACAGATGTGTTCTGGAGCCTACCCTGTTCAGTGCTTCCATGGACCAGGTGCTACCTAAGGTTGTGTAGTCCAGAAACTTGGGCGTCTTTGTCGGTGAAGAAAGATTTAGTGACCTTCGGATATCTTGAACTTTGTACACTCAGTGGATACCCCAATCACCTCATTTGGGAAGCTGAGGAATTGTGCTGGAGCAAGGCTATGATCCAGGTTTTCAATGACTTCCTGGTCTTGGTCATTAGATGTATATCTGTGTGAACAAGAAAAACAACGGCTTCATCTGAGCCCACTGGAGCTTCTCGCTTGACCCTTGGGTTCTGCTGGAGTGACTTTATGTCAAACGAGCGGTCACTAAGGGAGGCTCAGTGCAAATGTACCATTTGCATTGAGAAAGAACATCAGCAACAACATTATGGCCTCGTAGGATGCTTCCATGAGGATGATCCATTGTACAGGTGCCTCAGTGTTGAGGACTCCAGTACCTGAATACCCATGTAGCACTTGACTGTGGCAGATAGGTGGATACTTTTGGGAGATGAAGATGGATCAGTTGTCTGCTTGGGTGATTGCCAACCAGGATCCTTAATGGTTGCGTTGGGTAGATGCTCCCAGACCTGTGTGTTGACCATCAGTTTTAGCAAACCTCCCATTTCCGAAGTGGTGAGTGTAACGGTAAAGGTCAAACTGTTGCATCTTTAATGTGCCAAAATTACTGACTCAAAACAATTAACGGTAAAGGTCAAACTGTTGCATCTTTAATGTGCCAAAATTACTGACTCAAAACAATTAGACAGCAGTAATGATGAACTTAAACAATGCGGTTTTACTGGGTATGGATTTCAAATAGTCACAGTGTTTCCTCTGTTGTGTGCTTTGCAGAAAGAGATTCTGCTGTCTGATGTGATCGTGTGCTCCGTGGCCTACATCCTGACCTTCGCCATCACTGCGAGCACTGTGTTTCTGTCTCTGAAGGTGTGCTGTGCTCCTGCTTGCATTTACTTTAGAAAATTCTGAACTGTACTTGAGATGAAGCTCTAAAGTTAATTTTATCTTAATATTATATAAAAACGTGTTTCCAGCCCTTTGTGACCATCGTGTTGTACGCGCTGGCGGGAACCATGGGGTTTGTCACCCACTATTTAATTCCCCAGCTGAGGAAGCATCACCCTTGGCTTTGGATCTCCCACCCGGTCCTCAAAACCAAAGAGTATCACCAGTTTGAACCTAGAGGTTAGCACACCTGCTGTATCTAATCTGTCTGTTAATGCTTCACCACCGCTTTGCCATTTGTTTAGCAGAGTCACTCAGATGGTTTACAGCTGATCACCACTAAATTCAGTGATAACCGTACAATATTCTAAATCTGTTTTAATAAAAACTGAAATTTTAATCAATATCTTCATCAAACATAGTGTTTTTGTAAATAGGGCATCGAAAATATGCAGTGAATAAAAATGTATTAGTGTGTTGGATGGTGCATTAAGATTTAAAGGTACAGTATGTAGGATTTAGGGTGTTTATATAATTAGAATATTGCATTCATAACCATCTGTTCTTTATAATTGCCTCCAACAACAAATTGATTACATGCAAAACAAAAGTAAAATATGTACAAATGTTTCCAGCGTTGGCCAGGATTTTTACATAAACTGTATATTAAACACCCAGCATGCACATGTATGTTAAGCTAGTTTGTTCTGTTTTACAGTTAAATGTGGTTGTTTTATATGTGCGTGCACTGTAAACAAACGACAACAACAAAAAAAAAACAATAAAATTCCAAAATTTCTATTGTTTTTCGGCCGGAGGGGCGGGGGGGTGCAGTTGTAGTTTCCAAAATAATTAACAGGAGCTTTTGACAGCTCTTGCTTGCCTCTACTGGTGGTTGGCTCTCACTGCGGTATTGTATCACTTCCTGTTCTGGAGCACAGCGGTGTTTTGCTGTATCTGTTAGCTGTTTAATCTGCGCAGTGAGATTGATCTAGTTACCTAAATAATGATTTGTTTCACCGTGTAATCTTCACGTGCCTTAACTAAAGCACTCCCTCTGCTGAATCACCTCTAAATTATTTACACATTATTCACTTTGTGTGTTTTTAGGAATCCGCTAGCTTAGCGCAGCTACTAGCTCTTAGCCGGTTTAGCATGGCGGCTTCTCCTGTCTCTCCCGCACTTTTCTGCTCTGGGTGTGAAATGTTTAGTTATTCCTCGGCCTCCTTTAGCAGTAATGGTGCTTGTAATAAGTGTAGCTTATTCGTAGCTTTGGAGGCCAGGCTGGGTGAATTGGAGACTCAGCTCCGCACCGTGGAAAATCCTACAGCTAGCCAGGCCCCTGTAGTCGGTGTGGACCAAGGTAGCTTAGCCGCCGTTAGTTTCCCTCTGGCAGATCCCGAGCAGCCGGGAAAGCAGGCCGACTGGGTGACTGCGAGGAGGAAGCGTAGTTCTAAACAGAAGCCCCGTGTACACCGCCAACCCGTTCACATTTCTAACCATTTTTCCCCACTCGACGACACACCCGCCGAGGATCAAACTCTGGTTATTGGTGACTCTGTTTTGAGAAATGTGAAGTTAACGACACCAGCAACCATAGTCAATTGTCTTCCGGGGGCCAGAGCAGGCGACATTGAAGGAAATTTGAAACTGCTGGCTAAGGCTAAGCGTAAATTTGGTAAGATTGTAATTCACGTCGGCAGTAATGACACCCGGTTACGCCAATCGGAGGTCACTAAAATTAACATTGAATCGGTGTGTAACTTTGCAAAAACAATGTCGGACTCTGTAGTTTTCTCTGGGCCCCTCCCCAATCGGACCGGGAGTGACATGTTTAGCCGCATGTTCTCCTTGAATTGCTGGCTGTCTGAGTGGTGTCCAAAAAATGAGGTGGGCTTCATAGATAATTGGCAAAGCTTCTGGGGAAAACCTGGTCTTGTTAGGAGAATTTCTAGAAATCTGGCCAATTTTCTTAAATCCTCCAAACCGTGACTATCCAGGGTTGGGACCAGGAAGCAGAGTTGTAGTCTTACACACCTCTCTGCAGCTTCTCTCCCCCTGCCATCCCCTCATTACCCCATCCCCGTAGAGACGGTGCCTGCTCCCAGACCACCAATAACCAGCAAAAATCTATTTAAGCATAAAAATTCAAAAAGAAAAATAATATAGCACCTTCAACTGCACCACAGACTAAAACAGTTAAATGTGGTCTATTAAACATTAGGTCTCTCTCTTCTAAGTCCCTGTTAGTAAATGATATAATAATTGATCAACATATATAGGTCTTGTCTCAGAGTGATGCTGAAAAACTAATTCATGCATTTATTTCCTCTAGGCTGGACTATTGTAATTCATTATTATCAGGTTGTCCTAAAAGTTCCCTAAAAAGCCTTCAGTTGGTTCAGAATGCTGCAGCTAGAGTACTGACGGGGACTAGCAGGAGAGAGCATATCTCACCCGTGTTGGCCTCTCTTCATTGGCTTCCTGTTAATTCTAGAATAGAATTTAAAATTCTTCTTCTTACTTATAAGGTTTTGAATAATCAGGTCCCATCTTATCTTAGGGACCTCGTAGTACCATATTACCCCATTAGAGCGCTTCGCTCTCAGACTGCAGGCTTACTTGTAGTTCCTAGGGTTTGTAAGAGTAGAATGGGAGGCAGAGCCTTCAGCTTTCAGGCTCCTCTCCTGTGGAACCAGCTCCCAATTCAGATCAGGGAGACAGATACCCTCTCTACTTTTAAGATTAGGCTTAAAACTTTCCTTTTCGCTAAAGCTTATAGTTAGGGCTGGATCAGGTGACCCTGGACCATCCCTTGGTTATGCTGCTTTAGACGTAGACTGTGGGGGGGTTCCCATGATGCACTGTTTCTTTCTCTTTTTGCTCCGTATGCATCACTCTGCATTTAATCATTAGTGATCGATCTCTGCCCCCCTCCACAGCATGTCTTTTTCCTGGTTCTTTCCCTCAGCCCCAACCAGTCTCAGCAGAAGACTGCCCCTCCCTGAGCCTGGTTCTGCTGGAGGTTTCTTCCTGTTAAAAGGGAGTTTTTCCTTCCCACTGTAGCCAAGTGCTTGCTCATAGGGGGTCGTTTTCATAATTATTGTATGGCCTTGCCTTACAATATAGAGCGCCTTGGGGCAACTGTTTGTTGTGATTTGGCACTATATAAAAAAAAAGTTGATTGATTGATATTGATTTATTCTGCCTTACAGAAACCTGGTTACAGCAGGATGAATATGTTAGTTTAAATGAGTCAACTCCCCCGAGTCACACTAACTGCCAGAATGCTCGTAGCACGGGCCGAGGCGGAGGATTAGCAGCAATCTTCCATTCCAGCTTATTAATTAATCAAAACCCAGACAGAGCTTTAATTCATTTGAAAGCTTGACTCTTAGTCTTGTCCATCCAAATTGGAAGTCCCAAAAACCAGTTTTATTTGTTATTATCTATCGTCCACCTGGTCGTTACTGTGAGTTTCTCTGTGAATTTTCAGACCTTTTGTCTGACTTAGTGCTTAGCTCAGATAAGATAATTATAATGGGCGATTTTAACATCCACACAGATGCTGAGAATGACAGCCTCAACACTGCATTTAATCTATTATTAGACTCAATTGGCTTTGCTCAAAATGTAAATGAGTCCACCCACCACTTTAATCATATCTTAGATCTTGTTCTGACTTATGGTATGGAAATTGAAGACTTAACAGTATTCCCTGAAAACTCCCTTCTGTCTGATCATTTCTTAATAACATTTACATTTACTCTGATGGACTACCCAGCAGTGGGGAATAAGTTTCATTACACTAGAAGTCTTTCAGAAAGCGCTGTAACTAGGTTTAAGGATATGATTCCTTCTTTATGTTCTCTAATGCCATATACCAACACAGTGCAGAGTAGCTACCTAAACTCTGTAAGTGAGATAGAGTATCTCGTCAATAGTTTTACATCCTCATTGAAGACAACTTTGGATGCTGTAGCTCCTCTGAAAAAGAGAGCTTTAAATCAGAAGTGCCTGACTCCGTGGTATAACTCACAAACTCGCAGCTTAAAGCAGATAACCCGTAAGTTGGAGAGGAAATGGCGTCTCACTAATTTAGAAGATCTTCACTTAGCCTGGAAAAAGAGTCTGTTGCTCTATAAGAAAAACCCTCCGTAAAGCTAGGACATCTTACTACTCATCACTAATTGAAGAAAATAAGAACAACCCCAGGTTTCTTTTCAGCACTGTAGCCAGGCTGACAAAGAGTCAGAGCTCTATTGAGCCGAGTATTCCTTTAACTTTAACTAGTAATGACTTCATGACTTTCTTTGCTAATAAAATTTTAACTATTAGAGAAAAAATTACTCATAACCATCCCAAAGACGTATCGTTATCTTTGGCTGCTTTCAGTGATGCCGGTATTTGGTTAGACTCTTTCTCTCAGATTGTTCTGTCTGAGTTATTTTCATTAGTTACTTCATCCAAACCATCAACATGTCTATTAGACCCCATTCCTACCAGGCTGCTCAAGGAAGCCCTACCATTATTTAATGCTTCGATCTTAAATATGATCAATCTATCTTTATTAGTTGGCTATGTACCACAGGCTTTTAAGGTGGCAGTAATTAAACCATTACTTAAAAAGCCATCACTTGACCCAGCTATCTTAGCTAATTATAGGCCAATCTCCAACCTTCCTTTTCTCTAAAAATTCTTGAAAGGGTAGTTGTAAAACAGCTACCTGATCATCTGCAGAGGAATGGTCTATTTGAAGAGTTTCAGTCAGGTTTTAGAATTCATCATAGTACAGAAACAGCATTAGTGAAGGTTACAAATGATCTTCTTATGGCCTCAGACAGTGGACTCATCTCTGTGCTTGTTCTGTTAGACCTCAGTGCTGCTTTTGATACTGTTGACCATAAAATTTTATTACAGAGATTAGAGCATGCCATAGGTATTAAAGGCACTGCGCTGCGGTGGTTTGAATCATATTTATCTAATAGATTACAGTTTGTTCATGTAAATGGGGAATCTTCACAGACTAAGGTTAATTATGGAGTTCCACAAGGTTCTGTGCTAGGACCAATTTTATTCACTTTATACATGCTTCCCTTAGGCCAGGGGTAGGCAACCTGTTCCAGAAAGAGCCATGAGGGTGCAGGTTTTCTTTGCAGCCACTGACTCCACCAGGAATTTTACTGATTAATATCACTTTGAGCAGATGGAATCAGTACTGCCTTAGGCAGTATTATTAGACGGCATTGCTTAAATTTTCATTGTTACGCAGATGATACCCAGCTTTATCGATCCATGAAGCCAGAGGACACACACCAATTAGCTAAACTGCAGGATTGTTTTACAGACATAAAGACATGGATGACCTCTAATTTCCTGCTTTTAAACTCAGATAAAACTGAAGTTATTGTACTTGGCCCCACAAATCTTAGAAACATGGTGTCTAACCAGATCCTTACTCTGGATGGCATTACCCTGACCTCTAGTAATACTGTGAGAAATCTTGGAGTCATTTTTGATCAGGATATGTCATTCAAAGCGCATATTAAACAAATATGTAGGACTGCTTTTTTGCATTTACGCAATATCTCTAAAATTAGAAAGGTCTTGTCTCAGAGTGATGCTGAAAAACTAATTCATGCATTTATTTCCTCTAGGCTGGACTATTGTAATTCATTATTATCAGGTTGTCCTAAAAGTTCCCTGAAAAGCCTTCAGTTAATACAAAATGCTGCAGCTAGAGTACTAACGGGGACTAGAAGGAGAGAGCATATCTCACCCATATTGGCCTCTCTTCATTGGCTTCCTGTTAATTCTAGAATAGAATTTAAAATTCTTCTTCTTACTTATAAGGTTTTGAATAATCAGGTCCCATCTTATCTTAGGGACCTCATAGTACCATATCACCCCAATAGAGCGCTTCGCTCTCAGACTGCAGGCTTACTTGTAGTTCCTAGGGTTTGTAAGAGTAGAATGGGAGGCAGAGCCTTCAGCTTTCAGGCTCCTCTCCTCTGGAACCAGCACCCAATTTGCATCAGGGAGACAGACACCCTCTCTACTTTTAAGATTAGGCTTAAATCTTTCCTTTTTGCTAAAGCTTATAGTTAGGGCTGGATCAGGTGACCCTGAACCATCCCTTAGTTATGCTGCTATAGACTTAGACTGCTGGGGGGTTCCCATGATGCACTGAGTGTTTCTTTCTCTTTTTGCTCTGTATGCACCACTCTGCATTTAATCATTAGTGATTGATCTCTGCTGCCCTCCACAGCATGTCTTTTTCCTGGTTCTCTCCCTCAGCCCCAACCAGTCCCAGCAGAAGACTGCCCCTCCCTGAGCCTGGTTCTGCTGGAGGTTTCTTCCTGTTAAAAGGGAGTTTTTCCTTCCCACTGTCGCCAAGTGCTTGCTCACAGGGGGTCGTTTTGACCGTTGGGGTTTTTACGTAATTATTGTATGGCCTTGCCTTGCAATATAAAGCGCCTTGGGGCAGCTGATGGTTGTGATTTGGCGCTCTATAAATAAAATTGATTGATTGAATAATTATGTAGCAAAAAATACAGTAAAAGTATGTAACACCTTAAGTTTTACTTTGTAAAATTATTGTTATTTATAAAAAAAATGTAATAATTGAGAATGGTGCCACCATGTGGTCAGATGGTGCTAATTAGTCTGAAAATGTAATGAAATGCAGAATCAGTTCTATCCTATTGCTGTACAGGCCGCTCAGTTCTAAATACATATGATTTTTTTTTGGAGCTCCTCATATTAAAATACTTTGTGCAAATACAGTAAAAAAATGTGACTATGGCAATATGAAATGTGCGTTATTGTATTTTCAGAGTACATCCTATTGTTTGACAGCACAATGGTGCAAACAGTAAGTGTGCTTGGGTCTCAAGTGAAATATCCCAGGCTTGAGGCGGCCCGAGGCCCATACAGCTGGAGTTGTTTTAGAAAAACCGGATCAACATGTGAATCATGTACTAAACCCTTTATGGTGTTCCAGAACAAATAAGATTCAGTGTACAATAACTAACAACTACATTTAAATTCTACAGAAATAAATAGTTTCAAAACAGCACAATAATGTTAATTTAGCAGAAAAATCCTTTTGGTCCCACTGGTTTAAAATGGAAATTTTTGTTAATTACAGCAGCTTTATCCCATAAAATTTGTACAATACAAGTTAGATATGTATTGTATTGTATTGTATTGTACGTTTTATTTCCTGCCTCCACCAGAGGACGCTGTGCTGATGTGGTTTGAGCAACTGTACGTGGGGCTCCTGTGCTTTGAGAAGTACGTGGTTTACCCCGCCATCATCCTGAGCGCGCTGACAAACGACGGCTTCGCCCTCAGTCACCGCAAGAAACTGGGAATCCAGTGAGTAGACACCAACAGCCACAAACGTACACACAGCAGCCAATCCTGTCAATCACGCAGCCACGTCTCCGGCTCAACTTTATTCTGTGCCGTTCAGCTGTGATGTTCTCCTGACGACGGTCGCCGGCCTGAAACTCCTGCGATCGAACTTCTGTGACCCCAGCTTCCAGTTCCTCACGCTCCTCTTCACACTGGTGTTTTTCCACTTGGACTGTCCCCACGCCTCAGAGAGCTTCCTGCTCGATTTCTTCGTCATGTCCATTGTCTTCCACAAGGTGCGTAAATGGGCTGGCATTGTTAAATGGAGTCTGGAATCGTGTAAGGGATTCTTCAAAGCGCAGACATAAGGTCATCATTTCACCATCATTCCTTAAATTTAGGAAATGGAGTTCATCAAGCCAACAGGCTTTTTGTGGTCAGTAATCCTAACATGCATATCAAGTTTAATGACAAGCAGGGAGTTCAAAATGAAGTTACTACACTATCAGGATTTTTTACACAGCACTCAGAAATTACCTCGACCTTTCACCTTTTGACCTCAAAGCCAATGGGCCTCTTGTAGTCAATACACCTAACACATGTATGAAGTTTGGTGATAATCAGGCAGTTTGAAAAGAATGTATTGCTCTCACAGGATTTTTACAAAGTATGCTCAAGTGACTTTGACCTTTGAACCACAAACCAATGGGTTACTTGGGGACACTATGCGTAATGATTATACCGAGTTTGTTGATAATCGGGCTAATATAACTGAAGTTAACTAAAGAGCGTACACCTTCACCAAGGACCCAGATTCCCCTTTAAATTAAACCCTAAAACAGATTCCAATCATTAGTCCACTTTACTGGACCACGCTGTCTGAAAATACATAAAGTCCATTATCTGGATGTGGACCAAAACACACTAATGGATAGACACTAATGGAATCCTGAACATTCACCTTTCATCCTAATTACTGACCTTTAATTCTCTCCATTAAACCTAAACATTTATGTTTCATCCTTATCGCTGTCCTTTGATCCTGATCACTCATCTTTGATCCTCATTGTTGATCTTTGATTTAGACCATTACCTTGCATTCTAACCGCTGATTCATTTGATTACTTTAACTGCGATGATTTCATTACCGAGATCTCCTAATCACTTTGATCAAGATTGAAGAACAAGATCAATACAATTTAATTTTCAATTTCTTTCATTTATATAGCGCCAAATTGCAACACAAAGTAGCCCTGCACCCTGAGAATGCAGAACCCAGGCCTGTACGTAGGGTTTAATTAGGTCAGCTAACTAGGGAGGGGCTAGTCTCTGAATAATTTTATAGGTTAGTAACAGGACCTTAAAATCTGATCTCACTGGGACAGGAAGTCAGTGAAGGGATGCCAAAATGGGTGTAATGTGGTCAAACGTTCTGCTACCTGTCAAAAGTCAGGCAGCAGCATTTTGAACCAATTGGAGACCCCTAATGCTGGACTGCGGTAAACCAGAAAATAGAACATTGCAGTAGTCCAATCTAGAAGAGACAAACACATGAATCAGGGTCTCAGCATCAGCCATAGACAGGATGGGACGAATCTTCGCTATATTTCATAGGTGGAAGAACGCAGTCCTCATAATATCTCTAATGTGCAGGTCAAAGGACAACATAGGATCAAAAATGATCAAAGAGCAACTATCTGGATCAAAGCTCACTGATTGGTGTCAGAGGTCAGCAATCAGGATTAAAGGAATCAGATCAATCAATCAATCAATCAATCAATTTTTTTTATATAGCGCCAAATCACAACAACCAGTTGCCCCAAGGCGCTTTATATTGTAAGGCAAGGCCATACAATAATTATGTAAAACCCCAACGGTCAAAACGACCCCCTGTGAGCAAGCACTTGGCTACAGTGGGAAGGAAAAACTCCCTTTTAACAGGAAGAAACCTCCAGCAGAACCAGGCTCAGGGAGGGGCAGTCTTCTGCTGGGACTGGTTGGGGCTGAGGGAGAGAACCAGGAAAAAGACATGCTGTGGAGGGGAGCAGAGATCGATCACTAATGATTAAATGTAGAGTGGTGCATACAGAGCAAAAAGAGAAAGAAACACTCAGTGCATTATGGGAACCCCCCAGCAGTCTACATCTATAGCAGCATAACTAAGGGATGGTTCAGGGTCACCTGATCCAGCCCTAACTATAAGCTTTAGCAAAAAGGAAAGTTTTAAGCCAGAAAGACAAAAAGCAAGATCCACCTTTTGACTGTCTGTGCTGCAGCTCAGCATTCTTTTTTGGCTTAGAAATGATTTAGGTGTCTGATCTTGCTGAAGTAACAGCTTTTGTTGGTGTTTTATGTATGTTTCAAAAAGTTTCTTCATTTCTCAGTTTGCAATATTAGTAGAAAATCAAATTATTACTCAAATAAAGACAAATACATTGAAAATGTAATTTTTAAAAATATGTAAGTAGGCCAGGTTTTATTAAAAACCTCTATACATGTAGGAAACCTTATGGAAGTTTCTCATGGACCACATCAGACCCATGGACCAGTCGTTTAACACCCCTGATAACCTACAGTGACTCTATAGGAACATATGATCTGATTCAAAATATTTCTTTTTCGTTGTTTTTTTAATGAATCTCTTCTTTACTTTCTCTTATCTGGTATATATTTATGACATCACAAAGACCTACAGACCCTTGTTTCAAAGCCCTCTCTGCCAGTTGATGGAGTCTCCATCACAGAGTGGAGCACCGCTGACTTTGTGTCATTTGTGTTTGTGTCCAGATGCGAGAGCTGCTGCTGAAGCTCCATTTCATCCTGGTCTACATCGCCCCCTGGCAGATCGCCTGGGGCAGCGCCTTCCACGCCTTTGCTCAGCCTTTTGCCGTCCCTCGTATCCTTTCGTCTGTGTCTGTGTGTGTGTGTGTGCATGTTCAGCCGTTTTCATTTGTCTTCCCTTGACCTCTGCGTACTCGCTCAGACTCGGCCATGCTGCTGCTTCAGACTCTGCTCACCACCATCTTCTACACGCCGCTGGCTCCCTTTCTCGGCAGCGCCATCTTCATTTCCTCGTATCCGCGGCCCATCAAGTTCTGGGAGCGAAACTACAAGTAAGTGTGTTTGGTTCTCAGCTGTGATCTCGTCATGATGGCGCCACATTCACGTTTGTAAGCACCTTGTGTCTGATGCCATTGTGACCCAAACTGGTCCAGTAATAACACTATATATATATATATATATATATATAGAGAGAGAGAGAGAGAGAGAGAGAGAGAGAGAGAGAGAGATGGAGAGAGAGAGAGAGAGAGAGAGAGAGAGATAGATATCTATATATATTTATATAATGGCTGAGTGGATCCTTGTCATTTGATTGGTGCTTTGTATGTCATGTGACATGGATTATTTGTCCCATTTGTGTTGCATTACATTTACCGTGGAAATTTGGTTCCATACGTCTTGTACCATTGCACGCTGCTAACTCTGCCCACGCACACACTAGTGGGGGCGACGTTTAGCTAAACATGCAGAGTTTGTTTCGCTGACAGATGATGATTTGAACAAACTAATTGACGGTGCTAATTCTTCGAACACACAGAGAAAAAAACATCCACTACACCATAAGCCATCTGGAGGAATGAAGAGCTGTTAGGATGAAAAGCTGGACAAATTTCTGATGACATTTTTCGCTTGACTGAGGAAGTACACAAATAGTTTGTTTTTTTTAAGTATTACGGACTATCTAACTGTTTTTCCAAGTTGACTGAGAATAATTTTGGACTCCTATTTAAAGTTCGTGTTGGACTGTTGATGTCAAAGCACCAGTGATGCGCTGCAAAATGTAAGTCTCTTTTCTGTTCTTTATAAATTAATATAATATCAAATGACAAGGATCTATTTTAGCCGTTATATCAAACAAATAATGAATGTTTTTACATTCTTTCAATGGAATGAATACGAGGTCTGTGAGAAAAGTATCCGACCTTTTTATTTTATGCAAAAAATATATGGATTGGATTCATATGTTTTTACGTCAGCCAAGCTCGAACCTTCGTGCGCATGCGTGAGTTTTTCCACGCCTGTCGGTTGCGTCATTCGCCTGTGGGCAGGCTTTGAGTGAGCACTGGTCCACCCCTCTCGTCGTCGTTTCATTGCAAGGAAATGGCGGAATGATTTGGGCTTTTTTTCCATCAGAATTTTTTCAGAAACTGTTAGAGACAGGCAGCTGGAAACCATTCGAAAAATTTATCTGGCTTTCGGTGAAAATTTTACGGGCTTCACAGAGAATAAGGACTGTTACTACAGCTTTAAGGACGGCCCACAATGGCGCATGACGTGCCGCGCTCCGAGCCGCCATCAAGAGGCAGAAACCACCACATCATTTCTAAACGGATCGCTGTGTGGAGCTGGGACCGTCGTGTGCAATTTCTCTGGTTATCACAAGAGCTGGACATCAGCCATTTTCTGGCAGATTTCACTTTTAACAAGAGATTTTGTCATGGAAAGCCGCGCGGAGGCTTCGCGCATCATGACCGATTCGCTGATGAAGCAAGACAAAGGAACACCTCCGTTTCGGAGTGTTAAAGGACAAGTTGGGACATGCCTATCTCGGCTTTCAGTGCTTACCAGTCGAGTGAGTATAAGAGAAATTGTGGAGAGCTGGACATGTCCCAACTTGTCCTCTAACACTCCGAAACGGAGGTGTTCCTTTGTCTCGCTTCATGAGCGAATTGGTCGTGACGCGCGAAGCCTCCGCACGGCTTTCCATGACAAAATCTCTTGTTAAAAGTGAAATCTGCCGGAAAATGGCTGATGTCCAGCTCTTGTGATAACCAGAGAAAGTCCCGGCTCCACACAGCCATCCGTTTAGAAACGATGTGGTGGTTTCTGCCTCTCAATGGCGGCTCGGAGCTCGGCGCACCGTGCGCCATTGTGGGGCGCCTTTAAAGCTGTAGTAACACTCCTTATTCTCTGTGAAGCCTGTAAAATTTTCACCGAAAGCCAGATAAATTTTTCGAATGGTTTCCAGCTGCCTGTCTCTAACAGTTTCTGAAAAAATTCTGATGGAAAAAAAGCCCAAATCATTCTGCCATTTCCTCGCAATGAAACAAGGACGAGAGGGGTGGAGCAGTGTTCACTCAAAGCCTGCCCACAGGCAAATGACACAACTGACAGGCGTGGAAAAACTCACGCATGCGCACGAAGGTTCAAGCTTGGCTGACGTAAAAACATATGAATCAAATCCATATATTTTTTGCATAAAATAAAAAGGTCGGATACTTTTCTCACAGACATCATATTTAATTTGGTGAAAGCTGGAACATACCATCTTTCACCTCATGGAATATTCGTACCATTGAACTCGTAAACATTCATTGTTTGTGTAATATTGGACAACCCCACCACAACGTCACCCGCAAAGTCTTAATTGAGCCGCCTCTAGATGTCACCATTGTGGCACTGGCTGACTCCCGGCCAGCCCATAATGGGGTAAAGAGGTGGAGCTTGGGGAACACTGGCATGACCTGAGTGGGAGGAACCAAACCTGAGCATCTCAAAGTTACCAAGATAGCTCAGGCTAACAGTTGTTTTTGAAAGTGCTTTACAAACAACAACAACAATAATAAAATGATACTAATAGAAGTAGAAGTTTATTTTCAGTCTTGTAAATATTTTTGTTGATTGCGCATGTTATTGTCTGTGTGTGGGGGGCTAATCCTTACCCCGCTGTTCTTTTTGTTGTTATTATTATTACTGCTGATTCGTGCAGCTGGTTTCTCTTTAGTACGCTGAACGCGCTCTAAAAATACTCTAAAAACACAAGATTTGACAGGAAGCTGCAGCACAAAGGCAGCCTGTGATTCTGTTTAAACTGTGCCGTCACTGGTGGAACGGAAAGCTGGCGGCACGTTAAAACCCGTGACAGGACACGTCCTCGCCGCCAGCTCAGACGGACGTCTACAACATCACTAAAACCTTCTCAGTCATCTCCAGCTGCTGTGCTCATTCAGCTTTTTGTGAAACAGATTTTCTGCTTTCACTCAATATTTTGTTCACTTTTTTGTTTTCTGCAGCACAAAACGTATCGACAACTCTAACAGCAGGCTGGTGTCCCAAGTGGACAAGGAGACAGGTAGGTCTCACTGCACACAAATGGACTTCTCTTCCTTCATCATTAAAGCTACAGTATGTAGGATTTAGGGGCGTTTATTTGCAGAAATAGAATACAGCATTCTGTTTATTAGTGTAATTACCTGCAGCAGTGAATGGAGCTGTTTTCATGAGCATATCTACACGGGAGCGTGCGCCCCCTCATGAAGGCAGACATGTTGCACCACCATGTAAATACAGTAGCCCAAAAGAGACATACAGTACGTACAGTGCTCCATCTTTTACATTTTGCAGAGCAGCTGGAAGACTGAAGAAAAAGAAGAGGAGTCCGCGGTTGCTCCCCAATACGCTGTCTGCTCACTGCTAGTGCAGGCTAACAAATATAATAATTGTCACTTTTGTGAAATTGAGGATCATACATACTGCTTATCACAAGAAGAGGCAAGGGAGCATGAATCCCCATCGACAGTTGCTCTCGGTGTGTAGTGAGTGTCCTGCATGGCATAGCACCCTGACATCGCTGTGTGAGTGTTTGTGTGAATGGGTGAATGTGAGGCATAATTGTAAAGCACTTTCAGCGTCTGATGCAGATCGAAAAATGCTATATAAATGCAGTCCAATCCCCATTGACAAAGAAATGCAAACATTTTTGTTAAACTTTCACTTTTGATGCTCTGTGTGCTTCTTACCCTGTGTGCTGCTACACAAAGCTGCTGGAACCAAGGGATCAATAAAGTTCTGTCTAATCTAATCTAATCTAATCTAAAAATGTGGCCAGCGACAGCAGAATGCAATCTGCAACTTCACCACTAGATGACACTAAATCCTACACACCATCTTTAAATATGAGCAGTTTGCAACGGTCTAAAATAAAAATGTGTGATAATTATTATTTGTCACTTTGGGTTCTGTCAGGAGAGGAAGAACCTCAGCTTTGTCTGAATAACTCCACTGGATTTCTCTGACAGGCTGTGATGACAACAACCTGAACTCCATCTTTTACGAGTACCTGACGCGCTCGTTGCAGCACTCCCTTTGTGGGGACCTTCTGCTGGGCCGATGGGGAAACTACGGCGCTGGCGACTGCTTCATTCTGGCTTCTGACTACCTCAACGCCCTGGTCCACCTCATCGAGATCGGAAACGGGCTGGTCACCTTCCAGCTGAGGGGTCTGGAGTTTAGAGGTGCACTCTGCTCATCCCCCCTCATCTTTCAGATCACATGACCGTGTAACTGTCTGACTGACGTTCTCAGTCTCCTCCCGTCGTAGGTACTTACTGCCAGCAGCGGGAGGTGGAGGCCATCACCGAGGGCGTGGAGGAGGACGACGCCTGTTGCTGCTGCGAGCCGGGCCACCTGCCCCACATGTTGTCTTGCAACGCGGCTTTCAACCTGCGCTGGCTGGCCTGGGAGGTGACGGCCACCAAGTACCTGCTGGAGGGCTACAGCATCAGTGAGAACAACGCCGCCACCATGCTGCAGGTGTATGACCTGCGAAAGCTGCTCATCACCTACTACCTGAAAGTACGTGAAACACAGCAGGGCATGGAACCGAAACCATGGCCGCACACCAAAAAAACCATCCATCCATCATCTATAGCCACTTACTCCAATTCAGGGTCACGGGGGAGATGGAGCCTGTCCCAGCAGTAACAGAGTGTGAGGCGGGGTTCACCCTGGACAGGACGCCAGTTTGCGTGGGGCAACATATCGACAAACACATTCACACCTACAGACAGTTTTTCAAAGTTTCCAATCCACCCAACCTGCGTGTCTTTGGATGAGGGAGGAAGCCGGAGCACCCGGAGGGAACCCATGCAAACACAGGGAGAACATGCAAACTCCACATAGAAGGGCCACAGGTGGGAATCGATCCCATGACCTTCTTGCTGTGGGGCAACAGTGCTAACCACTAAGCCACTGTGTTGCTCCCCAAAAAACCATATTGAGCTCTATTGCAGGAATACGATGGCATTTTAGGGTCACATTGTTTTTTTTTTTTAGAGGCGATTTTGGGAGCTACTAATCGCCAGAACTACAGGTGACGTCCGTGTGGTTTCTCCTCTGGAATAGACACATTTTCTTGCATATTCTTTTCACAGTTCTGAAGTACAACTTAAAGTGTTCCACAGATCTCGTTTTGAGATGCAGTTTTTCTCTCATAAAATTACATCTTTATCCTCGTAATATTACAAATTTATTGTCATTATGTTGCAAGTTTATTGTCATAATATTATGACTTCATTCTCATAATATTATGACTTTACTTTTGTAATATTACAAGTTTATTCTCGTAATATTATTACTTTATTCTCGTATTATTACAAGTTTTTTCTTTTTAGTCTCGAATTCAATGTGGCCTTAAAACGCCGTCGTACAGAAACATGCAGATGTTTTTTTTTTGTTTTGTTTTGTTTTGCTCATGCGTTTCTTTCTAAATGGTTGAGTGAATTAGTTTGTACATTTTTAATTACATACCACAATAGAAAATTCAGTTTCTTCATATAAAATGTTTTCAAAAATAATTTAAGTTTAAATTTTTTATTAATGCCCATCACATTGTTATACTTTTTCCCAATATTTTGCATAACGAAATTGTCATGTTTCTCACTGGTGCAATTTTAATGTTACAAAAATGTCAGACATTTTCAGTCACCGGTGTCAGACTGAAAACATAGAATTCCATCAGTCAACTTTTCAGCTATTCATCCAAATTCCAGATGTTAGAATATAAGCATTGTTTAATCTCTTCCTTCTAATTCTTCTTCGTTTCCCGTTTTTCCTCCCAGAGTATAATCTACTACCTCGTCCTCTCTCCCAAACTATCTACTTGGCTGAAAGACGCCAGCATCCAGGAGGCGCTGCAGTCCTACACCAAGTGGCACCACATTGAGCGCGACCCTCAGGTCTTCAGCGTGAAGATCGACGAGGACTACGTGCACTGCCTGCAGGGGGTGACGCGCGCCAGCTTCTGCAACGTCTACCTGGAGTGGATCCAGTACTGTGCCGGCAAGATGGAGACGGTACACCGATTTTGAATCTGCTGTTTGCTTTTGTTATCTCCAAACAGGAGTAATGTGCACGTCAGTGTAGCTAATGCATGCTGGGAAAACTCAGAATCTGTTTGTCCTCCAGCCTGCAGACAGTGATGAAGACTCTCCTCTGGTGACCCTCTGCTATGCCCTGTCTGTCCTGGGGAGGCGCTCTCTCGGCACAGCCTCGCACAACATGTCCAACAGGTGAACAGCAAACATCAGATGATATCCGATGATGAAGACCAGCAGGGGGCAGTAGTAGCTAAAGCTCATTGTTCCACAGAGTTGTTACAGCTTCTGTCTTTGGTTTTTATTCTAAAAATAATCTCTCTCTCTCTCTCTCTCTCTCTTTGCATTTTTTCCCCACAATCCCTTCTGGCACAAAGTCTGGAATCGTTTCTGTACGGGTTCAACACCTTGTTTAAAGGAGATTTTCGCATTGCTACCAAAGACGAGTGGGTTTTTGCAGATTTGGACCTCCTGCAAAAAGTAGTGGCTCCTGCAGTCAGAATGAGCCTCAAACTGCATCAGGTGAACTTTTATTTATTGTTTTATTTATTTTTAATACAGTCCATATGTATTATAGTCTCTATTTCTGCTCTGTCATATCACACCTGTTTTTCTCCGACACTGTTTTAGCTGCAGCTGGATCATTTTTTAAAATCAATCTATCTTAAATTATACAGTAATTTATTTTCTCAGAACCTAAGAAGATTTTTGTCAGAGCAACAAACAAAGAAACAAAAAATCATATATGTTTAGGTAAATATTTAGGTAACCTGCTTAAAGTTAATATAAACCAGATTATGAATGAATCTTATTTATTTGGCACACAGATCAACAACAACAAATACTCAACTTATGAGTGTACCCGTGTGACTGAAAGGGTGTATGCAGAAGCAAAGCTCATAAATACCCACCCCTTATACTATAAAAAATAAAGAATGTATAACATATAAAAATATATATTCACAACAACAATACCAAAGAAATGTGCACAAACAGTATAACTTAATCAATGCACTAAAATTTCAAAACACATCTAGACAAACAACAGTGCACAATGCACAAACCCAAAAACAATCACAACATTGGTAAACCCAATTCTTCAAACTATAACAAGTAATTTAATTATTTTTGTAAAGCCTTTTAAAGCCAACTAAAGCAGCAAGTAATTTAATCTCATCAGGACAATTATTCCAAAATGTTAACACCTTTAATGGAAACACAATGGGCTTCATGCATCAACGTGCATACGGCGATATTTGAGCGTTTATAGGGTGTACGCCAAAACGGCTGCGCCACCTGGCATTTATCAATGTGGTCGTTGGCGTACGCTGCGCTGAAAATATACACCAGGTCGAGAAGTGCCGTAAATTATACACCAAAATGAACCAGCGCTGGAATCCACATAAAAATGAATATGATCGGCCTGATAAACAGTGCCATTATACAAATCGATGCATATGTTACATAAATAACACTTTCCTGATTATACTACATAATAATCAATACAAATCCCGCTTTTGCGGGATTGCTGGTCTATCGAGCACGATCCGTGGCCACAGCGCTGACCGCAAAGAAAGCGCTGCTCACATTTTTCTCCAGAGCCTGGAGCAAGAGCAGCGCTGAGCTTAACTTTATGTGGTGTGATCGTTTTAGACAATGAAATTGATAATTACAACTGTAGTGTTGTCATTCCCTTCACCCGTGCTGCAACCAGGTTGTGTCGTCTCCATTCGTTTGTCACAATAAAATAAATAAAGAAAATACATTTTAAGAATAAAGAAATCTGACAGATTAGGTGTGTCTTATTAATTGAGTGATCAAATATCCACATGTCAAGAATTATTGACATGTGAAAAGAGAATACAGTGGTCCCTCGCTATAACGTGGTTCATCTTTCGCGGCCTCGTTGTTTCGCGGAGTATTTAGTCCAATTTTGCATGCTTTTGTTTTTTTTTACAGTGTTCTGTGTTCTGCGTGTCTGTTTATAAGAATCTTCTCGCCCAGAAGAAAAAAGAGCGCCAACAACTACTCATAAATGTGTTTGTCACTCGGAAACAGACACCTGCAGCCAGGTGTGAGTGGAAAAAGGCGCGGCGTCAGGATGAAGAGGTGCGATCTGTGACATACTGGCCAGTCACTATTAATAATTTCTTATGTGTCCAACCTCGTAGGTTGATCGTTAAAATTAAATTTGTTAGTTCTAAAAGCCATCATAATTATTTATAGGAAAACGTTCTATTTTTATTTCTCAAACAAATGTTTGGGCCTGAAAACAGTTTGGTCTTATTTTCCTACTAAGGTTTGAACTTTGAGAGTGTTTACACATGAGAGAAAAGTGAGAAAATGTTCATGCCTGATTGAGAAAGTGTATAAAGTGGTTTTACAGGGTTTTTACAGCTTTAAAACGTCTATAATAATTATAAAAAAATAACGCTGACTATGTCGCGGTTTCGCGTATTACGGGCTATTTTTAGAACGTAACTCCTGTGATAAACGAGGGATCACTGTAACACTTTTTTGATTATACTACAAAACAATTGATGTGACGGCCGCTTTTGATGCTCTATTGGCACGCGTCGTGATTGGTGGAGTTCTTTTTCTTTGCCGTCTTCCTGGCTTCCATGTCGTAAAATGATGGTGTGTCTGAAGCGGAGTCTGAATATTTATTGGCGTGTTTATTATAATTACGATTGTTTTCACCCGCCGCATTTATCAAGGTCGCGTCAGGCGTACGCCGGAAATGGGCAGGTGCGCACTGCTTGATACATGTCACGGCAACTTTGGTGTACTTCAAATTTACACCGTAAATTTACGCCACAAGTGCGCAACTTTGATACATGAGGCCCAATGACTTTTTACAGTAGTTCAGATCTTTAATTTCTCAAAAATTATTCCTTTCATATTACAACTGGAGTCCCTCATTTTAAACAGGCATTATTATTGGGTTAGAGATACTATCTTGTTTAAAAGTACTTCAAAGCAGATGTACTCTCCTTCAAAACTGACTAAACTTTTATTTATGTGGTATACTGAAAAATTCCAGCTAATTTTATTGCTGGTAGAATTTATATTTTGGGTAGGTTTCATGGAAAATATAGTAAATTTGTGCCATGAGATTTTGCAGACAACATGAAAGAGGATGCACATGCATGCCAGGTTTGAAATTCGTGTTGCATTTAGTGGAAACTGGAAACTTGGAATATGTATTTCACAACTATGGAAAATACATCTCATAAAGCTATGATAAAATGTTAATTTTAACTTGGGCTCATTTGGCCAATGCAACTAAATACTTTGAAACTATTGCTAATATTAATATTGAAGACTGACACAGTAGACCTGTGAGTGCTGCCTTGTCTGTCCAGCAGATATCCATCAAATCTTTTGAATGAAATCTGTCCAGAATTTATCCTGATTTCTTCCGACTGGGATCTCTGGTGGCCTGTGTTTAATGGCTGTGCCCATCACTTTCTTTCTGCTTAAATTTGACACGGCGTTTATCCAAAACAAAATAGAAACGAGTCAAAGTATCACATTTGATGAGCTTCAACAAGTCTAAGGCGTCGTATATTTTATTTAAGTTGTAGTTTCCTGCTAACTCTGACTGCACATGTAGGAAATCGGGCCTGAAACAGTGTGACGTATGTCACAGAAGATCATATCTGGACTCCCATCAGTTAAGTTGGACATGCCCACTAAATTGTTTGTGAAGGGAGAGTGGGTGTGGCAATGCAGCAGTTCTTTTCCATTTAAAGCAACAGACAGATTGTTTCTGAAACTTAGTTTTCATTATTTGTTGTTTTAAAGGGCACATATTTTTGGATAATAACTTTAACAACAGTTTCTAAGAGAAAAATAGGACCCCTTTAAATAATTTTTCTAATCATTTCAGCTTTAATTCTCCCTTCCAGGATCACTTCACATGTCTGGAAGAGACGGAGGAGGCGTCAATCTTATACGAAGCCATCACAAACTACCGCAACAGCTTGGTCATTTGCCACGAGAGCGACCCTGCGTGGCGGAAAGCGGTACTGTCTAGCCGGGACACGCTGCTGACCCTGAGGCACATGGTCGATGACGGCACAGACGAGTACAAAATCATCATGCTGTACAAACGCCACCTCAGCTTCAAGGTCATCAAGGTAAAAGGGGCGGGGCCTGTTGGGTTGACAGTGAGAATTTGTGTATGAGGAAAGTCTGTGAGCATTTGAAAGCAAATGTGCACTTAACCTGGCAAACCTCTTCAGCACAGTATGTAATTAGAGGTGACCTGCAAACTGGAGCAGAGCTTACAAACCTTTTTCACAGATATTTTCTTTGCATAATCTTTTTACCTTTTGAAAAATATCCTCACAAATGATCTGTTTGAAATGTAGTCTGGTCCGTGTGGATGTGCAGAATGTGACTGTGAGGTGATCGGATGTCAGCTGGATTCATCTGTTTAGGAATCTGCAGTCACTCGTGCTGAACAATTCCCATCTTTGGATCTTCTTTCCAGATAAAGTGTTTGATCTGGATCATTTCATGCAGTTTGATGCCTCTTTTTTAAGATTTTAGGATGAGGTAATACAGCAGATATTAACGTTAAAAGAACAACAATTTTCCACGGTAACTGTTCATGAAAAAAGGGTTTGCACCCACATGTGGATATGAATGATCTTTAATGAGGTTGCAGTCAGTGGTGGGTTAGTTTATTCACAGTACAGAAGTTATTAAATTATTAATATTCACAACAGTAATACACATGGAAAATCATTTTAAGAATCTAAATAATGCATTTACTCTGTCTTGACCTTCTGCTCTAACATTTCCTCGAGGTGATGCTTGTCGCCTTCACGCACTTTGTCAATTTGGCTTTTTGGATTAGCATGTAAGCGCTAACAGGAACAAACATAGGTTAGTAGGTTGCAAACACTTTTACTACTAAACTTTATTTACATTTTTTTTAGCTGACTCAAAGTTAGTGGAACTAAATTTAGTGGAAGCTAATTGGTCCACAAACAGTTTTCAAAGTTAGCTGAAAAGCTAACCCGCAAACAAAAACATTGGCTTTGCTAATTAGCTGTTAGCTGATTAGCTGAAACTTCTGTGCTCACCACTGGTTGGAATCATGTTGAATCCTTACTGAGTTTTTCATTCTGATGTTAATCTGTTAATTTGAACTTTTAGGGAGATTTGAAAATAGCATTAAAAAACTCTTAAAATAAGATAATTAAAGGTGTCGTATTGTGCAAAATCAGTTTTCATCTACATTTATATTTTCATGTGTTTTAGTTTGTATGTTAATGATTCTCCCAGTCCCACATTTCTACAAGTGTGTGTTCACAACAACCCCCTGCTGGAAACACCATTCAGGTTTGACACAGCTAATTTGATATGTGTGTGACCTATGTAACAGAAATACTTCCACTCTCAAAAAAAAAATGCTTTAATTTCACCTCAGATTATTTAAAAACACTTAACAAAAGGATTGCATTCCAATCCAAATTTGATTTGATTTAGTTACTGAACATTTCGTTCAGAAACCATAACTTAGCGTACAAACTACTTCAGTGTAACTGGTCAGAGGTGAGTGGGTTTGCAACTAAATGTGTCATACTTGCTCAACCAAATCATGTGTTTAGCTCTCTGATATATTTGTGGTACACGTTGTATTAATGTCTCTTTTTTGTTATTTTTGTGGGTTTTCATAGAACAGTATGACATCTTAAATAAATAATTCTGTTGGATGACAATTCTAATTAGGCAATTAACCGATTGCTACAATTTGAAAACACATTACTGTTAGTTTTTGCTTTAATGAGATGTACCAGAAGCTAACTGAGACGTGAATCTTATTTTCCTTGAATTTCTCCTCTTGACCTTTGAACTCATGCCTGATCTGTTGAATCTCCTCCTCTCTCTCTCCCTCCCTCTCTGCAGATTAATAAGGAGTGTGTCCGAGGTCTATGGGCGGGGCAGCAGCAAGAGCTTGTGTTCCTTCGGAACCGAAACCCGGAGCGCGGCAGCATCCAGAACTCAAAGCAAGCTTTGAGGAATATGGTCAACTCGTCATGTGACCAGCCACTGGGATACCCCATGTATGTGCCCATCACAGTTACGGCGCCATATTTTCGCCTTGATTGTGCGACGGCGAAATGTTGCTGTTCATATCACCTTTGCAGCATCAATGTTGAGCTTTTATTTTCTTGCTGTTAGGTATGTGTCACCGCTGACGATATCATACGCGGGAACACACCGTACTCTCCGCAGCATTGGTGGCGGTGCCTTAAGTCTGGACGCCATCCGCACCTGGCTCTGTTCTAAGTGGCTAAGGTCAGTGCGTACCATCAGTCTGCACACCATCTGTCTCCTGTTGTAGACTGTCATTTCTGTTTCAGTCTCGCTCGGGGAAAATACTGTTATTTATCTGTTAGCTGTGTGGCGAAGCGCGGCACCAGTGCATGCTCCCTGTCTTAACTTGACTTTTCTGTACCGCCGGCGCCGCTGTACTCGGTGATGTCATAGAAATGGCCCTCCACGATAACATTCATTCATTCATTCATTCCACAATATTAATTCAGTTCAGTTTAACTCAGTTTATTTATGCAGCACTACGTCAAAAATAAATGTAATACACAAGCAAGGATTAAACTTACGCAACCTCATGAGCAAGCACATTGGCAACAATGATAAGGAAAAACCCCCTCAGGCATTTTTTGATTACAGGAAGAAATCTGCTTTGACCATACTACCAGAAACAAAATAAATAAAACAAAAAGTTGTCACACATGCAAAGGCTGAAGTGTTGGAGGTGCTGAAATGTTGCTTTTTGGCTACGCACCACATGGCCAACATGTAGGAGCTGACATTCACTCACTGTGCAAATGATACTCCTCATCTCAATCTGCCTCATTTTTGTGCCTCATGTAATTTATCTCTTTGTCACATGCACACGTGCACTGAGTGGAGCTCATTCGACACCTTCTGTTCCGCGTCAATGTGGAAAAGCTGCAGATTGTGTTGTAATGCCGACTGCTTCTCTGTGGATTTACGGATATTGACTCCGGGGAAGTCAGTGCAGTGGGGAGACTTAATTTATTTTTAAATGCTTGTGCAGAGACAGTGGGGAACGAGAGAAAAGATACAGAGTGAGCAGATTTACTGACTGGGACAGTAGCCAAAACCTTTAACTTTCTGCTGCTGTACCATGACGCCTTCCCTCCTTCCTCATGGTGCTTTTCTCACGTCAGGATTTCATACTTTTATTTCTCATTTCCTCATTTCTTTAACAAGGTGACCACCAACCTAAGCTTTGGAAATGAAGGAAACTGACAGACGAGCACATTTCAAGCTATATATGACTTCAAAACTGCACATATGTTAAGAGAAAGGAGGAAGAAATTCCTTCTTCCGCAGCCATGCCTTTATAATGCAGAATGTGCTTTTGCATTGCCTTGTTGAAAAATGCACGGCCATCCCTGGAAAAGATGTCAGCTTGAAGGCAGCATATGTTGCTTTAAAATCTCAGTGTACTTTTCTGCATTAATGCTGCCATTGCAAAAGGTATAGTTTACCTTTGCCAAGGGCACCAACACAACCCTGCATCATCACAGACCCTGGCTTTTGGATGTGTTTCTGTTATCCATTTCTTCCAAAACAAATTTGTAATACTGATTCATCTGACCACAGTCACATTTCCACTCTGTGACGGTCCAACCCAGATGCCTCTGAGCCCAAATAAATTGACACTGCTTCTGGAGAAGGTTAACACAAGGCTTCTTTTTTTGCACAGTAAAGTTTCAAGTGGCATTTGTGAATGTAACTGTGTGTTGTAGTGCCTGCAAAAGGTTTCCCCAAGTAGTCCCTTGCCCATGTGGTTATATCAGGTATTGATGAATGACGGCTCTTGATGCAGTGCCACCTAAGGTAATGGAGACCAGGGATGTTTGGCTTAAGTTTGACACACTGAAATTCCTTGAATCTTTAATGATATTATGCATTGTAGAGAGAGAAATTTGCAAATCCCTTTCTTGGGTATCTTGGGTTCATGCTGTCTGCAGTGAAAGAGAAGTCGCAGTATATTTAAGGATCAGTGTTCCAAAATCTCTGTCAGGACTATGGCGTTGCACCTGCACTTGATGCTGTGTAACTGCAGCTGTTATTGGGCGCCCACTACAGGCCTGGTCATGCATTTTCATTTCATTTAATCTTTATTTAAAGACTTGTCTTTCTTCAGATTCTTTGCCCACTTCTGGACTGTAGTGACCTCCACACAGGTGTCAACTTAGACAACAGTCATTCATCAACAAATGTACACGGGTGCACAACCGTCCGCCGTGAGGAACTCCATAACGGCACGTTGTTTCAAACACACATCCTTGTCCATTATTTACCGACTACATCTGCACATGCCTGAAATAGCAGGCACAAAAACATTTGGTATAACAATAGTCAATAAGTAAAGGATTATTTTTGTACCCGTTTCACTTTGTTATCTTGCTTGTTGAAGACAAGTTGCAGACAAGTTAATCACGTTGCAGAACCTTTCAGCTGACTGCCGTATGTGACATAAGTAAAACAAAGTTGCTTTATTGATTGATCTGGTGCATCAAGGGCCACCAGATTTTTATCACTTAATCTTTCACTATATGCACTTTGAAATCGGTGATGCTTAAAATGGTAGGCATTATTGTTTTATAGTTACTGTCTTAATGATGTACAGGCGATGAATCTGCATTTTACAGAGTACATGCCCATGCTTTTCCAAATCTGAGGGACAATCTGGGTACTAACGTCTGCACGTCAGATAACGTGTGTGTGTGTGTTGTGGCAGTGCAGCTCCTGCTTAAGCTTCTTAGTGTCTGTGTTTTCTTTTCAGATTAGATGAGATTGTTCATCCTGCTTCATCAGCCCTGATTTAAAGGTGTTGTTTTAATTTCACAAAGTAGCCACGGAGCCGCAGCGAGCCCGCTCAGCTGCAGCACATCTGACTCACTTGAAAGGATGGCTGCACATGTGCGTGTGTGCCACACACACACGCACATGTGCAGCACAGTTGTGTAAGCGTTCCCTCTGAGTGTGTCCCTGTGCGATGAACCAGCTGGAAGAGTCTGGGTTTGCCCTAATTTTTTATGGCCTGCTGTTGGTTTTTGGCCCTTTGCACTGATGTGGACATAAATAAATCACTGAGAGCACCATGTTTGAGTGTGTGTGTGTGTGTGTGTGTGTGTGTGTGTGTGTGTGTGTGTGTGTGTGTGTTCTGCAGGGTGCGTAAGGACAACCTGACCAGCTGCAACAGTGGGGTGAATATGGACGATGTGGACTGCGGCGCCGGCGGATCATCCTCTCTGAGCCACAACCGGCCCTCCTCTGTCACCTCCAACAGCCTGAGCCTGTACCAGCACAGGGCCAGAACCACACACAGCCACAGACACCACAGCACGGGTACACACTCAGAATACACACACACCCACATAAACGTACACTCAAGGATTCTGCAGTGACAACACTCTTTAGCCTGAGTTTAAAATAGAATTCGGTCATTGTGAGTGAAAGGTGCTTGCAAAAGTACTGCATTACTATTAATACTGGGTTTTCAAAAGTAGCACGAAAATAGTACTTTTAATTTGTGGAAACACAAATCAGCTTCATGTATGTGCAGTAAACTGTGTCATCAAAACACAAACTTGGACAGCATGAACAAAATGAGACAGCATCATCTTAAGGCCCTGTCCCACTGGCGTTTAGGAGGATTTGCGTATGGATTGCGCACAAAATTGGCTCATATTCACTTAACATCCGCAATATCCGTGAAACATGCTTGTATGAGTTGTCTGACACCCGCACACATCTGCAATTATCCGCAGAGGCACGTTTTTCCGCTACCAGGATTTTTGAGCTGCACAAAATTTTGGCTGCGGATGGCATCCGCCTTACATACTCCATACATAATACATACGCCATACATACTCAATACATACACAATACATACTAAATCTATGCGCTGTATATTCGCCGTCATCTTCTGATATCCACAACTGACAGGGATTTGCGGCTTGGCAGCGGACTGGGACAGGGAGTGTAAAATGGATATTTTGCGTGCCCATCATGTCCACATCACAAACTAAAATAAGTTGTAGCGACTCCATACAGACTGCCCACGAATAAAGCATTTTTATTACGTCTGCTTTGCATCTGATTTGCGGCGGATGCAAATCAGATGTGGTGTTCATAGCTGGACACCGTTCTTTGTTCTACCGGCTGCCATGTGCTCTGCGCTGAACGCTGAATATATAAAATAATTATTTTGTGGCGGATTAATCATTTTATTCTGCAAATTGCCTGTTGAAAATGTCTCTAATCTCTTCCTGAATCAAAACTGCTGCAGAAAGCATTTTGAGCCATCTAAAAAGGTAATTATTTGACTTGTTTACATTGTCAAGTCTTGATAAAACAGTTGCGTGTTTTTTCCTTCTTGTCTGCAGCTGTTACACTATTTATTCCTGTGTTTATAACAGATTTAACTTCGTGCGCGATGCATCATAATACACCGTAATACTGCCGTGATAATCGCAATGCGTCTGATCCGTTTCCTCACTACATGCGTTATACAACCGTGATTGTTCATCATATATTCACTATACACGAGGTCTGTCAATAAAGTATCGTACCTTTTTATTTTTTTCAAAAACTATACTGATTTCATTCATATGTTTTTACGTCAGACATGCTTGAACCCTCGTGCGCATGCGTGAGTTTTTCCACGCCTGTCGGTGATGTCATTAGCCTGTGAGCACGCCTTGGGAAGGAGTGGTCCCGCCCCCTCGTCGGATTTTCATTGTCTGGAAATGGTGGAATGAAAAGGACTTTTTTTCCATCAGAATTTTTTCAGAAGCTGTTAGAGACTGGCACCTGGAAACCATTGGAAAAATGTATCTGGCTTTCGGTGAAAATTTTACGGGCTTCACAGAGAATAAGGACTTTTACTACAGCTTTCAGGACTGCTTTAAGGACGGTTGGTGCGCCGTGCTCCGAGCTGCGACAACGCGGCACAAACCACTGGATCATTTCTAAACGGATGGCTCTGTGGATACGAGACCGTCGTGCTCTTTCTCTGGTTATCACAAGAGCTGGACATCAGCCATTTTCCGGCAGATTTCACTTTTAACAATAGATTTTGTCATGGAAAGCCGCGCGGAGGTTTCGCGCGTCACGACCGATTCGCTTTGGAAGCGAGACAAAGGAACACCTCCGTTTCGGCGTGTCAGAGGACAAGTTTGGACATGTCCAGCTCTCCACAATTTCACTGATACTTACTGGACTGGTAAGCATTGAAAGCCGATAGACATGTCCAAACTTGTCCTCTGACACGCCGAAACGGAGGTGTTCCTTTGTCTCGCTTCCAAAGCGAATCGGTTGCTGATGAAGCAAGACAAAGGAACACCTCCGTTTCATAGTGTTAGAGGACAAGTTGGGACATGTCCAGCTCTCCACAATTTCTCTTATACTCACTTGACTGGTAAGCATTGAAAGCCGAGATAGACATGTTTTGACATTGACAGACCTCGTATTATTAATATATCCGTAATTCATACTGGGACATTTGTCATTTTTGGCCATTTTTGTTGCGGATGATACTCAATTCATGCGCAATTAATCCTCTCCCCAGTGAGACAGGCCCTTAGCTGTTTCATTTTGGGTCGGTCACTGCAAATGTTCTATCATCAGCATCAGGAGTGTTAACAAAAAAGAAAGAGAGAGAGAGAGAGAGAGAGAGAGAGAAAGAAAAAGAAAAAGCATAAATTTGTTGCCTAAAATATAGAGTTCTGGTGCAGTCGTGTGGAAAGGACTTCAGCATTTTTAATAAACCCAAAACATTGAAAATCTGCTAAAGAGTTCATATTTAAAATTAATACAAATAAGAAAAAGTGGAAGTACATTTCACCTTTAAAAATTATTTTTAAAGTGGTCTGTAATATTTAAAATAACACTGGTCTACAGCCAAAATGCTTGTGAAGTAAAGATAGTCAAACCTTACTAATTTTGGGCCACGGAGAATGAAAATGCTGTTGAAATTGTTGATTGGCTGTAGTTTTAAGAAATGCTACTACTGTGCTACTAAGGATTAATATGTAACTCTTTTGCTAAGTGTTACAAAAAGAGAACAGGTGAAACATTATACAAACAGTCAGAGAAACAAAAAAGACCAATGTTTAGGATTTTTCATGAAAACTCTACTACAATATGTCTACACAATATAATTATAATTATGTAGACATATATGTGTACCAGTTTAATTGGTTAATTTGTTACTGCTACTAAAAAATAATAACAATGAACAGCTTCATAATTTGTGTGTATTTAAATAAAAACAGAAACTTTTTTATTAAATTTTTTTTGTCAGAAATATTTGAACGTTACAATTTTATTTTTTTAAATGCTAATGAAGGAGAGGAAAAAAACACCAAACACTACATTTTAATCTAAACGCAAACATGCATAAAGCATTTGCATGGTTTATGATCAATAGTATTATTATTAATTATTTTATTTATTTTTAATCGTAAAAAATTAGCTGTGTGTTGAAGTGTTCTTGAGCAACATACTGAATCAATCAATCAACTTTTTTTTTATATAGCGCCAAATCACAACAAACAGTTGCCCCAAGGCGCTTTATATTGTAAGGCAAGGCCATACAACAATCATGAAAAACCCCAACGGTCAAAACGACCCCCTGTGAGCAAGCACTTGGCAACAGTGGGAAGGAAAAACTCCCTCTTAACAGGAAGAAACCTCCAGCAGAACCAGGCTCAGGGAGGGGCAGTCTTCTGCTGAGACTGGTTGGGGCTGAGGGAAAGAACCAGGAAAAAGACATGCTGCGGAGGGGGGCAGAGATCGATCACTAATGATTAAATGCGGAGTGATGCATACAGAGCAAAAAGAGAAAGAAACAGTGCATCATGGGAACCCCCCCACAGTCTACGTCTAAAGCAGCATAACCAAGGGATAGTCCAGGGTCACCCGATCCAGCCCTAACTATAAGCCTTAGCGAAAAGGAAAGTTTTTAAGCCTAATCTTAAAAGTAGAGAGGGTATCTGTCTCCCTGATCTGAATTGGGAGCTGGTTCCACAGGAGAGGAGCCTGAAAGCTGAAGGCTCTGCCTCCCATTCTACTCTTACAAACCCTAGGAACTACAAGTAAGCCTGCAGTCTGAGAGCGAAGCGCTCTATTAGGGTGATATGGTACTACGAGGTCCCTGAGATAAGATGGGACCTGATTATTCAAAACCTTATAAGTAAGAAGAAGAATTTTAAATTCTATTCTAGAATTAACAGGAAGCCAATGAAGAGAGGCCAACACGGGTGAGATATGCTCTCTCCTGCTAGTCCCCGTCAGTACTCTAGCTGCAGCATTTTGAATTAACTGAAGGCTTTTTAGGGAACTTTTAGGACAACCTGATAATAAAGAATTACAATAGTCCAGCCTAGAGGAAATAAATGCATGAATTAGTTTTTCAGCATCACTCTGAGACAAGACCTTTCTGATTTTAGAGATATTGCGTAAATGCAAAAAGGCAGTCCTACATATTTGTTTAATATGCGCTTTGAATGACATATCCTGATCAAAAATGACTCCAAGATTTCTCACAGTATTACTAGAGGTCAGGGAAATGCCATCCAGAGTAAAGATCTGGTTAGACACCATGCTTCTAAGATTTGTGGGGCCAAGTACAATAACTTCAGTTTTATCTGAGTTTAAAAGCAGGAAATTAGAGGTCATCCATGTCTTTATGTCTGTAAGACAATCCTGCAGTTTAGCTAATTGGTGTGTGTCCTCTGGCTTCATGGATAGATAAAGCTGGGTATCATCTGCGTAACAATGAAAATTTAAGCAATACCGTCTAATAATACTGCCTAAGGGAAGCATGTATAAAGTGAATAAAATTGGTCCTAGCACAGAACCTTGTGGAACTCCATAATTAACTTTAGTCTGTGAAGAAGATTCCCCATTTACATGAACAAACTGTAATCTATTAGACAAATATGATTCAAACCACCGCAGCGCAGTGCCTTTAATACCTATGACATGCTCTAATCTCTGTAATAAAATTTTATGGTCAACAGTATCAAAAGCAGCACTGAGGTCCAACAGAACAAGCACAGAGATAAGTCCACTGTCCGAAGCATAAGAAGATCATTTGTAACCTTCACTAATGCTGTTTCTGTACTATGATGAATTCTAAAACCTGACTGAACCTCTTCAAATAGACCATTCCTCTGCAGGTGATCAGTTAGCTGTTTTACAACTACCCTCTCAAGAATCTTTGAGAGAAAAGGAAGGTTGGAGATTGGCCTATAATTAGCTAAAATAGCTGGGTCAAGAGATGGCTTTTTTAAGTAATGGTTTAATTACTGCCACCTTAAAAGCCTGTGGTACATAGCCAACTAACAAAGATAAGTTGATCATATTTAAGATTGAAGCATTAAATAATGGTAGGACTTCCTTGAGCAGCCTGGCAGGAATGGGGTCTAATAAACATGTTGATGGTTTGGATGAAGTAACTAATGAAAATAACTCAGACAGAACAATCGGAGAGAAACAGTCTAACCAAATACCGGCATCACTGAAAGCAGCCAAAGATAACGATACATCTTTGGGATGGTTATGAGTAATTTTTTCTCTAATAGTCAAAATTTTGTTAGCAAAGAAAGTCATGAAGTCATTACTAGTTAAAGTTAATGGAATACTCAGCTCAATAGAGCTCTGACTCTTTGTCAGCCTGGCTACAGTGCTGAAAAGAAACCTGGGGTTGTTCTTATTTTCTTCAATTAGTGATGAGTAGAAAGATGTCCTAGCTTTACGGAGGGCTTTTTTATAGAGCAACAAACTCTTTTTCCAGGCTAAGTGAAGATCTTCTAAATTAGTGAGACGCCATTTCCTCTCCAACTTACGGGTTATCTGCTTTAAGCTACGAGTTTGTGAGTTATACCACGGAGTCAGACACTTCTGATTTAAAGCTCTCTTTTTCAGAGGAGCTACAGCATCCAAAGTTGTCTTCAATGAGGATGTAAAACTATTGACGAGATACTCTAACTCCCTTACAGAGTTTAGGTAGCTACTCTGCTCTGTGTTGGTATATGACAATAGAGAACATAAAGAAGGAATCATATCCTTAAACCTAGTTACAGCGCTTTCTGAAAGACTTCTAGTGTAATGAAACTTATTCCCCACTGCAGGGTAGTCCATCAGGGTAAATGTAAATGTTATTAAAAAATGATCAGACAGAAGGGAGTTTTCAGGGAATACTGTTAAGTCTTCTATTTCCATACCATAAGTCAAAACAAGATCTAAGATATGATTAAAGTGGTGGGTGGACTCATTTACTTTTTGAGCAAAGCCAATAGAGTCTAATAATAGATTAAATGCAGTGTTGAGGCTGTCATTCTCAGCATCTGTGTGGATGTTAAAATCGCCCACTATAAGTATCTTATCTGAGCTAAGCACTAAGTCAGACAGAAGGTCTGAAAATTCACAGAGAAACTCACAGTAACGACCAGGTGGACGATAGATAATAACAAATAAAACTGGTTTTTGGGACTTCCAATTTGGATGGAAAAGACCTAAGAGACAAGCTTTCAAATGAATTAAAGCTCTGTCTAGGTTTTTGATTAATTAATAAGCTGGAATGGAAGATTGCTGCTAATCCTCCGCCCCGGCCCGTACTACGAGCATTCTGACAGTTAGTGTGACTCGGGGGTGTTGACTCATTTAAACTAACATATTCATCCTGCTGTAACCAGGTTTCTGTTAGGCAGAATAAATCAATACGTTGATCAATTATTATATCATTTACCAACAGGGACTTAGAAGAGAGAGACCTAATGTTTAATAGACCACATTTAACTGTTTTAGTCTGTGGTGCAGTTGAAGGTGCTATATTATTTTTTCTTTTTGAATTTTTTTTGCTTAAATAGATTTTTGCTGGTTATTGGTGGTCTGGAAGCAGGCACCGTCTCTACGGGGATGGGGTAATGAGGGGATGGCAGGGGGAGAGAAGCTGCAGAGAGGTGTATAAGACCACAGCTCTGCCTCCTGGTCCCAACGCTAGCCCTAAACCCTAAACCGCTCAACTTTGGAGCACATTGTTCTCTTTGACTCCACAGAAAGGTGGGATTAGGATGCAGAGAAAAAAACAATAAAGTTGTTGTAATTATTCTTGTGTAAGGATGATGTGTGGTTATGTGTTTCCTCAGGTAGGAGAGAGTATCGCAGCCGCTCGGTGCAGCCTCAGAGCCAGCGTGCACCTGTCAGCAGCCAATCAGGGCCCATTCTGGACTCAGGCTCCACCCACGGGCTGGTCCAGCGTCTGTCCAACAGTCAACTGTCCTTTAACACGTCCATAGCCTCGATATTCTCCCAGGTACACATATTTATTCCAAAAACATGCATGCTCAGCATGCTCAAAATCCAAACAAAACCCAGCGTTTTCTTGAAAAACATCTTTGTAAAGATTTCTGCGCCCCAAGTAGTAGTGTTGCCACTTGTGCTTCTTCAAAGTATTTTTTCTTTTTTTGGGGGGGGGGGGGGGGGGGGGGGGTCCTCTCAAAATGTGGACTCATGAGTTTTATTTGGACCTTTACAATATGTTTGTTCTAAAGACAGACAAAGGGAAACTGAATAGTTCTTAATTGAGTTTTAATAAATAATTATTCATTACTACAACATTTCTGAGACAGCCCAGTATTTCTTTATGATCAGTGAAAGCAGAAATTCAGAAGGGGAATGCTGATGGGACGGTTTGGAGACAAAGAGAGGAGAGATTGAGATGGTTTGGACATGTGCAGAGGAGGGACCCAGGGTATATAGAGAGAAGGATGCTGAGGATGGAGCCACCAGGCAGGAGGAGAAGAGGGGGGGCCAAAGAGGAGGTTTATGGATGTGCTGAGGGAGAAAGATTTCTTGACATCCTTTTTTATTCTCTCTCTCTCTCTCTCTCTCTCTCTCTCTCTCTCTCTCTCTGTCTCTAGGTCCCTCGTCTTTCAGGAGCTGGTGGGATCAGCTCTCACCTCCAGACAGCGCAGCATCAGCAGCGCTCCAGTCAGGTCGGTGGGCAGAGTTTATTCATTCGTTTCTCTTCCTGATGTGTGACTCTGATTGGACTAAAGCAGGAACATCTCCAAAATACAGCAGTTATACAGAAATAATGTTGACCACCTTTCATCCTTGTCTTTTTTTAGTTAATCCTTAAAGGTGCCATGAATTACATTTTAAACCCTCATATTGCAACTAACAAGTGTTCTCTATGTAAAGATTGTACTGGCATCCAGTGCAGATAAAGCAACACTCCCTCTGTGCTCTGAGCTTTTCTGTCCTGTTTACACTTTGATTCTTAGCCCAATATGAACAGATCAAAACACATCTTTTTTTTTTTTAATTAGACATGTAGAATGAAGTGATCTGGGTGAAATATAAATATCTAACCCCTTTTTTCCTCTGATGGAAGCTTCAAAGATCATTGGAAATCTCTGTTTTTACAGTTCCTGGCTGTGATAAATAGTTTTATTTTTTTAAAGAAATGCTTTTCAAACCTGCTGGCAGATTATAGGAGTCACAGTGTTAAAACAGAGATGTGCAGGATGTATAGCTGTGACTGAAAGGTGGGATGAAGTGGTTCGTTGTCATAGAAACGCTCATGTTGCATCACGTGATGGCTCAGATGTTGTGCATAGTTCTAGTCTTTGTGATTCATTTCTTGTTTTTGTCTGTACACATTAATATCAGAGGTAATATGACTAAAGTTAATAAAAGCGCACACATGGATAATCAGTCATGGTGCGACTGTCATCGAGTTGGAGGAAACAAGGCACTTTTCTCCTGTGTGCAAGAACTACACTCTCTTGCTGTGCTGTTCCTTTCCAGGTGTCCTCGTCTTCATCCACCCTCAGCCTGCTGTTTGGGAAGCGCAGCTTCTCCAGTGGTTTGGTTATTTCTGGCCTCTCTGCGGCAGATGGTGGCAACACCACTGACACCCAGTCATCGTCCAGTGTCAACATCACCATCGGGCCCTCGCACAGGTCCAGCAGCAGGGCGACACAGGTAGCCAGCGCAACGCCAGTAACCTCAGAACACTCGTGACTGATCTCAGTAGGTGCTAAGTAGCAGCAGTGCACATACTGTTATGAGCTGTCCTTGGTGCTGATCACATACTCATTACATTAATTAGGTAAAATTCCCCCCCCCCAAAAAAAGAAGTTACAGAGCTATTGTCCTTCATTTTTACTTTCTGTTCCCTATTTTCCCCCCTTTCTTTCTCTTCTTTTGGAGCCCCCCATTCCATCTACAGCACTATTTTGAATGCCACCTTGTTTTATGACATCACAGTGCAAATTCCCATAAGTAGTGATTGTGAGGTATTTCAACATGTCATGTCATTATTATGTCATAAATGAGTCATGACATCATGATCTCATGCTTGTGTTTATTTACTTTCCAGGTAATGTTCTAAAGCACCATGCAGATGTTTAATCACCTCTGATAAGGCCATTTGTGCATAAATATGATGTCATAAAGGGGGAAAGTTCAAAGATCTATGATCAAGGCTGCTGAGAAGAGTGCACACACTATTCTTTTTCTGTCCTTTTGCCCATTTTGAGTGGACTATAATGTAATACAGGGGTCACCAACCCTGTTCCTGGAGGTCATCTGCTCTGCATGTTTTCCATGTGTACCAGGCAGTTATTTAAGTCTGGGGTTTCCTCACTCTGGGTTGGTTGAGCACACCTGACTAAATTAGCAGTTGGTGGAGCCTGGAAATAAACATACATGAAAGGTGATCTGCAGGAGGATAGTTGGTGACTCCTGATGTAATAACTGAACAGTCGATGTGGGCGTGTCCTACAGAATGGACCCTGGTTCAGTGGGCATGTTGTGCCAATTTAAAAATGAGCCAATTCAGGCTTACATTTTGCAGAGTAGAAACATATCCTAGTTTTGAAAAATATTTAATATTAAACCCAAATCATTGATGCACTGATTTAGCACAATGTAGAGTGGCAGATATGGGGCTGGGGATTGTGTTGTTGACAAAAAGTGTGATAAAATATAGGAATTATAACATTTCTCATGTTTGAAATAAGAATTGTATATTGCTTTTTCAAAAAAAAAAAAAAAAATATTACTGGACTGTCTGGCCCCACATGCCCCCCCACTTGTCCCCTTCACCTGAAGCTAGATATGCCCCTGATGTAGAATTTCTCTCTCTCAGTGGACATCAGAGCGATATGAGAGTGTAGATGGGACATGTTCCAACACCGCCACTGGTTTGAAGGAGGTCACGCAGTCAGGTGACCAAGTCTGCAGCCAAGGACTGGACAAGACCCAGGAAGACTCGGCTTCCACATCAACAGCTCCAGAGGCAACAGATCAGAAAGCTGTGTGACACGCACACACACACGCCGCATTCAGACAGGACTGTATGAAAAGGAGCATACTGTGAGGATTCCATGCACTCCAGCCTCCCTCCTCTCCCATCTTCAGCATGGTCTCACCCTGTTGTCTGAATGTAATCCAGTCTGAAAACTCCATCCTGGATCCGGTTGATGAAATAAAAATGTTTTTAAATGAGGGTGTTTTTTTTGGTCTCTTTTCACATTTGGCAAACAGGTTCTTCAAAACGCATCTTCACAAGTTCACATTTTACGTATCATTACTTTGAGAGACTCTGCAAAGATCCACAATGTATTATTTTTATTTACTGGTTTCATCTCAGAGTTTAATGGTGGAGCAACTTTTTTGTGAAAAATCAATCAAGTATTTTTTTTTTTTAAGTAATAATCTATCAGAATCTATTCCAAGCTGATGTGGCCCAGAACTGGAGGCTCACAACAACAAAAACGCCTCACAATTAAACAATAATCCTCAGAAGAATCCAACATATGCAGGCAAAGAAAGAGGTAAAAAAAAAACATCTTATTTTGTTTGTATTATTAGTATTTTTTTTTTTACTTTTAACTTCATGTTTTTGCCAAATTTCAATTCTTTGTATGTCAAAAGGACAGCACTGTTGCCTCACAGCAAGAAGGTTATGGGAGCGATTCCCACCTGTGGCCTTTCTGTGTGGAGTTTGCATGTCCTCCCCATGTTTGCCCAGGTTCCCTCCGGGTACTGTGGCTTCCCCCTACATCCAAAGACGTGCAGGTTAGGTGGATTGGAAACTTTAAATTGTCCGTTGGTGTGCGTGAATGTGCTTGTTTGTCCATATGTGGCTCTGCAACAGACTGGCATCCTGTCCAGGGTATACCCCACCTCACACCCTGTAACTGCTCCAGCCCCCCCACCCCGTGACCCTTAATTGATGTAAACGCTTGAAGGTGAGTGAGTGAATGCCAAAAAGACGGACGACTGTTTCGACACTCACTTTGCATTTAAACTGCAATTGTACGATTAAATGTACTTAAATCAATAACTTGTCAGATATTTGTTTTCATGCAATTTTACCTTTCTCAAGAAAAAAGTACTTGGTGATGAAAATAATATGCTTTTCTTTAATTTTTCTTGTTTTACCGTTTCCAGCGTTAATGTCCCAACTTATTGCCAAACTTGCATTCTTTAAGTTTGAAAGGTTCTTTTAAATGATTTTACAGTGCAGGACACAAGATACTTGAACTCCCACCTGCAAATCCAAGCAATATTGTTGTAAACAGCATTAAATAAATTGGGCTTCTTAATCTGGAAGTTCTTTAAAATTACAAGCAACCATCTTATCAAGAAATCTGACCATGAGATGACACGCCTGAAGCTGATGCAGCACACTGCAGTCTGCGTTTGAAATGGACTCTTTAGTAGGAACTGGCCCGCTGAAGGCATGGGGACTGCTGGATGACCCCTGCCTGTGGAATAACGCCCTGTGTGGACTCATCAAATGCATCTTCTTTTATGTTGTTTTGATTTCTTGTTTTTGGTTTCTTCAGTTTGGTAAAATCTTGTAACTGTTAGAATGGTCTAAGCAGTGGGTCACCCCTCTGAGTCTGGCCTGCTTGAGGTTTCCTTCTCAATATCATCAGAGGGAGTTTTTCCTTACCACTGTCACCTGTGTGCTTGCTCTAGGGGTTGGTAAGGTTAGACCTTACTTGTGTGAATCGCCTTGAGGCTTGAGTTGTGATTTGGCGCTATATATACTAAATAAATTAAAATTGATCTATAAAATGTGACCACAATTAAAACAGTGATTGAATACAAAATTATAAAAATACACTTATTTTTACAGGCAATTGGCTTTCATATTTCCAATATCTCGTGGAGCTCATTTAAGAATCAGCTTTGTAACCGTATATTCATTTAATCTCAATCACGTCTTTGAGATTTGTTTTTCTGACTATAAAGAATATTTAATATCTTTTCTTATCAAGAAATCTGAGGTTTTGTTTTTATTTTGTAGCACTATATGACTAAATATTCTAAATTTGCATGTACCTGCACTTGTGATTGACAGATCTCTTTTTTGTGACAGAATAAAACACCAACAGAAGTGAAGAGAAAATATTTGATCACTCAACAATGATGTGTAAATATCACAAACACCATTAAAAAAAGCAAACAAATAGAAATTAAATGAAACTAAAACAGTCAAGAATTAGCCACCAAAAAAGACACAATGACATTTGAGAAAAATCTATTTCATATTTATTATAAGATGTTACATTTAGTTTTCTTTCTCTAGCAGCACTATTTAAATTACAGATATTCAAGGGCAGTTACCACTGATCAGTTTCTCTTAATGCAAGATGTCAGTGTGTAAACAAAGACAGAACCATAAATTAAAAAGTACCAGAACTCAGCACGTTTGTGACGTGAAGATAAAGAACAATAAACCAACAAGTCTGGATTTGAAATAAAACAGACAAGGAATGGAATAAAAATAAAACAAAAACAATCCAGTTCAAATAAATGACAACAAACAGCTTCTTTTTGGAGCATTACAGGTTGTCGCCTTTTTACTGGACAACATGCCTCAAAGCGCTCCATGCAGTTTACAAAATCTTGAAAAAAAATTCAAAATGAGCAACTGAAGTACATCATAAGTGCATTCGGACGACCCGTAGAGACAACACAACGTAAAAAGAAGGCAAATACAAAATGTGTTGAAAAGAAACATTTAACATAATGATTTTACACTTCAACAACTCGTCTGACCCATTTACAAAGAAAGAAAAACTTGATTATTTGGCACATTCTGTCGACCAAAGAAGAATTATGGAGACAATTCAACCTTTGTCTTTTTTTTCCTGCCATTGGTTGGAAAATACTTTTTTTTTTTTTTGAAAGAGTACCTCTACAACATTTTCATCTTCTTAAAAAACAAAACCCCTCTTCACTCACCTAAACATAAACACAGCCTTACGCGGCTACATCTGTTAACCGTCACGTGTAGTTGTTTCTACCATCACGTCTGGAAGCTACGGAAACATTTGTATCTTATGATCATGCAGAGAATTGCCAACGACATAAATGTGCCCCAGACGACACAAAAATTCCCTAATGCTCAGTGCGGTTAATAAGCTGTCTCACCTCCGTCGTCAAGTATGGATGAACATCCTGGTGAGACGAGGCTAGACGTGTGAAACATCCCAGAGTGGAGCTCCCCCTTTGTGTTATCCTAAAGCAAAGGATGGTAGTTTATCAAGGTTGGACTAATAAAAAGTCCTTTGAATGCTACAGTAAGGGATTGTTCCATCCCGCAGTGCTTTAGGAAGCAAGTACTGATCCAGAATTCATGATCAGCGGAGGAAAAAAAGTTAAAACAAAAAATCAAAGTCAGATCCTCGGGCAGCATGGCCCTGAAGGTTTGGGATGCACAAGAGAGCTGTGGAATCTCTTGGTGCCTGGAGCTAAACCGTCGGTCAGCAGCATTTTAGTCATACAGGTCATGATATTAGTGATTATCCAGTAATATCACCACACTGGTTGACTTAACAAGCTCTGCAAGAGAAATCAATGCTGCACCACAAATACTTATGCTGCAACCAAAAGGGAAAAAAATTTCCAAACTACCACCTGCTAAAATAGAACTCGACCATCACAGTTTGTCAAACAACAAGTCTGAAGGAAAAAAGAAAGAAAAAAACAAAACAAAAAACTGACCGACCAAATGCAGCACTACAGCGCAGTCCGTCCAAGTAAACTTGCTCTGCAAGTCATGCACATGAAATACACCGTAGTCTAAAATTCTTTACAGTCATTTAATCATTCTGGCAATTCGTGAGACACTCTAAAGAAGAATGAAGCATCCCCAACCGTTAATCCAAGTCAAACATACTAAAAGAAATATATGAACCTCTCAAAAGAGTTTCTGATATTTTTAAATTGTCTGCATACTGCAGTACTTGAATACATACTCATACAGTATCGTTTATAGCAAATAACTGAATTATTTCATTTATTTAGCAAAAAGCATGCTGAATACAAAAATGTCACTTTTTAAAAATCACCCAAGTGACAATAACTTTTTTTTTATTTTCACCTGCGGATCATCTCGTGACGACTGATCTATCTACAAAGGCAAGGCAAGAAACCAAGAGGCTTAGGCATCTAAATCAATAAAGAGAAAAGTGATCGCCTAAAACTGTTGACAAGTTGAAAACAGACTTCAACCGGTAACCGCACGAACAGAATCTCATTCCAAAGATAACACCAAAATTTCTGGAAGAGTTAAAAAAAAAAAAAAAAAAAAAAAAAAAAAAAGACAATATGATGGTATCTATAGTGATAGGAAAAGTAATATTTGGCGTTTAAAGTGGCGTCTGGCTGTTATCAACAGCGTGATGTTGTGAAATGCAAGCGTGGGAGTGAGAGCCTCAGAGACAGAAATCTTGAGGTCTGTTTCGAAGCATAAAGAGGCACCAAATCCAACTGAGGAGACGCACCAAGCAGCTCGATTTTTCCAACACAAGATGACAAATCTTTCTTTTTAGTTGCTGTGAAGAATTGCAAAGAAGGTCTGTACATCATCAATCACATGAATTTCTTTTCCATTTACAGAAACTAAGGTTTCCATAAATTACCAGGTATCTGGGTTTGAAGAATATCGCAATTTATACTGATTATTAGTATGCTAATTAAAGACGTGCCAATAGTTAAATGAACTGCGATAATGTAACAATGCCCAGTATAAATAGAAGTATGCTCCGAATTTGGAAATGCAGTAATTTTTGGAAATACTGAACTAAGAGCTAAAATAAAGTAATTCAAATGCAACGCCAAACCTTAGAATTACCAGCTTTTTGAGATATTGTTGACTCTTCTGACAGGATGCACCAGACTACTAAAAAGAAAGAATTCCCACTTCTGCTGACATGTTCCACCTTAGCACAGTGACAGTCTGAGTGAATGTTGCTGCAAAAAGAACAAAACAGATAAAATTTGAAAAGTGGGATAAGTTCCAACTGTCTGCAGATGACATGATGCTGTACTATCTATGAAGTCACAACAAGAAAAAACAAAACACATCAGAATATAATCAACAAATCAGAATACAATCTTAAAATTTATATAATCTCAATAAAATATTGTAGAATCTTAATTACTTCATGATTTCATTGTCAAGTTAGAGTGAAAAACATGACTTATGGATGGACAGAGTACATCCCAAAGATGGACACCGTCTTCATTTCATGTTTCCAAGGTTGCCTCAGTCTTTCAAACCACAAAAATAGAAAGAGACCAATTTTTGCACTGAAACAAGGACTGAATGTCATGAGTGCCATAAAATGTCTAAAAAGTCAAGATGCTCCAAGAAAAATAATCCTAAGTTATTAAAACATTTCACATAGTTAGCTACTTGATGTTTTTTGTAGCCTGAGTAATGACAGTTTTGCCTGAAAGTCAGTAACATTTTCAGTAAGTCTGCTGGTCACTTAAAGATCGCTACACACTTCATCGGACAGACTGTTTGTTCACTGAATAAAGACAGGTGGCCACGTTTCGACATCTAAACGGGAGTTTGGTGAATTCAACTGTATAGTTCCAAGTCAATTTGACAGCCATGCCAGAGTTGCACACAGTGGCTGTAGTGCACAAGTTGAGGTTGGGGAAGAAGACAGGGATGAAAATCGAGAAGTGGTTCCAGTTGAGAACCGGTCTGAATCAAATCAGAGTCGTATACCTCAGAGGTCATCAATTCCCCTCATCAATGCTACCACATTTTTCCAACATTTTAGTGCTGAGAAAAACTCAAGTGTCACCAGTGTTGTATAAAGTACCGGAAAATCACACTTAAGTAAAAGTACAGATACCCATTAAAAAAAATGACTTTGGTAGAAGTTCAAGTAACCGACTGAAATGCTACTCAAGTAAAAGTCTTAAAGTATCTAGTATTTATTGTACTTAAGTATGACAAGTAATGTAAAACTAAATGTACTCAAGTATTGAAAGTAAAAGTACAAGTAAATGTTAATAATCAAAAACGGACTGATTTTTTTTAATTAAAGTTTATCTAGGCTTGTAAATGACTGGTAGTATTAGTCAAAATACTAAAAATTGTGCACATCACGCAAAAACACTTCAGAAACAAGGTTTCAAAACCTAAACAAGAGTAGGCTTCTCACTGGGTGTTCACAGGAAACAGTTATTTATTTCTATATGTATTTATTATTTTCATTGTTACATGGTTTTATCTTTTCTGTTGTGTTTTGTTTCATTAGGTTCTTTTTGTCTCTTTCTCTAAAACTGTATTGTAACATTATTAGTCTATTATTATTGACTGTTATTGTCTATTATGTAGACTATTATTGCTGTTGCTATAATATATGAATAAAAATAAACTTAAGAAATTTCAATTTGACTCTTTTACGACAACGAACACAAATCAACACAAACATGCTGATGCGAACAGCTTAATGCTACCTTTAACATTGAAAACGCCAGAGACATGCTAACACATTAGCATCGGTCCCGTTTTTAAGTTATAAAATACGTCTATCAACTGTTTCAGAAGACCATAACAGGTTGGTTTAACATAAACATATTAAATATTACTCACAGACATATGCTCTTCAGGGTTTTAGCGGGAAAAATTAGGATAAAGTGGAATAATATCCATGAATCGTAGATCGAAGCTCTGCTTCGACCTGCGAATCACTGCTTTGATTGGTTCAAGGTTCAAAGCAAAGCCGCGCTGCAGAAAAGTTGATTACAGACCCGCTGCAGATCTGTAATCAATGTAAAGAAATTATCATTTTCCTGACAAACACCCCACCAGTGCGCAACTGCAAAAAAGCCTACCGGACATGCCTCATGACAAATCGGCCTGACTTTGTTGCAGTAACTGGTAGTGGTGTCTCTGGGTGAAAACACGACTGTTTTTGTGTGCGCGCGCGCGTTTTTTTTGTAACGAGTAACGCCATGGCACATAGAAAATGTATCGGAGTAGAAGCATGCAATTAAGGTCGGAAATGTAGTGAAGTAAAAGTGAAAGTAAGCTGAATTTAAAAAACTCAAGTACAAAGTCTCCCAAAACGTACTTTAGTACAGTAGTTAAGTATTTTTACTTCGTTATTATACAACACTGAGTGTCACAACATCATGATACAAAACTCTGTCAACAAGGAAAATGGCTGCATTGACGGTGATAAACCTGCGCAGATCTACATTTTTTTCCTCCACCCAGTAAATTGAACAGGAATTGATCAAAAATGGCAAAGATAATCAGAATCCATAACAGTACGGATACAGATAAAATCTCATCAATTCCCATCTCAACTTGCCAGCGACAACATGCTCACATTATACAACCCCGAATCTGTTTATATAGCTGCACGGATTTTCTGACCACTTCACATAATGCTTGTACAATCTTGCTCAGATGAAGCATGGAGCGAGCTTATCCGTCAGTTTAAATCCTACTATTTAAATCATCTTACCAACATTCCAGCATACAGTCACAAACTCAGACATTTATTTCTTTTTGTCATCACAAAGGCATATACTATTGTCTACTATTTTAGGCATATACTATATTAATTCTTTTGTGTGTGTATGTGTATATATATATATATATATATTTATATACACACACACACACACACACACACACACACACACACACACACACACACACACACACACACACACACACACACACTTATGTAAAAAAAATAAAATAATAGCATACATTTCTACTGAATAAGACTTGAAGTACATCAGCAAAGGGCAATGTAAACCATGGTCCGTCTAAAACACGTGAAAGGTACGGTAGCTCACCCTTTCCTCACATCAGTCACAATAACAGATTTGCATAGGCAAAAATGGGATTAGCCCTTAGACAGTGAATTTCCTGAATTGTTTATAGAGATGCAAAAAAAAAAGAAAGAAAAAAAAAATCTAGTTCAGCTCAATAAAACTCAAAACAAATATACATAAAAACATGAAACAATGTGGACGAGCCTGAGCTCTTGTTAACTCCTCTGGACAAACACGTTTTTCTGTGCATTTCTTTTGTTTATGTTTACAGTGTTAGGCTTCAAGTAGATCGAAAAACAAAGTGTACATCGACAAGTAGATGTGAAATAAATTAACCAACATGAGAGGTAGTGAAAAGTCTACAAAGACATTTGTTTATTTTTGCAAAGGAAAAAAAATTGGAATAATTAAAAAAGAAGAAGAAGAAAAAAAGAAGTGTCAGTAAGGCCAAAGCTTTGCAAATCTCCTTTCCATTAATTCACCTCAGCGGACAACTTGTATATATATTTTTAAAAGTCAATAAAACCAGACACGCTTCAAAAACCCAGACTCACTTGCAACCAATGCAAATTTAAGGGGGGGGGGGGATCTAAACTCGGCAGTGACATATCACATCATCGTCACTGCTCCTTTAATCCGCATTTGAAATGCACTTATTAAAAATAAACAACCAAGTCCCCCTCATCACCGCATAAAAGTCACAAAAGATAAAGAGGCAAAGATGCAAGCAGACAACTTGTCCTCTGTGTAAAACACTCCAGTTACTTTTTTAGTAATCTCACAGCCGTCGTGGGCAGAGATTTAGCCCAGGCGCTCTGCTCGCACCGGGGACATTCATCTCCCCGCAGTTACAAGGAATTATTATTAAGACACACACACATCTCATAATTTATAAATGTAAACTTGGTTTAATTGCACCATGATTTCACGATCTGGTCACTGGTGAAACATTCTCATGTTAATTATCACACAAACTCAGCAAAAAGGAAACATAACTGTACTGTGCAGAGGGATTTGCCTGTGAGACAGCGTTAGGAGCAACAGGCATTCATCTACCGATCAAAAAAAACTAACAAACAAACCTTTCCGGTAAGGACGAACATGATTCCTCACCGTCAGTTTTTCTAACAATGAACAATTTGGCACATGCATGCACAGCTAATGTCAATCAAGCCCTTGTGGATATTATTGTAGTCTGTGTGTCAGCACTGTATTGCCAAAGTTTTCATTATTGGCTAAACTATAGCATCCTTCTTTTCTGACGGAATATTGCAGAATTCTTGGACAATTATTGGTTTAGACCTTATCAGCAACACTTCAGGATACAAGGCTTTCACACTGACGTGACAGCTCCATTTAGAATGAGGAGCTTCATCTTGTTAACCTTTTATTAACACTTTGTCAACGCAAATCAAAATGCATGTGGAGTCGAACTTTAAATTTCAAGATTTTGTGTCCATTTCCTCATTAAATTTCAAGATTTTGTGTCCATTTCCTCATTTATTTGTTCTCGTAGGGGAAAATGGGATTGGCTGTCGCACTGCTAATATCTTGCTGCTTAGAGCACGATATGTAAAAATGACAATGTCTAAACTAGTATTTAGTTGTATAACCACAGTTTTTCATGATTTCTTCACATCTGCGAGGCATTAATTTTGTTGGTTTGGAACCAAGATTTTGCTCGTTTACTAGTGTGCTTGGGGTCAAGAACAATTTTACTCTCATCAGTCCACAAAATATTCCTCCATTTCTCTTTAGGCCGGTTGATGTGTTCTTTGGCAAATTGTAACCTCTTCTGCACGTCTTTTATTTAACAGAGGGACTTTGCAGGGGATTCTTGCAAATAAATTAGTTTCACACAGGCGTCTTCTAACTGTCACAGCACTTACAGGAACTCCAGACCATCTTTGATCATCCTGGAGCTGATCAATGGGTGAGCCTTTGCCATTCTGGTTATTTTTCTATCCATTTTGATGGTTGTTTTCCATTTTCTTCCACGCGTCTCTGTTTTTTTTTGTCCATTTTAAAGCATTGGAGATCATTGTAGATGAACAGCCTGTTGTGTGGGCCGCCAGAAGAGGAGGTACTGCTGGCCCACCACCAGAGGGCGCCCTGTCTGGAGTGCGGGCTCCAGGCACCAGAGGGCGCAGCCGCCTCACAGGAGCAGCCAGGGTGACAGCTGTCACGCATCACCTGCAACAGCTGTTACCAATCATCTGATCGGCAGGAGTATATCAGCAGGACGACGTCTCCACCTCTTTGCCGAGATATTGTTTCTACCTAGAAGGTAACGTAGCTCAGCTGACGAATTGTATCCTTTTTGGATTTTGTGCGTTGTTCTAAGGAGTATTTTTCCAACGAGAGGTGGAGGTAGTTTTCCTACCGTTCGGATTCCTGGGTGCAAACGCGCCCTCCTTTAATTGTTCTTTGTTCCTCGCCAGCAGTACCAGGTCCGACACGCGGAGGCAGTGGCCACCTGGGAGTTCGGGACTTGGCGGCTCCAGTATTCCCGGGGTCTGGTGGCGGAGGAAATCGTGTGGTTCCGGTTCTACTTTGGAGAGGCGTCTCCTATCTTCGAGCCTGCCCACACGACACCTTTGTGAATTGACTTTTTTTCCATTATTGAAATCTGTAGTGTTTGTTGTGCACATTCACAACAGTAAAGTGTTGTTATTTGACCTATTCCATTGTCCGTTCATTTGCGCCCCCTGTTGTGGGTCCGTGTACTTACACTTTCCCAACAGGATATCTCGGCCAACGTCATGGATCCCTGGCTGTTGAACGGCCAATGGAAGAACAGGGCGCACAGGCGTCCGCAGGAGGAATGATCGGTGAGTTGCAGCGGATCCTCACCGCTTTCACGGCTTGGTTGGATTTAATGACCGAGCAGAACGTCCTCCTTAACCGCAGGGTGGAGGCTCTCGCCGCGCAGGTGGAAGCGCGCCCTCAGGGCGCTGCTGCGGCTCTCCCTCCTGTCGACCCTGTGCGTAACAGTGACGTTCCACAGGTCGTTCAACGCCCTCTCCCACCTTCCCCGGAAGCATACATAAGCCCTCCAGAGCCGTACGGAGGTTGTGTGGAGACGTGCGCGGACTTCCTTATGCAGTGTTCGCTCGTCTTCGCACAACGTCCTGTCATGTACGCGACTGATGCTAGCAAGATAGCTTATGTAATAAACCTGCTTCGCGGTGAGGCACGCGCTTGGGCTACAGCGCTCTGGGAGCAGAATTCACGGCTCCTTCAGACATATGACGGGTTTGTGAGGGAGTTCAGAACTGTGTTCGATCACCCAAATAGAGGAGAGCTGCCTATGCAGTCGACTTCCGCATCGCGGCTGCGAGGTCCGGCTGGAATAGCACTGCCCTCCGCGCCGCCTTTGTAAACGGACTGTCGTTGGTTCTAAAGGAGCACCTGGTGGCTAAGGACGAACCGTGGGATTTAGATGGGCTTATTGATCTAGTTATACGATTAGACAATTGGTTAGAAGAACGCCGTCGGGAACGAGACGAAGGGCGTGGCCGGGCACGCGCCGTCCCTCTCCCTTCCGGTTCCGAACGCGTCCCGCCCTCCCCATGCTCCACGGCCCCTACGCTCCGTGTGGTGACAGCTCCCCCTGCTGACGAAGCTATGGACACGAGCAGGGCCACATTTAGGGCACCAGATAGACAGAGGAGGCTGGCCCGCGGAGCGTGTTTTGTTTGTGGCTCGATAGAGCATCAGGTAAGAGACTGCCCCGAGCGGTTAAACACCAACGCCCGCCCCTAGAGACTGGGCTAGGGGTGGGCCGAGACATTCACGTGGGACACACCCACATTGCCACACGACTCCCAGTTACAATCCTTTATGAGGAGTTAACCCTGAAGGCCCCAGCACTGGTGGACACGGGCTCTGAAGGAAATCTGTTAGACAGCAGATGGGCCCGGGAGATAGGGCTCCCTCTGGTGGCGCTTACCTCGCCTGTGCAGGTGCGGGCACTAGATGGCTCCCTACTCCCTCCAATCACACATAAGACACCACCTGTAACTCTGGTGGTGTCTGGAAATCACCGGAAGGAGATCGAGTTTTTTGTGACTCCTGCTACCTCCCGTGTGATTTTAGGGTTCCCCTGGATGTTAAAACACAATCCCCGGATCGATTGGCCGTCCGGGGTAGTGGTTCAGTGGAGCGAGACCTGCCATCGGGTATGTTCAGGTTCCTCGGTTCCTCCCGGTTCCCAGGCTAAGGAGGAGGTCAGAGTCCCGCCCAATCTAGGGACGGTGCCGGTGGAGTACCATGACCTTGTAGACGTGTTCAGTAAGGATCTGGCGCTCACCCTTCCCCCCCACCGTCCGTACGATTGTGCCATTGATTTGGTTCCATGCGTTGAGTTCCCGTCCAGCAGGCTGTACAACCTCTCACGACCTGAGCGCGAATCAATGGAGACCTACATCCGGGACTCTTTAGCTGCCGGGCTGATCCGGAATACCACTTCCCCGATGGGTGCAGGTTTCTTTTTTGTGGGAAAAAAGGATGGCGGACTACGTCCATGCATTGATTACAGGGGGCTGAACGACATCACGGTTCGTAACCGATACCCATTGCCCTTGTTGGATTCAGTGTTCACGTCCCTGCATGGAGCTCAAATATTCACGAAGCTAGATCTTAGAAATGCGTATCACCTGGTTCGGATCCGGAAGGGAGACGAGTGGAAGACGGCATTTAACACCCCGTTAGGTCACTTTGAGTACCTGGTCATGCCGTTCGGCCTCACAAACGCCCCCGCGACGTTCCAAGCATTGGTTAATGATGTCTTGCGGGATTTCCTGCACCGATTCGTCTTCGTATATCTAGACGATATACTCATTTTTTCTCCGGATCCTGAGACTCATGTCCGGCATGTACGTCAGGTCCTGCAGCGGTTGTTGGAGAACTGGCTGTTTGTGAAGGGCGAGAAGTGCGAGTTTCACCGCACTTCTTTGTCCTTCCTGGGGTTTATCATCTCCCCTAACTCCGTCGCTCCTGATCCGGCCAAGGTTGCGGCGGTAAGAGACTGGCCCCAACCCACTAGCCGTAGGAAGCTGCAACAGTTCCTCGGCTTTGCAAATTTCTACATGGAGGTTCATTAAGGGCTACAGTCAGGTAGTTAGCCCCCTGACAGCCCTGACCTCACCAAAAGTCCCCTTCACCTGGTCGGATCGTTGCGATGCCGCGTTCAAGGAGTTGAAACGGCGCTTCTCGTCTGCACCCGTTCTGGTGCAGCCCGATCCTAGTCGCCAGTTAGTGGTTGAAGTGGACGCCTCGGACTCAGGGATAGGAGCTGTGCTTTCCCAGAGCGGGAAGACCGATAAGGTCCTTCACCCGTGTGCCTATTTTTCCCGCAGGTTGACCCCGGCCGAACGGAACTATGACGTCGGCAATCGAGAACTCCTTTATGGTGAAAGAGGCCCTTGAAGAGTGGAGACACCTGTTGGAGGGAACGTCCGTGCCATTCACGGTTTTCACTGACCACCGGAACCTGGAGTATATCAGGACCGCCAAGCGGCTGAACCCCAGGCAAGCCCGCTGGTCACTGTTCTTCGGCCGTTTTGACTTCCGGATCACCTACCGTCCCGGGACCAAGAACCAGAAATCGGATGCCTTGTCCCGGGTACATGAAGATGAAGTCAAAACGGAGTTGTCGGATCCACCGGAACCCATCATCCCGGAGTCCACTATCGTGGCCACCCTCACCTGGGACGTAGAGAGAACCGTCCGGGAGGCCCTGGCACGAAGCCCGGACCCCGGAACTGGGCCGAAGAACAGACTCTACGTCCCACCAGAAGCTAGGGCTGCAGTCTTGGACTTCTGTCACGGCTCTAAGCTCTCCTGTCATCCAGGGGTGCGAAGAACCGTGGCAGTTGTCCGGCAGCGCTTCTGGTGGGCGTCCCTAGAGGCCGACGTCCGGGATTATATCCAGGCCTGCACCACCTGCGCCAGGGGCAAGGCTGACCATCGCAGGGCTTCGGGACTGCTCCAGCCGCTGCCCGTGCCCCATCGCCCCTGGTCCCACATCGGCCTGGATTTTGTCACGGGCCTCCCGCCGTCCCAGGGCAACACCACCATCCTCACAATAGTGGACCGATTCTCCAAGGCGGCCCACTTCGTGGCCCTCCCGAAGCTCCCGACGGCCCAGGAGACAGCGGACCTCCTGGTCCACCACGTCGTCCGGTTGCATGGGATCCCAACAGACATCGTCTCCGATCGCGGTCCCCAGTTCTCCTCGCAAGTCTGGAGGAGCTTCTGCCGGGAACTGGGGGCCACGGTGAGTCTCTCATCCGGGTATCATCCCCAGACCAACGGGCAAGCAGAACGGGCCAATCAGGAGGTGGAGCAGGCCCTGCGTTGCGTGACAGCCGCGCACCCGGCGGCCTGGAGTACCCATCTGGCCTGGATCGAGTATGCCCATAACAGCCAGGTGTCGGCAGCCACCGGCCTCTCCCCTTTCGAGGTGTGTCTGGGGTACCAACCACCTTTGTTTCCGGTGGTTGAGGGAGAGGTCGGTGTGCCCTCGGTCCAGGCCCACCTACGGAAGTGCCGTCGGGTGTGGCGTGCCGCCCGTTCTCCCTTGCTGAAGGCCCGGATGAGGACGGAGGCCCGTGCAGACCGTCGGCGGACCCCGGCCCCTACGTACCGGCCAGGGCAGGCAGTGTGGTTGTCTACTAAGGATATACCTCTTCAAGTGGACTCCCCTAAACTGCAGGACCGGTATATCGGTCCGTTCAAAATCATCAAGGTCATCAGTCCAGCCGCAGTGAGGCTTCAGCTTCCGGCCTCACTGCGGATCCATCCCGTTTTCCACGTGTCCCGGATCAAGCCCCATCACACCTCACCCCTCTGTACTCCCGGTCCGGCACCACCTCCTGCCCGGATCATCGATGGCGAGCCGGCTTGGACTGTGCGCCGGCTCTTAGATGTCCGTAGGATGGGCCGGGGCTTCCAGTATTTGGTGGACTGGGAGGGGTACGGACCTGAAGAACACTCCTGGGTGAAGAGGAGCTTCATCCTGGACCCGGCCCTCCTGGCTGATTTCTACCGCCGCCACCCGGACAAGCCTGGTCGGGCGCCAGGAGGCGCCCGTTGAGGGGGGGGTCCTGTTGTGTGGGCCGCCAGAAGAGGAGGTACTGCTGGCCCACCACCAGAGGGCGCCCTGTCTGGAGTGCGGGCTCCAGGCACCAGAGGGCGCAGCCGCCTCACAGGAGCAGCCAGGGTGACAGCTGTCACGCATCACCTGCAACAGCTGTTACCAATCATCTGATCGGCAGGAGTATATCAGCAGGACGACGTCTCCACCTCTTTGCCGAGATATCGTTTCTACCTAGAAGGTAACGTAGCTCAGCTGACGAATTGTATCCTTTTTGGATTTTGTGCGTTGTTCTAAGGAGTATTTTTCCAACGAGAGGTGGAGGTAGTTTTCCTACCGTTCGGATTCCTGGGTGCAAACGCGCCCTCCTTTAATTGTTCTTTGTTCCTCGCCAGCAGTACCAGGTCCGACACGCGGAGGCAGTGGCCACCTGGGAGTTCGGGACTTGGCGGCTCCAGTATTCCCGGGGTCTGGTGGCGGAGGAAATCGTGTGGTTCCGGTTCTACTTCGAGCCTGCCCACACGACACGTTTGTGAATTGACTTTTTTTCCATTATTGTAATCTGTAGTGTTTGTTGTGCACATTCACAACAGTAAAGTGTTGTTATTTGACCTATTCCATTGTCCGTTCATTTGCGCCCCCTGTTGTGGGTCTGTGTACTTACACTTTCCCAACACAGCCTATAATTTTTTGCACCTGCGTATAAGTTTTCCCCTCTCCAATCAACTTTTTAATCAAACTACGCTGTTCTTCTGAACAATGTCTTGAACGTCCCACTTTCCTCAGGCTTTCAAAGAGAAAAGCATGTTCAACGGGTGCTGGCTTCATCCTTAAATAGGGGACACCTGATTCACACCTGTTTGTTCCACAAAATTGACAAACTCACTGACTGACTGCCACACTACTATTGTTGTGAACACCCCCTTTTGTACTTTTTTTACTAATAGCCCAATTTCATAGCCTTAAGAGTGTGCATATCATGAATGCTTGGTCTTGTTGGATTTGTGAATCTACTGGTACCTTGTTTCCCATGTAACAATAAGAAATATACTCAAAACCTGGATTAATCTTTTTAGTCACATAGCACTACTATTATTCTGAACTCTACTGTATGTATTTTTTAAATTCTATGTGGATGAAAATCTATTTAGATGGTATGAAACAAGGACTGCCCTTTTCAGAGCCCTGTGCAAAGATTAAGAAGAAAAATAAAATTAGGGGTGAGTTATTTTTGTTTAAAAATGTACTACAAAATAATTTTCAAATGTTTCACTGCACTGTCCTCACATATGATCATCAGTTCAGTGGCTTAAAGAAGCAGTTTACAACCATTTTGCACTTGTTACAGTAACATTAATTAGCTTGTAGCTTCTGATCTCAAAAGCAGTACATTATAAATAAATACGTAATGCAAAGAGTTTTCAAACGTTTAATTGCATTGCACGTTCACCTCTTGTAAGATAGTCTGTTCAGTATCTTAAAGAAGCAGTTTACTCACATTTTGTGCCTAGTATAGTGACATTAATTAGCTCGTTAGCCATGCTCCTTAAAGTGTGGGTTATAAATAAATAATGTGGCAAATTAATTTTTGCTTCTTCTGCACGAAATGGTAAACGCGACTTATACGCCGGTGTGACTATATACCGTTTCCCCCCCCTTATAAAGAGGCAATTTTGGACAGGTGCGACTTATACCCCAGTGTGACTTATACTCCGGAAAATACGGGGAGTGATTAACATTACCTTCTCCACTGTAAGTAAGGTCACTGCCCGATGCTACATTTGTTAGCTGTACGTGCGCATACAGCATGTCGTGCAATAAACGTTCAGCAAATTTTAAATTTCAACATGGTGTAGCTCTGTAGCAAGTGTTGCCTGGCTCCACACAGGAGAGTCACATGCCTTGTATGCAGTAATAGAAGAGATACACAGAAATGACGTTTTATTGCAATTATGTGAACACTGCTTTAGGGTTCATTTTCTCTCAAATAGTGTAGGTAAGAAGGATGTGAACAGTGACTTATATAAATTTCCGACAGGCTTTCCCTTAAGGTATATGTGATAATTACCATCAGCCTAAGCAAAGCTAGATTCAGTTTGGGGCTATTCGCCATACTTGAACATTTTTTTTACTCAAAGTGAGAAGAATAACAAATGACTTAATTACGTTTTCAATGCATGCTAAAAATTTAATTCAGTGCGACAAGCATCCCCAGACTCACCTAAAACAAGGCAATCAGCCAAACACATCGGGACATGACACAAATGGTTATGTCTAACTCAACCCAAATGCAACTGAAGTGTGCTGGACATCCCACAAAAGACATGGTTTAAATTTTAAACTATCCAAAGTTGGCACAAAAATGTCAGGCAGATAAAGGAGGTGGTAACATGAATGCTTGTTCATCACTGAGGAGTGGCACAGTTTCATTTGGCGCTTTAAGTCTGAACTAACCACAAAATCAAAAGGTTAGCTAGCCATCACATAACATGATAAATATGTACCCAGGCCCAGAGTTTTCAATAAAATAGCATATACTGCTCTCATGCACTTTCTACTGCACACCCATAGGCCAAGAACTAAGCTCCTGTTCAAATGTTAATATCATCAAATAAGAAAACATCCTTTTAAATATTACAAAGTTAAGGGGACAATTGGGAAGACCCCTTTTAACTTAAAAAAAAAAAATCTAAAAAAAAAAAAAAAATCCTGTTGGGTGTGTAATTGTACTGCACACACATGTAGCCTTTATCCCATATTGCCACTGCATGCTGGCAAAGTCAGATTAGAAAAACACACCAGCGTCCTGGAGTCCTGGCTGTGGGATGGAGAATTAGCATGGCTAGTGCTAGCATACTAACAGTTTGCCTGCTGCATGCGGAAACCTATTTAGCCTTGGGAAGGCTAGCATATAGCGCGGCTATGCAAATTTCATAATTCTTCTAGTATGGCAGCGTGTTGGCGTTACTCTTCCAGCCCTTTTCACTAGCTCTGGGAAAAATGAGTCCTGAATGGGCAGCAGCTAAATGAAGGAGTACGTCTTCCAGTTGCCAGACGTGTCACCAAAAATTGAGGCTTAAAGAGCCAGTGTTGAGCTACAAGGTACATTTCTTCACAGCATGTTTGAAATCCTGTTTGGCACACGGGTTCACATGCCGACAAAGCAATGATGGATGTCCACCAACACCTTCTAAAACTAAAGCCTTACAGAATCAAGGCTCATAAAAGCAGTTATAACATCTGCTGTGCTAGCTTGCAACACTTACTGGCCGTTTCTTCCAATAAAATCCATCTTTCCATAATCCCCAATATCGTACATGTGGTGGATGACTAAACGGCAAAACCCTCCATCTGTTCAAAACACTGAAAGTGAACACATTACTGTCCGGATCCGGTAAGAGTTGCATTTTATTTTCTCACAACGTCGTTTTACCCCGCAATAGGGCACATGTGCTTGTCAGGCCGTGGCGATCCGAGCTAGCGAAAGGCAGGGAGGGAAAGGTATTGGAATCGTTGGACAAACTGTGGTTGCTCTCTGGGAAAAAGCGGCAGCAATTGTGCAGCCTTTTTTGTACATGGATTGTAATTTTCTTCACACAGATATTTTTTTAAACCACCCAAAGATGAAGTAATAATACAAGTAGCTGTCCAACCACAATTCTAGCCCTTACTTCTACCAATTAAGGAATCGTAAAGAAGGAAAGTGCTTTGGCGAATGGACAGAGGAGTGAATGGATAGATGGACAGCTGGGGGTCTGGGAGGTGGCTGCTGTTGTGTTTGTTGCAGACACGGTCAAACCTACTCAATAACATAACTGCTTTGAGCTTAAATTTTACAGAAGTGTTACGCTTTCCCTTTACTGATCACACACAGCCAGATGGGGAGGACAGTCCCGTTTCAATACATCTCAAAATTCAAAAAGGCTTGCAGTCCTCGGCTAAAGTCGTCACGCTACACCAGACAGAGTGAGAGAGCAAGAAGTGCTTATTCTGCTTAAATTGGCAGAGGAGTCCAATTGAAAAAAATAAACTCACACACAATAATGTGAGGAATGGGACAGAACTACAAAAACTGAAGACAAAACAGAAAGGAGGAGAAGTTTTAAGGGTGAGGGTCGATAGCATGAGGCCTAAACATTACAGTATAGGAATAGTTGCCTCTCTCTCTCTCTATCTGTCTGTCCCCATCAATTGATGAGGTCCAGTCCACAGTCACATTGCTGGCCAATAGATTGGCCATTTTGAACCACTTGTTCACAAGTGGGTTGGCCATTCAACCATAATGAACAGCACTAAAGAATCACTGGCCAGCACTGATGGTCTTATTGACCAATAACCAACCAGCAAAGGCCAACCTGGTTCCAGTGCAGTACTGGATATAAATTGCTTAGAAAATATAAATAAAAAACAAACAAACAACAACAACAACAAAAATGACCAGCTATCGTGGATGTCATTCAGTCTTTCCAGTCAAACAAAGAGAGATCCTTCAAACCCACCGTCTGGCACCATAGTAGTATTTGAAGTAGTAGTCTCGTTTGTGTAGGGTGACCAAGGAGAACTTCTAGGTGTCGAGGCAGGTGCGCCTCCTGCTGGACAGGAGGTCTCTGTAAAAGGTGGAGTTGAGGAAACGGGGAAAGGAGTCACGGTGCATCAGGGTGTAGATTTGAAGCTGGGCCTCCTCATACATCAGGTTGCTGGGTGCTACCAGGCTCTGGTTTATGCCTTCTCTAACCCGAGAGTCCAGACTTACCTACAGTAAAGAAACACAGCAACCTTATAAAGGAAACAATCCATGTCTCAATGCAATTACTTCCTGGAAATCCAAGGATGTATTATATATATATATACACACACACACACACACACACACACACACACACACACACACACACACACACACACACACACACACACACACACACACACACACACACACACACACACACACACACACACACACACACACTCTAGATTGGGTAGTGTTTATAAAATACGTAGCTGACATTTTTGTGGTAAGGGTGGTAATAAATTAAGCAAAGCTTGTGCAATGAATTGGAATGGTATGTGAGTCCAGAATGTTTTTTGAAGCTTAGACCTCAACAGTTTTTAGAAGAAGAACGCAACCCTTTTATTTCCAGTCAATTACACAATTTTTTAAATGTTAATTGACTGGCTTAATGTATTTATAAACGGCAAATGTCAGCTTTCCCCAGTATCTCTGTGATCGAAGTTACACACATGCACACGCGGATGGAGAGCTTTTTGTCTTTTTGGCATTCTGTCGCAAGCAGGTGCTTCTAATTTTAGACACAAACAGAGATGGTGGCGGAAGACATCAAATGCACTACATTTTTCAGTCACGGTACCGGCAACATGAGACTTAACTAAACTGACTAAAGCAATTGAACTACAAAAACAATAAATCAATAACACTGACAACACTGTTAAACTAACATGAACCACAATAACAACATTTAAAATCCCAAAGCCCGATGGTGCATTGCAGCACAACATCCCTTGTTTATTGGTTAGCCAAAACTGCCAATTTCTCCAAAAATATTAGTACTATCAACCCCCGGGGAGGGTGGTATGTGTGTTCTTCAAGATCAAGTCTTCTTTTTGATGTCCTAAAAAAATTTTCAAACATGTAAAAGCTCAAGGATTCACAAACTTTCCAGCAGCACTGTATTTCTTTTTCAGCAATTTGTAAAAAACATGGTTTATCTTATTCAACACAACTGTCAAGATGAACAGAGTAATGAGAGTCTTGATTGCCAACAATGAATTAATATAACTAAGGTTGTAAAAGAACAAGTCATTTTCTCTTTAACACAAGACAACACAACTCAGCCAATACCTCTTTGGGCGATAATATTGACACATAGTCTTCGTATATGATTCTGGCTTTCTCATCCACAACTGAAGGACTGGTCTCCTTTTTCAGGTCTTCACAGGCCAACCAGAAAAGCAGGTTGTCCTCACTGTATTCCGAGCGTAGGAACTCACGGAAGATTTCCTGGCCCTCCAACGAGCGCAACATCAGCTCAAAACTCCGTGCCCACAATAACACCTCATCCAGGCTGGGCTGTCTGCAAGCAGACACACAAAACATGAACAGCATGGATGTGTATAGGGTCACGTAACACAGCCATGGGCGTGACGGCTGCACTTACTGTTCTTCCGCAGCTTCAATACTGTCCATCTTGGTGCAAGTCTGTCGTTCACTCCTCTCTATTCTGTCTTCATTCCTGAAACAAATCAAATCAAATCAATTTTATTTATATAGCGCCAAATCACAACAAACAGTTGCCCCAAGGCGCTTTATATTGTAAGGCAAAGCCATACAATAATTACGGAAAAACCCCAACGGTCAAAACGACCCCCTGTGAGCAAGCACTTGGCTACAGTGGGAAGGAAAAACTCCCTTTTAACAGGAAGAAACCTCCAGCAGAACCAGGCTCAGGGAGGGGCAGTCTTCTGCTGGGACTGGTTGGGGCTGAGGGAGAGAACCAGGAAAAAGAGACATGCTGTGGAGGAGAGCAGAGATCAGTCACTAATGATTAAATGCAGAGTGGTGCATACAGAGCAAAAAGAGAAAGAAACACTCAGGCATCATGGGAACCCCCCAGCAGTCTAAGTCTATAGCAGCATAACTAAGGGATGGTTCAGGGTCACCTGATCCAGCCCTAACTATAAGCTTTAGCAAAAAGGAAAGTTTTAAGCCTAATCTTAAAAGTAGAGAGGGTGTCTGTCTCCCTGATCTGAATTGGGAGCTGGTTCCATAGGAGAGGAGCCTGAAAGCTGAAGGCTCTGCCTCCCATTCTACTCTTACAAACCCTAGGAACTACAAGTAAGCCTGCAGTTTGAGAGCGAAGCGCTCTATTGGGGTGATATGGTACTATGAGGTCCCTAAGATAAGATGGGACCTGATTATTCAAAACCTTATAAATAAGAAGAAGAATTTTAAATTCTATTCTATAATTAACAGGAAGCCAATGAAGAGAGGCCAATATGGGTGAGATATGCTCTCTCCTTCTAGTCCCTGTCAGTACTCTAGCTGCAGCATTTTGAATTAACTGAAGGCTTTTCAGGGAACTTTTAGGACAACCTGATAATAATGAATTACAATAGTCCAGCCTAGAGGAAATAAATGCATGAATTAGTTTTTCAGCATCACTCTGAGACAGGACCTTTCTAATTTTAGATATTGCGCAAATGCAAAAAAAGCAGACCTACATATTTGTTTAATATGCGCATTGAATGACATATCCTGATCAAAAATAACTCCAAGATTTCTCACAGTATTACTAGAGGTCAGGGTAATGCCATCCAGAGTAAGGATCTGGTTAGACACCATGTTTCTAAGATTTGTGGGGCCAAGTACAATAACTTCAATTTTATCTGAGTTTAAAAGCAGGAAATTAGAGGTCATCCATGTCTTTATGTCTGTAAGACAATCCTGCAGTTTAGCTAATTGGTGTGTGTCCTCTGGCTTCATGGATAGATAAAGCTGGGTATCATCTGCGTAACAATGAAAATTTAAGCAATGCTGTCTAATACCCTGACTATCCAGGGTTGGGACCAGGAAGCAGAGTTGTAGTGTTACACACCTCTCTGCAGCTTCTCTCCCCCTGCCATCCCCTCATTACCCCATCCCCGTAGAGATGGTGCCTGCTCCCAGACCTTGTGGAACTCCATAATTAACCTTAGTCTGTGAAGAAGATTCCCCATTTACATGAACAAATTGTAATCTATTAGATAAATATGATTCAAACCACCGCAGCGCAGTGCCTTTAATACCTATGGCATGCTCTAATCTCTGTAATAAAATTTTATGGTCAACAGTATCAAAAGCAGCACTGAGGTCTAACAGAACAAGCACAGAGATGAGTCCACTGTCTGAGGCCATAAGAAGATCATTTGTAACCTTCACTAATGCTGTTTCGGTACTATGATGAATTCTAAACCCTGACTGAAACTCTTCAAATAGACCATTCCTCTGCAGATGATCAGTTAGCTGTTTTACAACTACCCTTTCAAGACTTTTTGAGAGAAAAGGAAGGTTGGAGATTGGCCTATAATTAGCTAAGATAGCTGGGTCAAGTGATGGCTTTTTAAGTAATGGTTTAATTACTGCCACCTTAAAAGCCTGTGGTACATAGCCAACTAATAAAGATAGATTGATCATATTTAAGATCGAAGCATTAATTAATGGTAGGGCTTCCTTGAGCAGCCTGGTAGGAATGGGGTCTAATAGACATGTTGATGGTTTGGAGGAAGTAACTAATGAAAATAACTCAGACAGAACAATCAGAGAGAAAGAGTCTAACCAAATACCGGCATCACTGAAAGCAGCCAAAGAGAACGATATGTCTTTGGGATGGTTATGAGTAATTCTTTCTCTAATAGTTAAAATTTTATTAGCAAAGAAAGTCATGAAGTCATTACGAGTTAAAGTTAAAGGAATACTTGGCTCAATAGAGCTCTGACTCTTTGTCAGCCTGGCTACAGTGCTGAAAAGAAACCTGGGTTTGTTCTTATTTTCTTCAATTAGTGATGAGTAGTAAGATGTCCTAGCTTTACTTCTGATTTAAGGCTCTCTTTTTCAGAGGAGCTACAGCATCCAAAGTTGTCCTCAATGAGGATATAAAACTATTGACGAGATAATCTATCTCACTCACAGAGTTTAGGTAGCTACTCTGCCCTGTGTTGGTATATGGCATTGGAGAACATAAAGAAGGAATCATATCCTTAAACCTAGTTACAGCGCTTTCTGAAAGACTTCTACTGTAATGAAACTTATTCCCCACTGCTGGGTAGTCCATCAGAGTAAATGTAAATGTTATTAAGAAATGATCAGACAGAAGGGGGTTTTCAGGGAATACTGTTAAGTCTTCAATTTCCATACCATAAGTCAGAACAAGATCTAAGGTATGATTAAAGTGGTGGGTGGACTCATTTACATTTTGAGCAAAGCCAATCGAGTCTAACAATAGATTAAATGCAGTGTTGAGACTGTCATTCTCAGCATCTGTGTGGATGTTAAAATCACCCACTATAATTATCTTATCTGAGCTAAGCACTAAGTCAGACAAAAGGTCCGAAAATTCACAGAGAAACTCACAGTAACGACCAGGTGGACGATAGATAACAACAAATAAAACTGGTTTTTGGGACTTCCAATTTGGATGGACAAGACTAAGAGTCAAGCTTTCAAATGAATTAAAGCTCTGTCTGGGTTTTTGATTAATTAATAAGCTGGAGTGGAAGATTGCTGCTAATCCTCCGCCTCGGCCCGTGCTACGAGTGTTCTGGCAATTAGTGTGACTCGGGGGTGTTGACTCATTTAAACTAACATAGTCATCCTGCTGTAACCAGGTTTCTGTAAGGCAGAATAAATCAATATGTTGATCAATTATTATATCATTTACTAACAGGGACTTAGAAGAGAGAGATCTAATGTTTAATAGACCACATTTAACTGTTTTAGTCTGTGGTGCAGTTGAAGGTGCTATATTATTTTTTCTTTTTGAATTTTTAAGCTTAAATATATTTTTACTGGTTATTGGTGGTCTGGGAGCAGGCACCATCTCCACGGGGATGGGGTAATGAGGGGATGGCAGGGGGAGAGAAGCTGCAGAGAGGTGTGTAAGACTACAACTCTGCTTCCTGGTCCCAACCCTGGATAGTCAAGGTTTGGAGGATTTAAGAAAATTGGCCAGATTTCTAGAAATGAGAGCTGCTCCATCCAAAGTGGGATGGACGCCGTCTCTCCTAACAAGACCAGGTTTTCCCCAGAAGCTTTAACAATTATCTATGAAGCCAACCTCATTTTTTGGACATCACTCAGACAGCCAGCAATTCAAGGAGAACATGCGGCTAAACATGTCACTCCCAGTCCGATTGGGGAGGGGCCCAGAGAAAACTACAGAGTCCGACATTGTTTTTGCAAAGTTACACACCGATTCAATATTAATTTTAGTGACCTCCGATTGGCGTAACCGGGTGTCATTACTGCCGACGTGAATTACAATCTTACCAAATTTACGCTTAGCCTTAGCCAGCAGTTTCAAATTTCCTTCAATGTCGCCTGCTCTGGCCCCCGGAAGACAATTGACTGTGGTTGCTGGTGTCACTAACTTCACATTTCTCAAAACAGAGACGCCAATAACCAGAGTTTGTTCCTCGGCGGGTGTGTCGCTGAGTGGGGAAAAACGGTTAGAAATGTGAACTTGTTGGCGGTGTACACGGGGCTTCTGTTTAGGACTACGCTTCCTCCTCACAGTCACCCAGTCGGCCTGCTTTCCCGGCTGCTTGGGATCTGCCGGAGGGGAACTAACAAGAGAAACAGAGAAAAAAAGAACTATATTCTTGTCCAAGGGACCTCAAAAGCAAATTGTTTTTACTAAGTGTGGAGCCAGAGATTATTTTATTACTGCTATTACAGCTCTGGTCTGAAACCAAAGATTATTTTATTACTGTAGACTAGATGGTTTAGTCTACAAATAGGAAAACATTGAAAAATACCAATCTCAGTCTTTCCATATTCAAATATGACATTTTCAAGACTTTTTTCTTCAGTCAACAGTCCAAAATCCTAATGCAGCACTGTGCATGTTTTAGGCACAACTGGGATACTGAAAACTACCAAAAATTAAAAGCTGCTCAATATGTAACATTTACAAATAAATCTAAAACAATTTATTTTCAGTCACTCTATCAATGTTTTGTTATTGCTGTTAAATGCTCACCCTGCATCCCACAATCAAGTAGTATGTCTCTTTTTTCAGGACAAACTGTACTTTCAGAATATATATGCTATAGTGGTGTTTTATAAGTGTAATAAAGGTTTACAATCAGCAATATATAAAATATATAAAATAATTTTCACACACATTTATTCAAAACACACAGCAAACTATAATAAACAACTATTTTGACACTTTATAAAGTTAGTCTGGGATCTTGTACAAAAGAATTTACAAAATTAAGGTTCTAACAATAAACACAAATGCACATTTTGAACAATATACAAAATGGTCTATGTGTTTTGTTTGTCTTTATGCCACATCTCAAAGCAATTTCTGTCTGCTATTACACAAAGGCTTACAGCACAAACTTTTTATTTCCATGGAGCTCCGTCTTGGAACGTGTTCCTGCACTGTAAACAACGTCTCTTCACAGTTTGAGGCCCTGTTAACACCCCCCCCTTCATTCAAATGGCACTTTACGAGTGAGAGTGAGAGAGGCTTATTCAACAATATTCCCTGGCCAAGTAGTGAATCATTTCTCTCAGTGACACTCTTTAGTCAACCACATGAGGTTGTATGAGACCCTCTTACACTGATCTCCTTCATTTATATGAGCAACGCTGCGCTTTTATGCATGGAGCCAGCAGCCAGAGGGCTATTCAGACAGCATTCACATGCCAAAGAGTAACACATTGCTTCTACAAACGATCTTTGGTCTACCATGTGAGACTGTTCTGTCCTACGATTGGATATTGGAAAACCATGTGAAAGTGAACCAATTCCGATTGGACACTAACATTGCGCATGTCATCACACAGCTTCTATGAGGAGTACAAACATGGGGGACAGCTGGCTGGAAAGTCTGCAGATATAACTTTTCAGCAAAACAAAAAGTAAGTTTCTATCTCATATTAAAAAGTTATTTATTTATTTAGTAAAACTTGTACTCAGCCGTGGTATACAGTGGTTCCTCGATATAACGCGGTTCACCTTTTGCGGCCTCGCAGTTTCGCGGCTTTTTTTTAGTCCTATTTTACATGCTTTTTTTTTTTTCTTTTTTTACAGCACATTGTGTTCTGCATCCTCATCAAGCAGGCCGGTTGCTGCACTGCAAAGGGAGAGTACGCGCATTGTGTTCTGCGTGTCTGTTTATAAGAATCTTCTCGCCCAGAAGAAAAAAGAGCGCCAACAACTACCCATAACTGTGTTCTTCACTCGGAAAAAGACACCTGCACCGAGGTGTGACTCAGTGGAAAAAGGCGCAACGGCGGAGTGGCGCCAGGATGAAGAGGCGCGATCAGAGGAACTGTGAAATACTGGTCAGTCACTATTAATAATTTCTTATGTGTCCAACCTCGTAGGTTGATTGTTAAAATTAAATTCGTTACTTCTAAAAGAAATCATAATTATTTGTAGGAAAACATTCTATTTTTATTTCTCAAAAAAATGTTTGGGCCTGAAAACAGGTTGGTCTTATTTTTCTACTAAGGTTTGAACTTTGAGTGTTTACACAGGAGAGAAAAGTGAGAAAATGTTAATGCTTGTTTGAGAAAAGTGTATAAAGTGTGTAGTGAGGGGTTTTACAGCCTTAAAACGTCTATAATAATTGTAAAAAATAATGCTGACTTCTTCGCGGATTTCGCTTATTGCGGGCTATTTTTAGAACGTAACTCCCGTGATAAACGAGGGACCACTGTACAACGGCGTCGGCCCCAGAGGGTTAAATATGAATGCTTTCTGATGTATTTTACAAATTTCTTCAGGCCTGTCTGTCAGTAAACTGCATATGTCTGGGCAAAAACAACAAACAAACAAAAAACACATTTGAAGGGGTCTTTGAATGTCCTGGGATATGGAAAACAATTACTTAACATTTTTTATGCACCTAAGGACAAATTAATTTGTCTCAATTAATCAAATAATCACTTATGAAAATAGTTGTTAGGTGCACTCTGTATATGTCAATCAACTTTTTTGTATTTGTATTAAGTGGATTTTGATCGGGATTTTTTAAGGCCATATCAGCTCAACAAGATATGATTTATGCCTCAAATGTTAAAATGTCATTGATCATATCACTGCTCGCACATGGATTTGTATTGTCAACACAGCATTTATCAAAAAACTTAGTTTAATATTACTATAATTGGTAATTTTATTTTAATATCTTAAGTTGTGCATTTAGGGCAGCACGGTGAATTAGTGGTTAGCACTGTTGCATCATCATTTTAAAAGTATTGGCTTAGCACAATTATCGCAAAAACCTCAAACGATACCCAACCCTAAGCATAACTGCACTCACTGAGCCCACAATACAATACGCACTGAGCAGCCTATTTCTGTCCACCATGGAAGATCTTTCCTTCCTCTTGCTGTCTCTTGTCAAAGTCCCCATTGTGTGGCGGCAATGGGCTGAGCTAGCCACAGCCCCCGGGTGCCCCCACAATACAGCTAAATATACAGACTGCTCTTTGCAGCTGTTTTGCATGTGATGTGTTGATGGAAATAGAAAAGGCACCCCGACCAGATAAGGGTGGTGTGCGAGGCTGCAGGAGGAGGGGATGGAGAGCATGGATGAAGAAGTCAGTGTCACATAAAAAGAGCTAAAGAAGAAGATAAAAAGACATAGCCAGAGTCTGACTTGATGGTAAATGAAACCTTTACACAAGATACGGAATAAGAAACTCACAAGGCTCTCACACCACTTGACTTGCATCCCAGTGTCATGTAACCAGGTCAGCACAGTGGCGGCAGTCGCATAACACACACACTCAGGCAACTTTGCACAGTAAACTAAATAAACATATAAGCAGCTGTCGACACTTCTATAGACCTGTTCTTGAGGCCAACGGCAGTATTTGAGTGAAAGGCACTCTGCAAAGTCACAGACCACTCACTGTGGGCTCGGTCCACAAGCTGCCACCACTTCAGATTAAGTGGTGAGAAAGAAGCAGCACATTCACAATTCACCACCTAGAAACAATGTTTCATTCACTCCTCTCCCTCTCTCTGCAAAAGAACTGCCAAAGCCAGACAGCTGGAGGTGTTACACAGCAGTTGCTCTTGGTGCCTTTCTCAGAGGCATCATTGTGCATCAGGCTTCTGCTGTTATTTTACTCCATAACACAGTGTAGGCCCAAGTGTTGCCCATTTTTACACATCCTGACCCAAATTACAGCACCAATTTAAATTAAGGTAGAGTCACATCTGGGAGTATGCGCTGTTGCCATGCGTCTCTGCATCCATCGCACCACAGAACCTTTCTGGGTCCTTGACAGCAACCATCCAAGCACACAACCGGTCCATCACCACCTCTCAAAAGTAGCCATCTATGTGCCGCATCCAGGTGAAAAGTGGGTGCCCCCTTGGCCTTTTCAAGTTGACGTGGTTTGGACTACTGACACACCCACTCGTCACATGGCCAAAATGTCATAACTGATGTTGTCATTACGCAAAGTTTCCCCACGTAACTTTTGTTGTTTGTTGGACACAAAGTCATTCCTGTGGTACATAAGATTTTTTGAAAGGAACGAGCACAAAAAAAAAAAAAAAAAAAATCAAGTCATCACCCTAGGTCAATGGTGAGTATCAAAGTCTCAGAACCATATAGTAAGGGAAGCACTAGGACCTGGACTTTTGTTCTTCTGCAAAAGTTTCAGCAACAACTAACACCTCTGTCCAGTGACTTCATGAAAATTCAGTAAGGTATATGTTATATATTATATTCCAATTCTAAGGTGGAACTATGCTAGTATATAAAGGTATATCTAAGTATCTAAAAAGTAGGGGGGTAAAAAGGAGAGTAGATAAGAGTAGAGTAGAGCCACTTAGGTGCCTGGTCTTGAGAACCAGGGATGGCAGGTTGAAAAGCTTTTAACAATAGTCATAGTACTAAATAGAGTACTATTTTTATTTTGTACTATTTGTACTATTTTTACTTATAGTAAATATAGTACATAGTACTAAAACTAGTCATAGTACACTAGTCATAGTACTAAACTACAACTAGCACTACCTAGAATTACCCACTTGCACTAGTCGAGAAATTCTGATTTTCCTGCACAACTATCAAAAACAGTGACAGGGTACCCTTGCAGAGACTGTTTCACAGAGAAGATCAGACAGCAACCAACTCTAAGATCCACCAGCAGCCAGCACTCCCAAAACGTAAGGGCTTTGAATACATATCTTTCATCTCTTAGAGCCGCGAAGATTAATCAGCTATTAAACCAGTCAAAAACAATTTTGACAATTGATTAATTGTGTTGATTCTTTTTTTTTTAAATATTGATTTTTTTTTTTTTTCATCTTCTTAAATGTTTCTAGTTGATTCGAGCAGTTTCTTTACTCTCATCCACCAGTAAACTCAATCTATCTGGGTTGTGAATATTGAAGGTATTATCTTGGGCTCTGGAAAACACTGATGAACATTTTTCATCATTTGACATTTTATGGACCAAACAACTAATGGATTAATTGGCCAATTACAACCCCTGGCAAAAATTATGGAATCACCAGCCTCTGAAGATGTTCATTCAGTTGTTTAATTTTGTAGAAAAAAAGCATATCACAGACATGACACAAAACTAAAGTCATTTCAAATGGCAACTTTCTGGCTTTAAGTAACACTATAAGAAATCAGGAAAAAAAATTGTGGCAGTCAGTAACGGTTACTTTTTTAGACCAAGCAGAGGGAAAGAAATATGGAATCACTCAATTCTGAGGAATAAATTATGGAATCACCTTGTAAATTTTCATACCCAAAACTAACACCTGCATCAAATCAAATCTGCTCATTAGTCTGCATCTAAAAAGGAGTGATCACACCTTGGAGAGCTGATGCACCAAGTGGACTGACATGAATCATGGCTCCAATACGAGAGTTGTCAATTGAAACAAAGGAGAGGATTATCAAACTCTTAAAAGAGGGTAAATCATCACGCAATGTTGCAAAAAGATGCTGGTTGTTCACAGTCAGCTGTGTCTAAACTCTGGACCAAATACAAACAACATGGGAAGGTTGTTAAAGGCAAACATACTGGTAGACCAAGGAAGACATCAAAGCGTCAAGACAGAAAACTTAAAGCAATATGTCTCAAAAATCTAAAATGCACAACAAAACAAATGAGGAACGAATGGGAGGAAACTGGCGTCAACGTCTGTGACCGAACTGTAAGAAACTGCCTAAAGGAAATGGGATTTACATACAGAAAAGCTAAACGAAAGCCATCATTAACACCTAAACAGAAAAAAACAAGGTTACAATGAGCTAAGAAAACCAATCGTGGACTGTGAATGACTGGATGAAAGTCATATTCAGTGATGAATCTCGAATCTGCATTGGGCAAGGTGATGATGCTGGAACTTTTGTTTGGTGCCGTTCCAATGAGATTTATAAAGATGACTGCCTGAAGAGAACACGTAAATTTCCACAGTCATTGATGATATGGGGCTGCATGTCAGGTAAAGGCACTGGGGAGATGGCTGTCATTACATCATCAATAAATGCACAAGTTTACGTTGATATTTTGGACACTTTTCTTATCCCATCAATTGAAAGGATGTTTGGGGATGATGAAATCATTTTTCAAGATGATAATGCATCTTGCCATAGAGCAAAAACTGTGAAAACATTCCTTACAAAAAGACACATAGGGTCAATGTCGTGGCCTGCAAATAGTCCGGATCTTAATCCAATTGAAAATCTTTGGTGGAAGTTGAAGAAAATGGTCCATGACAAGGCTCCAACCTGCAAAGCTGATCTGGCAACAGCAATCAGAGAAAGTTGGAGCCAAATTGATGAAGAGTACTGTTTGTCACTCATTAAGTCCATGCCTCAGAGACTGCAAGCTGTTATAAAAGCCAGAGGTGGTGCAACAAAATACTAGTGATGTGTTGGAGCGTTCTTTTGTTTTTCATGATTCCATAATTTTTTCCTCAGAATTGAGTGAGTCCATATTTTTTTCCCTCTGCTTGGTCTAAAAAAGTAACCGTTACTGACTGCCACAATTTTTTTTCCCTGATTTCTTATAGTGTTTCTTAAAGCCAGAAAGTTGCCATTTGAAATGACTTTAGTTTTGTGTCATGTCTGTGATCTGCTTTTTTTCTACAAAATTAAACAACTGAATGAACATCCTCCGGGGCCGGTGATTCCATAATTTTTGCCAGGGGTTGTATTTTCACAATTAAAGATTTTGAAAATAATGAGCCTTAACTGGAATATGTGTGGATAGAAAATGGATGGATCGATGTACAGGGTGAAATTAATGTGACAACTCACCACAGCCTTTAAGCACTATTACTTGAGCCACGGTTGAACTAAAACCAAATGATAAAAAAAAAAAAAACGCCACTAAATAATGTGAGACTCAGGAGAGTGCACTATTTTCTTTGAGGCTCTTACCAGAGACATTTGCAGCAACCGCACCAGCATAGGCAGCAGGTGTTGGGTCGGGGGTGACCAGGGGCCTGAGGTGGGGCCTCGATGTGCGTCGCCTGCCTTTTACGCATCTCCACTCCACTCACACTCCGGGGCTTTACAGCATAAAAATAGCAAATAAGAAAAAGATTCCGTAAGATATGCATTTTTAAAATATTTACAAGGACAACACAAGGGGTGTAACACTGATGCACACTGATGACGGTGTGCAGAGGGTGACAAATCCCTCACAGTTTCAAGGTTACAGTACAGGATAAATGTTGGTACAAATACACAAAATAGAATACCTTTTATTATCATTGTATAAGAGGATACAATGAATCTAAAATGTAACACGAGTGAAGCTCAGTGTTAAAATAATAAAGATGAAATAAATAATGTATTTAAAAACTGTAAGAATTACACAACATGAGTACAGTGCATCCGGGAAGTATTCACAGTGCTTCACTTTCTCCACATTTTGTTATGTCAGAACCTCATCCCCAAATGTATGAAATTAATTTTTCTCCTCAAAATTCTACACATAATACCCCATAATGACAATGTGATTTTTTTTTTAGATTTTTGCAAATTTATTAAAAAAAAAAAAAAAAATTAAGAAATTACACATACTTAAGTATTCACAGCCTTTGCCATGAAGTTCAAAATTGACCTTAGGTGCATCCTGTTTCCACTGATCATCCTTGAGATGTTTCTACAGCTTAACTCATTGAGTGCCAGCCATTTTCAAAGTTAAGAACATCCCAGTGCCAGGATTTTTTCAGCATTTGAGTGTTTTTTCAAGACCCATAGAAAATTGAGTTCTATGTCCATGTCAACAACAAACATACCAAAAGAAACTCCAGACTTTCCTTTATCATCAGAAAAAAAACGTCTTTGGCACTGAGCGTTACTATCGGAAAAGACGTGTTTAAGAGCCAATGGCATCGAGTGAGTTAATTGGAGTCCACCTGGGATAAATTCAGTTGATTGGACATGAATTGGAAAGGCACACACCTGTCTACATATAAGGTTCCACAATTAACAGTGCATGTCAGAACACAAACCAAGCATGATGTCAAAGGAATTGTTTGTAGACCTCCAAGACAGGATTGTCTCAACACACAAACCTGGGGAATGGTACAGAAACATTTCTGCTGCTTTGAAGGTCCCAATGAGCACAGTGGCCTCCATCATCTGTAAATTGAAGAAGTTTGGATCCATGAGGACTCTTCCGAGAGCTGGCCCGCCATATAAACTGAGTGATCAGGGGAGAAGAGGCTTAGTCAGGGAGGTGAACAAGAACCTGATGGTCACTCTATCAGAGCTCCAGCATTCCTCTATGGAGAGAGGAGAACTTTCCAGAACAACAACCACCAATCAGGCCTGTATGGTAGAGTGGCCAGACAGAAGACACTCCTTAGTAAAAGGCACATGGCAGCCCAACTGGAGTTTGCCAAAAGACACCTGAAGGACTCTCAGACAATTAGAAGCAAAATTCTCTGGTCTGTGTGCCAGGTATCATGTTTGGTGGAAACCAGGCACCATCCCTACAGTGAAGCATGGTGCTGGCAGCATCATGCTATGAGGATGTTTTTCAGTGGAAGGAACTGAGAGACTAGTCAGGATTGAGGGGAAGATGAATGCAGCAATGTACAGAGCCACCCTGGATGAAAACCTGTTCAATAGTGCTCTTGACCTCAGACTGGGGCGATGGTTCATGTTTCAGCAGGACAATGAGTCTAAGCACACAGCCAAGATATCAAAGGAGTGGCTTCAGGACAACTCTGTGAATGTCCTTGAGTGGCCCAGGCAGAGCCCAGACCTGAATCCGATTCAACATCTCAGGAGAGATCTGAAAATGGCTGTGCACCGACGCTCCCCATCCAACCTGATGCAGCTTAAGAGGTACTGCAAAGAGGAATGGGCAAAACTGCCCAAAGATAGGTGCACTAAGCTTGTGGCATCATATTCAAGAAGACTTGAGGCTGCACCGTTACTGACTGCCACAATTTTTTTTCCCCTGATTTCTTATAGTGTTTCTTAAAGCCAGAATGTTGCCATTTGAAATGACTTTAGTTTTGTGTCATGTCTGTGATCTGCTTTTTTTCTACAAAATTAAACAACTGAATGAACATCCTCAAGAAGACTTGAGGCTGCAATTGCTGCCAAAGGTGCATCAAGAAAACATTGAGCGAAGGGTGTGAATACTTATGTATACGAGGGCTGTCCATAAAGTATAGGTCCTTTTTATTTTTTTCAAAAACTATATGGATTTCATTCATATGCTTTTACGTCAGACATGCTTGAACCCTCGTGCGCATGCGTGAGTTTTTCCACGCCTGTCGGTGACGTCATTTGCCTGTGAGCACTCCTTGTGGGAGGAGTCGTCCAGCCCCTCGTCGGAATTCCTTTGTCTGAGAAGTTGCTGAGAGACTGGCGCTTTGTTTGATCAAAACCTGTGAGACACATCGAAGTGGACATGGTTCGAAAAATTAAGCTGGTTTTCAGTGAAAATTTTAATGGCTGATGAGAGATTTTGAGGTGACACTGTCACTTTAAGGACTTCCCACGGTGCGAGACGTCGCGCTGCGCTCTCAGGCGGCGTCATCAGCCTGTTTCAAGCTGAAAACCTCCACATTTCAGGCTCTATTGATCCAGGACGTCGTGAGAGAACAGAGAAGTTTCAGAAGAAGTCGGTTTCAGCATTTTATCCGGATATTCCACTGTTAAAGGAGATTTTTTTAATGAAAGATGTGCGGACGGGTCCGCGCGTCGGGACGCAGCCGGCGCGGTGCGGCGGCACAGGAAAAACACCTCCGTGTTGATAACCATTTGTAAAATCCAGGCGGCTTTTGATGGCTTTCAGTGGAGTGAGTATATGAGAAATTGTACATTGGACATGTTCCAACTTGTCCTTAAGGCTTCCAACAGAGGTGTTTTTCCTGTGGCGGAGCGTCGCGGCGGCTGCGAGCCGAAGCGCGGACCCGTCCGCACGTCTTTCATTAAAAAAATCTCCTTTAACAGTGGAATATCCGGATAAAATGCTGAAACCGACTTCTTCTGAAACTTCTCTGTTCTCTCACAACATCCTGGATCAATAGAGCCTGAAATGTGGAGGTTTTCAGCTTGAAACAGGCTGATGACGCCACCTGAGAGCGCTGTGCGACGTCTCGCACTGTGGGAAGTCCTCAAAGCGACAGAATCACCTCAAAATCTCTCATCAGCCGTTAAAATTTTCACTGAAAACCAGCTTAATTTTTCGAACCGTGTCCACTTCGATGTGTCTCACAGGTTTAGAAAAAGGTTTGATCAAACAAAGCGCCAGTCTCTCAGCAACTTCTCAGACAAAGGAATTCCGACGAGGGGCTGGACGACTCCTCCCACAAGGAGTGCTCACAGGCGAATGACATCACCGACAGGCGTGGAAAAACTCACGCATGCGCACGAGGGTTCAAGCATGTCTGACGCAAAAACATATGAATGAAATCCATATAGTTTTTGAAAAAAATAAAAAGGACCTATACTTTATGGACAGACCTCGTACGTGATTTCTTAGTTTTTTATGTTCAATACATTTGCAAAACTTTCAACAAAACTTTTTTCATGTTGTCATTATGGGGTACTGTGAGTAGAATTTTGAGGGGAAAAAAATGAATTCACTTCATTTTGTTATAAGGCTGTAACATAACAAAATGTGGAAAAAGTGAAGCCCTGTGAATACGCAGTATGTCAAAATTGAGTAACTGACCAGTTCATCGTACATTTAAATCAATTCAGGAGTCCATGTAACAATGTATTCTACCTTTTACTTAAAAATTATTTTCCTATTCATATTGGTTAATTGCTACACCCCTAAAACTGAAGTCCACCCAACGTCAAACTTGTGATATGTTCCATGTTTTGTCAAGACAAGATTTGAGATTCAGCCCCCTGATGGTCAAATTATGACTTAACCCTCTGGGGCCGACGGCGCCACCAAGCTTTACTAAATTAGAAATAACTTTTTAATGATATGACACAGAAACGTACTTTTTTTGCTGAAAAGTTAACTCAAAGGACGTTCGAGCCAGCCATCAGCCATCTTTGCACTCCTCATAGAAGCTGTGTGATGACGTGTGCAATGTGAGTGTCCAATCGGAATTGGTTCACCGTCACATGGTTTTCCAAAATCCAATCGTAGAGCAGATTCACCTCATGTGAAAAGTCAAAGATGGTTTTCAGGAGTGATATGTTACTAGTTGGCCCGTTTGAATAGCCCCCTGGGTGTTCCAATGAGTACATACTATTGGGCTCCAAATGCGCCCTGCGCCATTACGCACAGCAATCCGTGAAAGCAGACGGAGAGCCTCTGATGACAATCTCACGTGCTCAAACAAAGAGTGTGTAACTATCAGGATTGCTCCACTAGTTTGCATGTGAATGTTACTGGATAACTCTGTTGCTTTTACCATGAAGACAAAAAACACATACACCATTTTGTATATATTGTTCAAAATGTGCATTTGTGTTTATTGTTTGAACCTTTCTGTTGTACAGTCTTTCACACAAGACCTCAAATTACCTGTATAAAGTGTCAAAACAGTTGTTTATTATAGTTTGCTGTGTGTTTTGAATAAATGTGTGTGTAAAATTATTTTCCGCTTACTTTTTCCTTCCTTATTTTTGATTGTAAACCTTTATTACACTTATAAAACACAACAAAAGCATATATATTTTGAAAGTACAGGTTGTTCTGAAAAAAGAAGAGACATAAAACTTGATTGTGGGATGCAGGGAGAGCTGTTAGCAATAAAAAAATATTTATGCCAGGCGAGTGAACTGAACTAAAAAAAAATGCCCTCGGACCCCAGAGGGTTAAAACACAGCAATTATCAAACCTGTCAGGGGTCTTCATCAGATGGGCTTGTAGACCAAGTTTCTTCTTGACACCTGAAGCCTTTACCAAGATATTGTGAACACATTGACCACAAACTGGCGCACACAAGGATTCAAGCAGTTCCTGGAACTGCTCCGTCATTAAAGTAGACCTGCATTGAAATAAATGTGGTCAGATCTCAGAAAGAAATAGCTGATATGTATTTATAAGAGCCTTATGAATACAGTAAAGTAAATCTGTAAGACCAAATTTGTAATTCAGTGGAGAAATCTTCGTTTAAAAATGACAAATTTGCAGATAAAATTTAGCCCTCCGCGAAAACAGTTTGTACATCCGGGTCATTTCCATGACGTCGGGGAGAAGAGGGAGCGCTCGCACCTTCAGTCCGATCCCGCACTGAAATTGATTTTATCTGTTAGTAATGTTACTGTTATACACATCCTGGTTTCAACATCCAAAAGTAAGCTGCAATGAATGTGAGATAAGCTCGGCATGCTCAGATTAGCGGCGACATCGACAGCGGGCGACGTTCTTCTCCGACGCCTTGCTCTCACTGCCTCCGATGCACTTACCGAGTCTGAGGGCTCAGTAAACGCCGCAGCGGGCCTCTCACACCGCCCTCGTGTCTGCTGTGCAGCCGGCACCACCTCCCTGTCTACTGAATGGAGGTGAGGCCAACTTAGCACAAGTCCAGAGACTAAGCTCGCTGTTTTGATGCGGAGCGGCCGGTGACACCTGTTGCCCGCAAGGACAGACTTCTTGCGGCAAAATCCGCAGCGCTGCACGGTCTCGGTAATCGGAGCCGCAGAGCACCGTGGCCGCTGAGAGTGGTTTATATCTTTTTAATGACTTGAATTCTTTGCGGGTCCCGCATCCGTACCCCGCGACAGTAACACCGGAGGCTAAAGACAGTAGATTTTCAATGCGACACCACTCAATCAAATGGGCGTATGAAAAAGTCCCCAAAAATCATTTTCAAGCAACACTAAAAGAAATGTGTACTCACCAAACATACCGCAAGACAATATGAAGTTTTAAAAAAAGTCGATCCTTCTGTATAAGACAATAAAAAGGTGCTTTTGTAAGAGATGCAAACTGACGTAAATCCACAAATTACAGTTGGCGCGCGCAATGCATGCTGGGATAGGGTCTTCTCTCTGGTGTCTCGGCAGCGTCCCGGATGTGCTGACAGTTTTGCGGAGGGCTAAATTTTAGCTGTAAATTTGTCATTTTTAAACTAAGATTTCTCCGTTGAATGACAGATCTGGGCTTGCAGATTTACTTTACTACATTCAGAAGGATCTTAATGTAAATATAAATAATTTTTTGGTCCAAAGATCTGACTGCGTTTATTTCAATGCAGGTCTACTTTAAACAACGCAGGTAACAAATCTAAGGTTGTGAACTCTGACATCCTTGGGGGAATGTAACCAGTATTATGTTATTCTCACTACTGATGGTTTTATTGTTGAAAAAATGGAAAAGTGTACATAGGTGTGTGTGTGTGTGTGTGTGTGTGTGTGAGAGAGAGAGGAAGCACTCAAACTGGACACAAGATTGCATCCCTTCCTTTCCCAATACAACCCATTTTGACAATGCAGCCATTCATTATCTGAACTTTGACAGATATTACACATATAATGCATTATGTATTATTATTCACAGGTCAGGAAACAGGATCTAGACATCACGTGCACTGAGACACATGCGATAAGTATATAAACACACACATGGGCACGTGTACACAAACATTCATCCACACAGCTCCTTCAATATTCATCTCCTGTCTGGCACCTTGTCACCTCAGAACACGCAACACCCTTGTAAAAGCTTGAGGAGAAAACATATTACAAGTCGAACAATTCTTTTCCAAGTCCAAAAGGCCTGTCTGTGCATGTATGTAGTATCGTGCTACAAGCAAAGCTACACTTGAAACGTGTCTTAGATTTCTGACAAGTAAGGGGCTCAATATCAGAAGCTTTGTGTCCTCAAAGACACAGTCTGCTTGATTTCACACAAACATTGTTAAAATTAGTGAGTACATAAAATCCTTAGCATTGAATCAAATCATGAGTTGACTGAAAACAGTTTGTTACAAACATGCAGTATGCACAGTTTCTAATAATGTCCAAGAAATCTGATCAGATCTGCATCTGTCCCAAGATTCCAGGTCATCAGAACAACTTATGACAGCATTTAAGACAGAAAATGTAAAATAAACTTTCTCAATAACACTGGTCATTTATACTAAATGGGAAAAAATAGTGTGAACACGCTAATTATTTGAAGGTCTTGAACAGTGCAATTAATCAACTTCAACTCTTACCTGTAAAGCCATGGCTCAAATTAAGTTCTTCATTAAACAATTATAAAATAACTGTGCTCCTATGAAGTGAAAAGAAACACAAACTCCTTCCTGTGTTTTTCAACTCTAAACATGATTTACTGCCATGATGAAGAACAAAAGGGACAGCTGAGTTGACCTGCTTAATATGAAAAAGTGGGCGTCAGACTACAGGAGTGGCCATGGTGGGAAACAGGCTGTTGCATGCAAATGACAGAGAGGTAAGGCTTTTGTTTTAAACCAGGATAAGAAAGCCACATCGACAGGACATTCAAATAACATACGGTGTGGAATGCAAATACCCTGAGTATGGGGGGGAGACGGAGAAGACACTGCTCTAACATCAGTCACTCATGCAGTGGTTTTCAGAAAGCACCCGGATGATCCCTTTGCTTTTTTATTTATTTTTAAACGCACATACTGTAACTGGTGCAGACTTAAATTCAAACTAGGTGAGAAACAGGCCATATTCATTCAAGGAAGCCCTACCATTATTTAATGCTTCGATCTTAAATATGATCAATCTATCTTTGTTAGTTGGCTATGTACCACAGGCTTTTAAGGTGGCAGTAATTAAACCATTACTTAAAAAGCCATCACTTGACCCAGCTATCTTAGCTAATTATAGGCCAATCTCCAACCTTCCTTTTCTCTCAAAAATTCTTGAAAGGGTAGTTGTAAAACAGCTAACTGATCAATCAATTAATCAATCAATTTTTTTTTTATATAGCGCCAAATCACAACAAACAGCGGCCCCAAGGCGCTTCACACTGCAAGGCAAGGCCATACAATAATGATGTAAAACCCCAACGGTCAAAACGACCCCCTGTGAGCAAGCACTTGGCTACAGTGGGAAGGAAAAACTCCCTTTTAACAGGAAGAAACCTCCAGCAGAACCAGGCTCAGGGAGGGGCAGTCTTCTGCTGGGACTGGTTGGGGCTGAGGGAGAGAACCAGGAAAAAGATATGCTGTGGAGGGGAGCAGAGATCGATCACTAATGATTAAATGCAGAGTGGTGCATACAGAGCAAAAAGAGAAAGAAACAGTGCATCATGGGAACCCCCCAGCAGTCTACGTCTATAGCAGCATAACTAAGGGATGGTTCAGGGTCACCTGATCCAGCCCTAACTATAAGCTTTAGCAAAAAGGAAAGTTTTAAGCCTAATCTTAAAAGTAGAGAGGGTGTCTGTCTCCCTGATCTGAATTGGGAGCTGGTTCCACAGGAGAGGAGCCTGAAAGCTGAAGGCTCTGCCTCCCATTCTACTCTTACAAACCCTAGGAACTACAAGTAAGCCTGCAGTCTGAGAGCGAAGCGCTCTATTGGGGTGATATGGTACTACGAGGTCCCTAAGATAAGATGGGACCTGATTATTCAAAACCTTATAAGTAAGAAGAAGAATTTTAAATTCTATTCTAGAATTAACAGGAAGCCAATGAAGAGAGGCAAATATGGGTGAGATATGCTCTCTCCTTCTAGTCCCCGTCAGCACTCTAGCTGCAGCATTTTGAATTAACTGAAGGCTTTTTAGGGAACTTTTAGGACAACCTGATAATAATGAATTACAATAGTCCAGCCTAGAGGAAATAAATGCATGAATTAGTTTTTCAGCATCACTCTGAGACAAGACCTTTCTGATTTTAGAGATATTGCGTAAATGCAAAAAAGCAGTCCTACATATTTGTTTAATATGCGCTTTGAATGACATATCCTGATCAAAAATGACTCCAAGATTTCTCACAGTATTACTAGAGGTCAGGGTAATGCCATCCAGAGTAAGGATCTGGTTAGACACCATGTTTCTAAGATTTGTGGGGCCAAGTACAATAACTTCAGTTTTATCTGAGTTTAAAAGCAGGAAATTAGAGGTCATCCATGTCTTTATGTCTGTAAGACAATCCTGCAGTTTAGCTAATTGGTGTGTGTCCTCTGGCTTCATGGATAGATAAAGCTGGGTATCATCTGCGTAACAATGAAAATTTAAGCAATACCGTCTAATAATACTGCCTAAGGGAAGCATATATAAAGTGAATAAAATTGGTCCTAGCACAGAACCTTGTGGAACTCCATAATTAACTTTAGTCTGTGAAGAAGATTCCCCATTTACATGAACAAATTGTAATCTATTAGACAAATATGATTCAAACCACCGCAGCGCAGTGCCTTTAATACCTATGGCATGCTCTAATCTCTGTAATAAAATTTTATGGTCAACAGTATCAAAAGCAGCACTGAGGTCTAACAGAACAAGCACAGAGATGAGTCCACTGTCCGAGGCCATAAGAAGATCATTTGTAACCTTCACTAATGCTGTTTCTGTACTATGATGAATTCTAAAACCTGACTGAAACTCTTCAAATAGACCATTCCTCTGCAGATGATCAGTTAGCTGTTTTACAACTACCCTTTCAAGAATTTTTGAGAGAAAAGGAAGGTTGGAGATTGGCCTATAATTAGCTAAGATAGCTGGGTCAAGTGATGGCTTTTTAAGTAATGGTTTAATTACTGCCACCTTAAAAGCCTGTGGTACATAGCCAACTAACAAAGATAGATTGATCATATTTAAGATCGAAGCATTAAATAATGGTAGGGCTTCCTTGAGCAGCCTGGTAGGAATGGGGTCTAATAAACATGTTGATGGTTTGGATGAAGTAACTAATGAAAATAACTCAGACAGAACAATCGGAGAGAAAGAGTCTAACCAAATACCGGCATCACTGAAAGCAGCCAAAGATAACGATACGTCTTTGGGATGGTTATGAGTAATTTTTTCTCTAATAGTTAAAATTTTGATCATCTGCAGAGGAATGGTCTAGTTGAAGAGTTTCAGTCAGGTTTTAGAATTCATCATAGTACAGAAACAGCATTAGTGAAGGTTACAAATGATCTTCTTATGGCCTCGGACAGTGGACTCATCTCTGTGCTTGTTCTGTTAGACCTCAGTGCTGCTTTTGATACTGTTGACCATAAAATTTTATTACAGAGATTAGAGCATGCCATAGGTATTAAAGGCACTGCGCTGCGGTGGTTTGAATCATATTTGTCTAATAGATTACAATTTGTTCATGTAAATGGGGAATCTTCTTCACAGACTAAAGTTAATTATGGAGTTCCACAAGGTTCTGTGCTAGGACCAATTTTATTCACTTTATACATGCTTCCCTTAGGCAGTATTATTAGACGGTATTGCTTAAATTTTCATTGTTACGCAGATGATACCCAGCTTTATCTATCCATGAAGCCAGAGGACACACACCAATTAGCTAAACTGCAGGATTGTCTTACAGACATAAAGACATGGATGACCTCTAATTTCCTGCTTTTAAACTCAGATAAAACTGAAGTTATTGTACTTGGCCCCACAAATCTTAGAAACATGGTGTCTAACCAGATCCTTACTCTGGATGGCATTACCCTGACCTCTAGTAATACTGTGAGAAATCTTGGAGTCATTTTTGATCAGGATATGTCATTCAAAGCGCATATTAAACAAATATGTAGGACTGCTTTTTTGCATTTACGCAATATCTCTAAAATCAGAAAGGTCTTGTCTCAGAGTGATGCTGAAAAACTAATTCATGCATTTATTTCCTCTAGGCTGGACTATTGTAATTCATTATTATCAGGTTGTCCTAAAAGTTCCCTAAAAAGCCTTCAGTTAATTCAAAATGCTGCAGCTAGAGTACTGACGGGGACTAGAAGGAGAGAGCATATCTCACCCATATTGGCCTCTCTTCATTGGCTTCCTGTTAATTCTAGAATAGAATTTAAAATTATTCTTCTTACTTATAAGGTTTTGAATAATCAGGTCCCATCTTATCTTAGGGACCTCGTAGTACCATATCACCCCAATAGAGCGCTTCGCTCTCAGACTGCAGGCTTACTTGTAGTTCCTAGGGTTTGTAAGAGTAGAATGGGAGGCAGAGCCTTCAGCTTTCAGGCTCCTCTCCTGTGGAACCAGCTCCCAATTCAGATCAGGGAGACAGACACCCTCTCTACTTTTAAGATTAGGCTTAAAACTTTCCTTTTGCTAAAGCTTATAGTTAGGGCTGGATCAGGTGACCCTGAACCATCCCTTAGTTATGCTGCTACAGACGTAGACTGCTGGGGGGTTCCCATGATGCACTGTTTCTTTCTCTTTTTGCTCTGTATGCACCACTCTGCATTTAATCATTAGTGATCGATCTCTGCTCCCCTCCACAGCATGTCTTTTTCCTGGTTCTCTCCCTCAGCCCCAACCAGTCCCAGCAGAAGACTGCCCCTCCCTGAGCCTGGTTCTGCTGGAGGTTTCTTCCTGTTAAAAGGGAGTTTTTCCTTCCCACTGTAGCCAAGTGCTTGCTCACAGGGGGTCGTTTTGACCGTTGGGGTTTTACATAATTATTGTATGGCCTTGCCTTACAATATAAAGCGCCTTGGGGCAACTGTTTGTTGTGATTTGGCGCTATATAAAAAAAATTGATTGATTGATGATTGATTGATTCATTCATTCATTCATTTTCTGCTGCTTATCCAGGTCCAGGTCACGGGTGCAGAAGACCAAGTAGCTCATCCTACTATTCCCTATCCTCATCCAAGTACTCTAACTCTTTGTAGGAAATCCTGAGGTGTGTCCAAGCCAGCTGGCAGGTATAATCCTTCCAGCTTGTCCTGGGTCTTCATCATAGTCTCCTCCCATTTGGATGTACCTGGAAATCCTCACTAAGGAGACGACCGGGGGTCATCCTCACCATATGCCCAAACCAACTCAGCTAGCTTCTTTCAATGCAAAGTAGCAGTGGCTCTACTCAGAGTCCCTCTTGTGTATTTGAGTTTCTCACCCTGTCCTGGAGTGTAAACTCAGATACCAGATGGAGGAATCTCATTTTCGCTGCCTGTATCGCAACACTGTTCTATCAGTCATTAACCAAAATTCATGAACACAGATGATGATAGGAGCGAAATTTGACTGGTAAATTTAGAGTCTCTTATTCTTGCTCAGGTCTTTCGTCACGATGGGCCAGTACAGCATGGGCAAAAAATGAGATGCATCCCCAATCCGTCTATCAATCTCTGGTCCTTTCTGTGTGGAATTTGCATATTCTACCAGTGTTCACGTGGGTTCCCTATGGGTGCTTCAGCTCCCTCAAACTTCCAAAGACAGGCAGGTCAGTTGAATTGGAAACCTTAAACTGACCACAGGTGTGCATGCTGTATAAATGTGTTTGTCTGTCTATATGGGGCCTTGCAATAGATTGATATCCTGTCCAGGGTGTACCACGCCTTTTGCACTATGACTACTGGAATAGGCTCAAGCGCACCCCCCCTCCCCATGACCCTTGATTGGAGTAAGTGGGTAAGGGAAATGAATGAAAAATTACGGCAATATCAATATGTTCACAAAAGGCTCATATCTCCCGATCAGCCAACTGATATATCTCTACACTGGTCTTCTACACGGTAGCGATGCCTAACAAGCAACGCAACAAAGTTTTTTTGTGTGTTGTCATCTTCTGGTGCATCCACAGAATGAAAGAAAACAGCTAACGAGGATTCACACAAAGCTAGCCCCTCCAGGCTAGCTAATTCAACAACTAAGGAACATATTTTAGCTGAAGTGAAACTGGTAGCCTCCCGTGTGAATATCATGAATGATACAAGACACACATCAAGTCAAACTTACCATGAATTAGTGAGTTGCTAAAAGGAGTTCACACAGAGCAGTCATGGTGCTGAGGTAATAAGTTGCTGGAAGATAGCAGGCTGGTTGACAAAGTGATTGACTGGTGGACTGTCGGAGTGTTTGGTTAACAAATTGGCTGTTGGGCTTGCTGGAGATGGAGGGTAAGGCAGGATGGTCCTTTTCACCACAAGTCACAGAGGTTACTGGTTTCACCATCCCTGACCAACTGGCACAAAAATGGGCCTGAGAGCTGAGGTGGAATTCTGAACTCCTTAATTCACTTGCTTCTTTCCTTTAGCCCACCGTCACCTCCTAGGCTGCCTTGGATGTTGATGAACGGGTCATGTATGGGCTTGAGAGTACAGTGAGCAGTAAAAGTACAGCATCTGAAAGACAAAGTGCAGATATAAATAGTTTTTTCCTACAAAAAGTACAACAGACTTACAACTAAAAGTAAAGATGCAGAAATTTATCTTTGGTGACACTGTTGCTCACAATTTGACACCCAGTAACTGAGGGCAGTTTAGGACTGAATGAAAACTTGCATAAAGCTGCTGTTAATATCACACGTCTGGAGATATGTTTTACCATTACACAGCTAAACTAGAAATGCAGGAAAACTAATGCTAAGTTCTTGAAGCTGATCTTTCTTACAACAAATTTAAACATTATCAACATGCCTCCTCTCACAGTTATTTTGAAGCACTGCTTGTTCGAAGCAGATTTACACACATATATATATATATATATATATATATATATATATATATATATATATATATATATATATATATATATATATATATATATATATAAAAAAAATAAAACAAAGCAGGACAAATTAAAACAGATGAGTGAATGTGGTTTTAAACTGTGCTACAACACAGATACAGTGGTTTAAACTGCTACAACCCATTTCAAATATGTTTTAGGCTGGTTTAAGTTAGTTGTGGTCAGTATGCTGATTGTATTGGTGAATATTTGCATGCGATGGAACGTTCCATCTTTCAACACATGCAAATATTCTTTCCATTGTAAAAATAGAAAACATCATTTGTTTTACATAACCCCTAAATAGATCTGTCTCATTTGATATTTTAGTTAAAATTATACAGGTGCTTCTTGTCGGAACAGGAAGCTGAAAGCAGCGGGGCAGAGAAGGCTTTACCGCTCACTCCACCTAACAGGCAAGCCGCCGACACACCGCTAAGCAGAGGGAGGGCTGAAATACACATCTGCTTTCCTCAATCCAGGGAAGATTTGCAAGACGAACCCGTCAAATTCCTCATCTGATAGGGCTTCTACGCTTGCTAAAGACATCCCAGAGAACACTGCGTAATCACCTTATGGTGTACTGGATTCAGCGACCTCGTATCATGGAGGCATTTTTATGAAATGTTAATGGAGCTGTTCAATGGAGCAAAAGATATGGAACTCAGTGTTTCGCCTCTAATTTTTTTCAGGCACTGAAGCATCCCCCCCCAATAAAAATTGCAAGTTGTGTTGCCCTGAATAATGCGAGGCACTCAGAATCACAAAAACTAAAATAAATGATGTGCTTATTACTTATGTAATCCTCTCACAGTCATATATTTGTGGTTTTTAAAAAAGAAAATAAACTCTACTTTTCACAGAACAATACATAAGTATTTTTCATATTAAAAAACACCAAAAGGGGAGGTCACGTGACCAGAGGCAACATGGCTGCTTATGATTTTACTCAGCTCCAGGCTCAAAATAAATTCTTAAATTTCTCCAATTAACATTAGAAGTGCCAGGTCTTCGAGACTGTAGCGATGCCTAACAAGCAACGCAACAAAGTTTTTCCTGTGTTTTCATCTTCTGCTGCACCCACGGAATGAAAGAAAACTAGCTAATTCAACAACTATGGAGCAGATTTTAGCCGAAGTGAAATTGGCAGCCTCCCGTATGAATACCATGGATGATTCAGTTGGCTCTCATCTGCATTTAATCGACGGGGCTCTAGGTGAAATTAAAACATCTGTTTCATTGATTGAGGGATCCTGGTCTATTCTCTCCAACCAGGTGAGTGATGCAGAGAAGCGTGTGGGGGAGGCTGAGTGCAAGATCTCCACTACAGAGGACGAATGCGGCAAGATCAGTACCAATTTAGGCACCATGGAAAAGACAGTGGAGCTGCTACGACTGAAACTTGATGCCCCGGAGAACCGCAGCAGACGTAAAAACCTAATGACTGTTCATCTCCCAGAGAAAGCTGAAGCTGGTGTTCCCCTCGGGGACTATCTCCAAACGTTATTACCAAAACTAGTTGGACTTAAAGACTAGTTGTTTAAAGAAACAGGGAAAAATCCAGCACACATGGACTTCAAACTGTAAAATATTCATCAAACTGAACGGATCACCAGAACAAGCAAAGGTTATGGCAATAAGTAACATCGAGGAGCTGGACAAATATGAACAGTAGGTATGAGGACTCAAACACATCACAGCACAATGATGCAGACTGGAGCAACCCACTCATCCACATCATCTACACCCGGAGACAAGAGAGACATAATGACTAAGGATAATGATCCGTTTATTTCTGCCCAGGAGCTCTGTCTAGATACATTTAATTAGAATAACTCTGCTAACCACCCCTTCGAATCTGAAAATGATCCTGATACCTTTTTCAGTGAGAATATTGTGAGACAGTGCAAATATTTTACAGAAGAACAATTCAAAAATTATAAAATCAATGATGAAGATTTTTGCAATTTCAGAAACATGGTTAAATGAGGATAATAAAGATCTGATATATCTTGATGATTATGAATTGTTCCTGGTTAATAGGCAGATGAGAAGGGGCGGAGGCGTTGCATTGTTTGTAAGGTCAGATTATAACTGTAATCTCATTAACAACATGTCATTTACAGTGGACAACATCATGGAATGTGTTACCATAGAAATGACATCTATAAACTCCAAAAACATAGTTGTTAGTTGCATTTACAGAGCTCCTGGGACAAATATGGACACCTTTGAAGACATTATCTTAGGAATGTACAACAAAATCAACAGAAATAAGCATTTATTTGTCTGTGGAGATTTCAATAGATTTTTTAAACCCTCACAATCATCCACAAATTACCTCATTTATAAACACCTTGTACTGTTTAGGACTGTTTCCAACCATCATTCATCCTAGCAGAATAACTATGGATACAACAACTCTCATTGACAATATTTTAACTAACGTTATATCCGGTAATCTTAGTGGGGGACTACTGGTCAGTGATATCAGTGATCACTTGCCAGTTTTCTCAGTCTTTGCATTGGAGGGTTGTTGTATGTATCGAAGCAATATCAAATTCATGAGTAGAAAAGTAACACCTGAAACAATTGATAATTTAAGGGAGGATTTATCAAGTCAGAATTGGTCAGATGTTTTTGTTGATGATGTTGACAGGTCATATGATGCTTTCATTTCCATTTTTTCCAGTTTGTATAATAAACACTGTCCATTTGTTGACAAAATATATAGAAGTCAATATAGCAACAAACCATGGAAAACTAAGGGGCTTCAGAGGGCATGTAAAAAGAAAAACGTACTATATAAACAATTCATAAAACTACGAACTAAGGAAGCTGAAAGTAAGTATAAAACATATAAGAATAAGTTAATCAATATCATGAGACTCAGTAAAAAAATGTATTATAATGAGTTACTTGTCAAAAATAGAAATAACATCAAAAACACATGGAACATATTAAATGAAATAGTAAAAAAGAATAACTAGAGATTATCCTTCATTTTTTCAGAGTAACAATTACATCACGATTGATAACGACGAGTCTATTGCTGAACACTTTAATGAATACTTCGTTGATGTGGGTAAAAATCTTGCCAGTAAAACTGACTCATCAACTAATAACTTCTGGGTAAATAATTCAACATTTAACAAATCTGTTTCAATGTTCATTGGTGGTACTCATGAAAGGGAAATACTTGATCTGGTTCATGGTTCAAAAAGTAAGAAATCAACTGATTTTAATAATTTGGATATGGCTTTATTAAAAAAAAGTTATTGATTGTATAGTAAAACCGTTCAATTATATTTGCAATATGTCACTAAGTACTGGTAAATTTCCTTCTCAAATGAAAATAGCCAAAGTAATTCCTCTGTTTAAAACTGGTGACAAACACACATTTTCTAATTATAGACCTATATCACTCCTGCCACAATTTTCCAAACGTTTGGAAAAAATATTTGCTAAAAGATTAAATGATTATTTACTGAAGCGTAACATCATTTGTGAAGAACAATATGGATTCAGAAGGTCTCGAACTACATCACATGCTTTGATGGACTTTGTGGAAAGTATAGCAATTGCAATTGACAATAAACAATACACAATAGGTGTTTTTTTTTATTTACAGAAAGCGTTTGACATAATTAACCATGGAATACTATTAATTAAACTGCAGAAATATGGAATCAGAGGTCTGGCATATGAATGGATAGCTAGTTATTTACAAGGCAGATGTCAGTATGTTCAATTCAATACTACAAATTCTGAACTCAGGGATGTCACATGTGGGGTGCCGCAGGGCTCAGTGCTGGGTCCTTTGTTGTTTATAATCTATATAAATGATATAAGTTGGGTGTCGAGTTCACTGAGATGTGTCCTTTTTGCGGATGATACAACTGTGTTCTGTAGCGGTGAAAATCTTGAACAGCTTCTGGACATAGTGGAGAAAGAACTGGAAAAATTTAAGGTTTGGTTTGATGCTAATAAGTTGTCACTCAACCTTGGGAAAACTAAATGTATTATATTTGGAAATAAACAGGCACCCAAATGTAAAAATTTAACTATAAACAATAAGGAAATTGAGTTAGTAACAGAGAATAAATTTTTAGGTGTTATAATTGATAATAAACTTAGCTGGAAACCACATATAAATTATGTGAAATCAAAATTGTCAAAAACTATAGCCATTTTGTATAAAGCCAAAGACCTACTGCCGCAAGAAGGGTTACTTACTTTATATCATTCTCTGATGGTACCATATATGACATATTGTGTTGAGTCATGGGGAAACACTTACAAATCAAATACCAATCCAATATTCCTTTTGCAAAAAGGAGCCATACGAATCATCTGCAATAAACACTATCGTGAACCAACTCATTCTCTATTTGTGTCTTTAAATTTATTAAAATTCATAGATTTGGTCGATTACATTACAATTCAAACTTTATTTCGAGCGAAAAACCAAGCCTTACCGAGACATGTCCAGAGTCTGTTCCGATTGAGGGAATCCAGATATAGTTTAAGAGGTTGTGCAATTTTTATGAAACCACCAGTAAGAACAAATGTAAAGGGTTTTTGTGTGTCTGTGGTTGGGGTGAGGAAATGGAACAAATGTTCAACAGAGGTTAGAATGAGTAGTACCTTAGTAAGATTTAAGAAACTACTCAAAAGAACATCATGTCTAAGTATCATAAAGAAGCAAATATAATTTGATTTATATGGAATGGTCAATTTATAAGTGGGACTTATTGTATATTTGAATGTGTGGGTATGTATATGCGTATGTAGATATATAGATATGGGTAGGTGTATATGTATATAAGTGACTGTGTATATGTATGTATATATTTATGTTTGTAAAGTATATACGTATGTATATAGGTATATATGGCACAGCCCAAGCAGAGGGTCACCCCCAAGAGCCTGGTCTGCTTGAGGTTTCTTCCTTATAGGGAGTTTTTCCTCACCACAGTTGCCTAGTGCTCGCTCTGGGGGTTGGTAAGGTTAGTCCTTACTTGCGTAAAGTGCCTTGATTCGACTTTCTTGTGATCTGGTACTATATAAATATAATTATAAGTGAATAGTATATTGATGTGTATGTCTGTGTGTCGACATGTAGTAGTGAATTTGTATTTATGTAAATATGACTGATTAGAATTGTTGGACTTGTACTAGCAGGGGCGGGCACTAATAAGCTTTGCTTCAGCCCACACCCTTTCGGACTCACTAGTTTTGTCTGTGTTTGTTTGTGGAATTGTTCATTTTTTTCTATTTGAATATTTTGTGTGCCGAATAAAAAACTTTGTCACTTGTCACTTCCCGCTAACTCCCCTCCGCTGGAGATTGAACGCGCCCACCGAGCACCAACCTCCAACCCAGCCCCAAATAAACCTCTGAGGAGCACCCTGATGCGATTCTTACGATATTCACAAAGAGAGGCTGTAATCAGAGCTACCCTAAAGAAATGAGACATCATTCATGAGAGCTCACAGCTGCGGTTCTACCCTGATTTGTCTGCCGAGGTTCTGTGGAAGAAACAAGAGTTCGACACCGTGAGTAAACCGATGGCTCGTCGCAACACGAGCGGCTCAATTGCCAAGTCAGCTGTTGCTTTTTTCAAGTCTATTGACTGAATAACAATTATTTGTTTTCAATGGAGAAAAGAGACTTAACCTCTGTGGAGCCACTGCCACTCATCATATTTGGCTTTGCAAATGTCTTTTTTTTTTTTTTTTTACAAATTAAGTTTAAAAACAAAACAACAACAACAACAAAAAAAAAACATTACAAGACAGCTCCGCGGTTGGATGCTTGTAGCTCTTCAGCAGCAGGAGGTGGTCGTGAGATGTTAAAACTTGTTACTCCACTACACGATGCAGGACGCACGATTAACCTGAAACTCGGTCCAAAAAATTCTCGCACGAATGAAAAATCATCTGAAAAATGGCCAAAACACGCACAGTGTAAAGCCAACATTTATGTGTCAAGATAAGGCTTTTCAGAACTGACCAATTATTAACCTTGTCCTTTGTTTTATCTATATTTTTATTATTTATTATTACATTTTAACCTGTGAAGTGCTTTGTGACTTATGTCTGTGGCACTAAAGGCACTATACAAATAAATTTACTTACTTACTAATATTGAGTGCATGTTTTACAACATCATAAAACGTGCGCATATCATCAAACGTGCGCACGGCACTAATAAAACGTGCGCACATTTTCTCCACATGCAAAACATTTTGCGATGACACTTCCAGGGCTCCGTAAAAATGCCTGTTTTTACAAATAAAAATGGAATATTTTACAAAAGCACATTTATCTTTAAACCAACACACGACACACGTCCCATTAACATGTTGGTTTACATAATAAATGACTGAACCAATCAGTGTTTAGCAGAGGCACTTTTACCCAGAATGCTTTGCGGTCTGTGTTACAAAACCTAAGAATTAGTGCATTATTCAACATTAAAAGATAAATCTTATATTTTAACTTTGTACAAATGACAGAATTGACATTAATGGAGTTATTCTATCAGTATTTTCACAAAACCATAAGTTAGTATGACTTTATTTTTCAAGACCTCCGCCTGACCGGAGCATTATGATTAGTAGAGAGCTGATTTTGTGGGTGCTCTCAGGATTCTTCTGTGCAGCTTCCTACAGGGGGCAGCAGGGTCAAACATGGAAATACTGGCTCATTCTTTGGGTCTTTTGTCGCTTTCGATGCTTTCAAAAGCGATCGTGTTAAAAGTCAATTTCAGCTTCTTAGTAATTGCAAATGTACCAGAGACAACACTGGATTTATAGGTTATCGATTATCTGTAACTTCCGATACATTTTTGGGTGGTTTATCGGTTTATTTTTATCAAAGATAACTTTTCAGTTATCTGATTATCTGTTATTGAAGTTAATTTTTTGGTTATCTGTGCCCACCACTGCCCCCCCAATAATGTCCGATCGCCTTCAACTCAAATTCTGTCAGGATTGTGGCCCATTAAGAGAGTCCATTATCTCCTAAAAATAGTGCCTTCTGAGTTTTTCTGATATGAGACGTACATCTGCGTGTCCAGGCACGTCCATGATCACAGCAGCAGTAAACCGCTAGCTGTGACAAAAACAGCAGCGTAACGACACTTTAAGTTCTAAGTTCCAAGAGACTCTGAAAAAGTTAAGAGTTTCGGGGTGAAGTGTGCCATGTCCTCTGTAAATCTGAGCCACTGCTTTCAAAGAAAAGCTCCGAAGCTTCGTTATCGGACAAAACCGCATTCGTTTTGCTCTGTCTGGGATGTTTTTGTGTTGCTATTAACTACGTCACACACAGAGAAATGCAGAGAATTGTCGAGTGAGACGTCTTCCGGACATGCACCTGTTAACTCTCTAATGCCTGGTTCACATGGCAGGATTTTAAAATTATCTGTAGGTTTCCAAAACCTGAGAGACTACACACATGGGGAAAAAAAAATCATACATCTACAGGTTTGGTCGTACAGTGTGTGGTGTTCAGTCACATGGTGAAGTCAATACACCACACACATGAACAGATTTCACACAAACATTCCCAGGTCAGACAAGAAATCTCGCAAAATCTCTTGAGATTAAACGCGACTTCAGAGTAAACAGACGTAGATAGTTTGTGGACTATTTACAACCCCATTTCTAATGAAGTTGGGACGTTGTGTAAAATGTAAATAAAAACAGAATACAATGATTTGCAAATCCTCTTCAACATATATTCAATTGAATACACCACAAAAACAAGATATTTAATGTTCAAACTGATAAACGTTATTGTTTTTGTGCAAATATTTGCTCATTTTGAAATGGATACCTGCAAAACGTTTCAAAAAAGCAGAGACAGTGGTATGTTTACCACTGTGTTACATCACCTTTCCTTCTAACAACACTCAATAAGCGTTTGGGAACTGAGGACACTAATGCTGCGTTCATATCACACGCCACGCGATGCCACAAATTCATCATTTGCTGCAGGAGCTGCATCTGGATGACGGTGCTTGTTGAAGCTTTGTAGGTGGAATTCTTTTCCATTCTTGCTTGATGTACGACTTCACTTCTTCAACAGTCCGGGGTCTCCGTTGTCGTATTTTGCGCTTCATAATGCGCCACACATTTTTAATGGGTGACAGGTCTGGACTGCAGGCAGGCCAGTCTAGTACCTGCACTTTTTTACTAACACGTGCAGAATGTGGCTTGGCATTGTTTGCTGAAATAAGCAGGGATGTCCCTGAAAAAGACGTTGCTTGGATGGCAGCATGTGTTGCTCCAAAACCTGGATGTACTTTCAGCATTGATGGTGCCATCACAGATGTGTAAGTTGCCCATGCCATGGGCATTAACACACCCCCATACCATCACAGATGCTGGCTTTTGAACTTTGTGCTGGTAACAATCTGGATGGTCTTTTTCCTCTTTTGTCTGGAGGACATGACGTCCATGATTTCCAAAAACAATTTGAAATGTGGACTCAGACCACAGCAGCACACTTTTCCACTTTGCATCTGTCCATTTCAAATGAGCTCAGGCCCAGAGAAGGTGGCGGTGTTTCTAGATGTTGTTGATGTATGGCTTTCGCTTTGCATAGTAGAGTTTTAACTTGCATTTGTCGATGTAGTGACGGACTGTGTTAACGAACTGACAATGGTTTTCTGAAGTGTTTCTGAGCCCACGCGGTAAGATCCTTTACACAATGATGTTGGTTTTTAATGCAGTGCCGCCTGAGGGGTTGAAGTACAAAGGCATTCAATGTTAGTTTTCGGCCTTGCCGCTTACGTGTAGATGATGGAATCCATAAATTCCTTGCAACTGAATGTTGAGAAACATTGTTCTTAAACTGCTGGACTTTTTTTTTTAACGCAGGTGTTCACAAAGTGGTGATCCTCACCCCATCTTTGCTTGTGAATGGCTGACCCTTTTGGGGATGCTCCTTTTATACCAAATCACGACACTCACCTGTTTCCGATTAAACTGTTCGCCTGTGGAATGTTCCAAACAGGTGTTCTCTGAGAATTCATCAACTTTCCCAGTCCTTTGTTGCCACTGTCCCAACTTTTATGAAATGTGTTGCAGGCATCCATTTCAAAATGAGCAAATATTTGCACAAAAACAATAAAGTTTATCAGTTTGAACATTAAATATCTTGTCTTTGTGGTGTATTTAATTTAATATAGTTTGAAGAGGATTTGCAAATCACTGTATTCTGTTTTTATTGACATTTTACACAATGTCCCAGCTTCACTGGAATTAGGGTTGTAAAACAGAGGGAAAAAAGATATAAAAAGAAAAAGCATTCTTTAAAGGAGTGGAGACAGCGTGACCACCGGACTTTCTGGTAAGTCAGAACAGCTGTTTTGATTTTAGTTTCTGCTCCGTACGTCCGTCACCTCGCTGTCTGATTGGCTACACATCACATTCAGCAGGCTGCATGTTCGTTTGTGGCCGGAGGACACCACATACATTGCAATATCGGGCCAAGACAATCCAACATGTTGAGTATCTCCGATTTGCAATCGGAGCGCCCCAGACGCCCTACCGAGCAGACCCACACACGGCAGGAATATCTGATAAGATTATCTTTAGTGTCATCACGATTGTCGGGGCATCCTTAAGATTGTCGGAAGGGGAAGATCGGGTCCGATATCGGCCTAATTATCTCGCTGTGTGAACCAGGTTTTAGGGAGAGGAATCAAAAACATCAGAAACCACTATTTATGAGCGCATGTGCACAAGGAGACTTAAAATCATGAGTACTTTGATGTTGTGTTGCTAACTGGGACATTAAAAACCACGCGACATGTCCTTTAAACTTAAGAGAGACTGGGTAGGTCAAGTTTATTTCTCTTCCTATTTGCAAAACAAAAGAAGCACAGCAATTCTTATACATAAGAACATTCATTTTAGAACATGAAGAAAAGGACACAGAGGGCTGATTTATCATTATTACAGGTATTGTACTTAAACAGCACGTTACTCTTCTCAACACCTACGCCCCAAACTGCGATACGCCTAAATTTATCTTGCATATTATTCTAACCTTTAATAATTAGAGCAAAGGCCTCAGTTTTTTGGCTGGAGATTTTAACTCTATCATGAATGGCTCCTTGGATAGATCCTCCTCTGCCAGTATCTCAAACCCACAATCATCCAAACTCCTTAACAGTTTATGCAAACACCGGGTTAACAGATGTGTGGCGGGAAACTAACCCTAAAGTGAGAGAATATACATTTTATTCACACCCTCACAATTCATACTCCAGACTTGACTTTTTTTTCCATCCCTAAACGATTCCTGCACTCAGTCCAGGCCTGCCACATAGACTCTATCGTACTATCTGATCACGCCTCTGTGCATTTACAGATTGACCCAACATTTAGCATCCCTAGAACTCCAACATGGAGATTCAATATGTCATTTTGGAATAATGACTCTTTTTGCTCTTTTGTCCATAATGGCTTGTCACAATTCTGCCTTGATAATAAAAACTCTCCAGTTTCTTCTGCTATGATATGGGATGCTGCTAAAGCTACCGTATGCGGTCAGCTTATTTCGTATACTTCCCATCAGAACAAAATATTGGAGAACAATAGGAAAACCCTCGATAAGGAAGTCTCAAATGTAGAACTACATAAAAAATCATCCAAAGTTTCAAATTTAAAAAACACTGGTGACTGCAAAGACTAAACTCAATACTGATCATATGCACCACATTCAGAAGCTACTGTTCGTGGCTAAACAAAAGTATTATGAATTTTGTAACAAATCTAGCCGATTACTTGCCTTTCATTTGAAAAACCAAAACAATGACTGTTCAATCAATATGGTAAGGACATCCTGTGGTGCCGTTTATTATGACCCTTTTACCATCAATGAAACAGTTACAGATTTTTATGGTTGCCTTTACAGCTCCCAAAAGGCTGATCCTAATATGAATTCCTACCTCCAGAACATCTCATTACCTGCTGTTGTGGAGGAGGATCGTTCCAACATAAATTCTGAATTCATGCCAGAGGAAGTCTGAGCTGCAATCCAAGCCATGCTAAATGGGAAATGCCCGGGCCCAGATGGGTTTCCACTACAATTTTTCAAGAAATTTTAGCCGGAGATTCACCCAATTCTTATACCTGCAATCAATAACATCTGGAAAGGTGATATTCCCCCATCTTGGAGATATGCCTCTATTAGCCTAATTTTACAGAAGGATAAAAAAAAACAAAACAAAAACAAACAAAAAAAAAACCTATAGACCTATCAGTTTACTTAATGTAGACTATGAAATAGTTACAAAGGTCTTGGCTCGCAGACTTGGAAAAAAAAATTCTCCCTAAAGTTATAAACCCAGACCAGGCAGGATTTGTGAAATCAAGGCATGGTGTACATAATGTACGATGTGCTCTTAATATCATACATTATATCAACACTAATAAAACCCCAGCATTTGTAATCTCTTCAGAGGCCAAAAAGGCTTTTGAATGAGTTGAATGGCCTTTCTTGTTTTCAATACTGGATAAATTTGGCTTTGGCTCTAAATTCATAAATGTGATTAAAACCCTTTACTCAGACCCAAAAGCTAGTGTCAACACTAATGGCCTGGTTTCTGAAGGTTTTTCGGTGCGTAAGGGCTGTAGACAGGGATGCCCTTTATCACTTCCATTGTTCACACTGTTTATTGAACCTTTAGCTGAAGCAATAAGGTCTAACCCTGATATTACAGGGAGGGACTGCAAGAAACAAGAAAAATTACATAATTTCTCTTTTTGCTGATGATGTTCTCTTGTATTTACTGAACCCTGAAAACTCAATTCCAGCTGTTTTGAATTCTATTGCCTTATATGGCACCTTGTCAGGTTATAAAATAAACTTAGGTATATCTGTCACTTTGCCATTCAACATTCCTCAGGACAGGTTAGTATAATCTCCTTTTCAGGTATCAATTATTTGGGTGTTTTCCTCACCCCCAATTTGACAGACTTATTTAGTGCTAATTACTCTGCTTTAATTCAAAAAATTAAAAATGATCTACAGAAGTAGTCATCCCTACCTACAGTACTTTCTTCCTGGGGAGGATTAATGCTATAAAAGTTATTGGTTTGGAAGGATGTGAGAAAACGTGAACATTCCCTCAGTTATTTCTGTTTGATCCCCTCTAGTACTGAACCCAGATTTTCCTCCTCGAGTTAGGAGTATTGGTTTGTTAAAATACATGTCTAAAGGTATCCTAGATTCCATCAGCCTGTTCACCTCTGACTCCTTAAAGTCATTTGAACAAATTACGACAGAGTTTAGCATTCCTTCTGAAGACTTCTATAAATACCTCCAAATTTGTCATTTTTTTGAATCCCTTCTGTGAGGGAACAATTTTTGTCACAATCTTTCAGATCTAGAAAACACCCTGATTTGCTCTAAATCACTGAAAGGGAAACTCACAAAGTATTATGCTATACTTGTGCACTCCGATGCCTCTGCCTACAATTCTTTGGAGCCGCTGTGAGAGCATGATCTGGAGGTAACATTTAGCCCTAGTGAGTGGACCAAGAGCTGTGATGGAGTGTTTCCAAAATGTACTTCAATTTCAATACACAAACAAAATTTCTAATTTTTTCATAGCACTTACTTAACCCCGTCCGCCTCCAGAGGATGTTCCCTAATGACTCCAACCTTTGTTCTACAACCCCAATTCCAATGAAGTTGGGATGTGGTGTAAAATGTAAATAAAAATAGAATACAATGACTTGCAAATCCTCTTCAACCTATATTCAATTGAATACACCACAAAGACAAGATACACTCAACAAAAATATAAACGCAACACTTTTGGTTTTGCTCCCATTTTGTATGAGATGAACTCAAAGATCTAAAACTTTTTCCACATACACAATATCACCATTTCCCTCAAATATTGTTCACAAACCAGTCTAAATCTGTGATAGTGAGCACTTCTCCTTTGCTGAGATAATCCATCCCAGCTCACAGGTGTGCCATATCAAGATGCTGATTAGACACCATGATTAGTGCACAGGTGTGCCTTATTGGGGTTGTAAATGTGAAGTTCATGAGGGGACACTTTTTCATTTATTTTGGTCATGTGATCACATTCAATCGTTTTGGAAAGATGTACGAGGTCTGTTAGAAAAGTTTCCGACCTTTTTATTTTTTTTCAAAAACTATACGGATTTGAATCATGTGTACTTGCATCAGCCAAGCTTGAACCTTTGTGCGCATGCGTGAGTTTTTTCACGCCTGTCGGTTGCGTCATTCGCCTGTGGGCAGGCTTTGAGTGAGCACTGGTCCATCCCCCCATTGGATTTTCATTGTCAGGGAAATGGCTGAGCGACTGCCGCTTTGCTCCATGAAAATTTTTCAGAAACTGTGTGAGACAGCCAGGTGGAAACCATTCGGAAAATTCGGTGAAGATTCTATCGGCGTCACACAGATTAAGGAGGATTACAACCGGATTAAAGACGGCCCACAGTGGCGGAGAGCGCGCTGCGCTTCGAGCGGCCATCGACAGGCTGAAACAACCAGATCATTTCCAAAGTGAAGGCTGTGTTGACCCGGGGCGTCGTGTGACTACCAGAGAAATCGCAGAAAATGTGGACATCAGCACTTTGGAAATGATCTGGTCCTTTCAGCCTGTCGATGGCCACTCGAAGCGCGGCGAGCTCTCTGCAACTGTGGGTCGTCTTTAATCCGGTTGTAATGGTCCTTAATCTGTGTGATGCCCAGAGTATCATTACCGAAAGCCATCTGAATCTTCCGAATGGTTTCCACCTGGCTGTCTCTCAGTTTCTGGAAAAATTAGATTCACCGCTGCCCCAATCGCTCAGCCATTTTCCTGACAATGAAAATCCGAAGAGGGGGCTGGACCAGCCTGCCCACAGGCGAATGACGCAACCGACAGGCGTGAAAAAACTCACGCATGCGCACGAAGGTTCAAGCTTGGCTGATGCAAGCGCACATGATTCAAATCCATAGTTTTTGAAAAAAATAAAAAGGTCAGATACTTTTCTAACAGACCTCGTACATTCTGTTTTTCAGAAGGTGACTGGTAAAATTTCATAATGTCACCCTCTTTCCATTTGCTAAACCATGCACCCGGTAATCTTTTTGACACAGATACAAGGCCTATATTAACAATCCTGTTATTCCTTGCTAAGAAATGTATATTACTATGGTGGGCTGCCCCTCATGTCCTTATGGTCAATATGTGGATATCACGGATATTAGCTCTTCTCCCTCCCCTCTGGAAAAACAGACTCACGAACTGAATTACAAATCAAAAATTTTTTGGAGACGCTTCATAGGGTAATAATTCAGTGTCTCACAGAAGCATGCAAGGTTTTTCCTTTTTTTTCCCCAAAAAATGTCCAATAAAAATACATGTGGTTGTTACTTATTTCTATAAAATTGTGTATTGTATTGGTGTGCCTTTCTGTTTATCTGTTGGTATGGCAGTCTTTATTTTCTTCTGCATAAACAACAAAATGGAATAAAAATAATAATAATAATAATAAAAAAAATAAATAAATAAAAAAACACCAAAAGGCAAGGATCACTGTTTCAGCTTGACAAACCACACCAATAACTGCATGCGTGCAAACAAGATATTTGGGTATATGCAAAATTTAATGTGCTTATTTATTGTCAGAATCCCCGCAGTTATTACTGACAGATCATGGGGTGCATGTGTACCCATGTTTTCTTCAAAGTTTAATTCCATACACAAAATATGGTCTTATTCATGTGCTGCACAATGGCTGACTTAACTAGCTGCTGTTTGACACACCATCATGCAGATCACCACTAAGAATCATACAGTTTTTACTTTTTTAATGACACTTTACCTTTAGTGGTGCAGATGTCTAGTGTGAAACAGCAGTTACTGACAAGGAGTTTAAAGGTACCAACAGATCGCGAGAACAATCAGAGAGCATCTAATGGGGGGGAGACAAAAAACGTGTGCAGTGCAAACATATTCCGAGCTGGTGGATAATGTCTAACTATAGTGATGTTGGTAGGAGTCAAAATCTGTGGAATAGATGTCAGATTCTGATGTCTCTGGATGTTTTGAATATCTCACTGCTGTCAGCGAGTAAGACAAAAAAAATAATAAGCCAATTAGAACGCTGTCATATCACTTAAAAAAAAACTGTCACTCCTCAGAAAATTGTTTGCATGACAGAATATTAGACTCAATGCACTGCAGATATACTGAAAAGAATGACACCCAAATTAATGGATATTTGGCTGTATTTTTCGTTGTTGTTATTAACAAACTATTTCTGGCCTGGAGGGAGGCTCTCATTGGCCTGGTGGCTTGTCAGGACCATAATACTGTAGGGGAAACACAAAATTACAAATCCTCCACAACCCATTCCCAGATAAGCAGTTGAAGTTGAGGGAGTGAGTGAAGATTTTCAAAACCTTTACAATTTGGACTTTTGGTTGGACAAAACAAGTTATTTTAAGAGGTTTCACCGAGGTCTGAGAAACCGCAGTGGACATTTGCCACGACTAAAAATACTGACAGATGGAAACCCTTACCAAAAAAATAGTACTGATAAGTATATAAAAAGTAAACTGGAAGTATACTTGAAACATACTTGCATGTACTACTTTTTGGTAAGGGAAGACAATGGAAATAATAATCATATGCACACTGTGTTGCAACATCTATGGGACACTGCAGTGTGAGTGTTCAGTTTATAGTGCAAATATACATTATCACAACAAAAGCCTGCAATACTACAAACAAAATATATTCCACAGTGACAAAGATTACTGGACAGTTTAAAGCGGCATTTCCCCGTGCAGAGCTCCAGCAGGGGGCGCTCGGGTCAGAATGCTAGCTCTGCCGGCTAGCCGCTGCCTGCTGTCTCACACTGCAGGGACAAGCAGTCCCGGGACTCCCCCACAAACTGACACCACGAAGTGACGAGGCTGCACAGTGGTCACCGCCACAACTGCATTTTTATTCACATCAAAAACAACTTACTTTCTCGGTGTCAGTCGGAGATCCGCTATCTCTTTCAGCGAGGAGGGGGAGGAGGAGGCGGCAGCTAGCGCCGTGCTAACGCCAGCTAGCCAGCCCGAGCGGAACATTCGCGGACAATAATTATCATCTTACCCCTTTGTGTCAGGTGGTCAGCGTTCTGGGGTGAGAGGTCTGGAAGAGAAGTTGTTCCGACGCTTATTTATCGGCATGGTAAATGGGAATCCTGCGGTATAACGTCCATCGCCGCTGTTTTTCTTCCATCCAGCCCACTTCAGTGCCGAGCCCCTGGATGCACTGCGCATGCGCGGTGCAGCCGCCGCTCTGTGGCTGCAGTGAGTGAAGCAGCAGCACCGTTCGGGCAAACCGACCGGAGTGTGTAAATTAATCCCCCACACACCAACATTCATCGCATAGTAACACTGCAATAACGACTTTATATTAGAGCGCTTTCATAGGTCACGCTTCAGGTCAGCATCACTAACATAACGAGTATAAACATCGAGTTAGACCTCGAAATAAATTCAGAGCTGGGCTATAACTACATGATTGAACGCAAAAGATTGAGATTTATAATTGTAGATCAAAATCTGCAGAGACAAATCATTCATCCATCCAAACATAAAGCCACTCAAGCATCCATCCATCCATCCATCCATAGAGCCACTCAAGCATCCATCCAAACATAGAGCCACTCAAGCATCCATCCATCCATCCATCCATCCATCCATCCATCCAAACATAGAGCCGCTCAAGCATCCATCCATCCAAACATAGAGCCACTCAAGCATCCATCCATCCAAACACAGAGCCACTCAAGCATCCATACATCCATCCATCCATCCATACAAAGAGCCACTCAAGCATCCATCCATCCAAACATAGAGCCACTCAAGCATCCATCCATCATCCAAACACAGAGCCACTCAAGCATCCATCCATCCATCCATCCATACAAAGAGCCACTCAAGCATCCATCCATCCAAACATAGAGCCACTCAAACATCCATCCATCCATCCATCCAAACATAGAGCCACTCAAGCATCCATCCATCATCCAAACATAGAGCCACTCAAGCATCCATCCATCATCCAAACATAGAGCCACTCAAGCATCCATCCATCCATCCAAACATAGAGCCACTCAAGCATCCATCCATCATCCAAACACAGAGCCACTCAAGCATCCATCCATCCATCCATCCATACAAAGAGCCACTCAAGCATCCATCCATCCATCCATCCATCCATCCATCCATCCAAACATAGAGCCACTCAAGCATCCATCCATCATCCAAACACAGAGCCACTCAAGCATCCATCCATCCATCCATCCATACAAAGAGCCACTCAAGCATCCATCCATCATCCAAACATAGAGCCACTCAAGCATCCATCCATCCATCCATCCATCCAAACATAGAGCCACTCAAGCATCCCTCATCCATCCATACATACATAGAGCCACTCAAGCATCCATCCATCCATCCATCCATCCATACAAAGAGCCACTCAAGCATCCATCCATCCAAACATAGAGCCACTCAAGCATCCATCCATCCATCCATCCATCCATCCATCCATCCAAACATAGAGCCACTCAAGCATCCATCCATCATCCCAACACAGAGCCACTCAAGCATCCATCCATCCATCCATCCATCCATCCATCCATCCATCCATCCATCCATCCATACAAAGAGCCACTCAAGCATCCATCCATCTAAACATAGAGCCACTCAAGCATCCATCCATCCAAACATAGAGCCACTCAAGCATCCATTCATCATCCAAACATAGAGCCACTCAAGCATCCATCCATCATCCAAACATAGAGCCACTCAAGCATCCATCCAAACATAGAGCTGCTCAAGCATCCATCCATCCAAACATAGAGCCGCTCAAGCATCCATCCATCCAAACACAGAGCCACTCAAGCATCCATCCATCTATCCATCCAAACATAGAGCCACTCAAGCATCCATCCATCCATCCATCCAAACACAGAGCCACTCAAGCATCCATCCATCCATCCATCCATACAAAGAGCCACTCAAGCATCCATCCATCCAAACATAGAGCCACTCAAACATCCATCCGTCCATCCATCCATCCAAACATAGAGCCACTCAAGCATCCATCCATCATCCAAACACAGAGCCACTCAAGCATCCATCCATCCATCCATACAAAGAGCCACTCAAGCATCCATCCATCCAAACATAGAGCCACTCAAGCATCCATCCATCCATCCATCCATCCAAACATAGAGCCACTCAAGCATCCATCCATCATCCAAACATAGAGCCACTCAAGCATCCATCCATCCATCCAAACATAGAGCCACTCAAGCATCCATCCATCATCCAAACACAGAGCCACTCAAGCATCCATCCATCCATCCATACAAAGAGCCACTCAAGCATCCATCCATCATCCAAACATAGAGCCACTCAAGCATCCATCCATCCATCCATCCATCCAAACATAGAGCCACTCAAGCATCCATCCATCATCCAAACATAGAGACGCTCAAGCATCCATTCATCCAAACATAGAGCCACTCAAGCATCCATCCATCCATCCATCCATCCATCCATCCAAACATAGAGCCACTCAAGCATCCATCCATCCATCCATACATACATCCATACATACATAGAGCCACTCAAGCATCCATCCATCCATCCAAACACAGAGCCACTCAAGCATCCATCCATCCATCCATACAAAGAGCCACTTAAGCATCCATCCATCCATCCATCCAAACATAGAGCCACTCAAGCATCCATCCATCATCCAAACACAGAGCCACTCAAGCATCCATCCATCCATCCATCCATCCATCCATCCATCCATACAAAGAGCCACTCAAGCATCCATCCATCCATCCATCCATCCATCCATCCATCCATCCAAACATAGAGCCACTCAAGCATCCATCCATCATCCAAACATAGAGCCACTCAAGCATCCATCCATCATCCAAACATAGAGCCGCTCAAGCATCCATCCATACATACATACATAGAGCCACTCAAGCATCCATCCATCCATCCATCCAAACACAGAGCCACTCAAGTATCCATCCATCCATCCATCCAAACACAGAGCCACTCAAGTATCCATCCATCCATCCATAAAAAGAGCCACTCAAGCATCCATCCATCCATCCATCCATCCATCCATCCATAAAAAGAGCCACTCAAGCATCCATCCATCCATCCATCCATCCATCCATCCATCCATCCATCCATCCATCCATCCATCCAAACATAGAGCCATTCAAGCATCCATCCATTCATCAGTATGCACACAATAAAGTCTTTGGTTGAATTTTACTTTTCTTGAATTAAAATCATAAATTTTTCATGATTACACTCATAAATCCTTACAGATTGTAACAGTAAAATATTATGATTATTGTTCAAATATTTCCACCATTAGATAGGTGGTACTTAAATGGAATGGTAACTGGACTGCATTTATATAGCACTTTTCCATCTGCATCAGATGCTCAAAGCGCTTTACACATCGATGCCTCACATTCACCCTGATGTGAGGCTGCTGCCATGCAGGCGCCCACTAACACTGGGAGGAACTAGGGGATTAAGGATCTTGCCCAAGGGCCCTTAGTGATTTTCCGGTCAGGCTGGGATTTGAACCGAGGATCCTCTGGTCTCAAGCCCAGCTCTTAGCCACTAGACCCCTAGTCACTATTCAGTTAATGAACAGAGGTGGTGGAGAGATGATGTGAACAAGGTCACTCACGTGACATGAAGGAAGGTGGTTAGATTAAAACAGGCAGAACAAAATAAATTCTGAGAAAAAGAGGCAGATTAGAATATGCGCAGGCACACACACACACACACACACACACACACACACACACACACACACACACACACACACACACACACACACACACACACACACACACACACACACACACACACACACACACACACACACACACACACAGAATAGATTTTGTACAACATGCTTTTTCCAGTGTTTCGCTTAAATCCCCAAACAGTTTGAAGAAATTCACTTCATCAGATGTGTTGTCTGCAAACAAACAAATAAACATATAATCAATCAAACAATCAAACTTAAATACAGAGCAAACAAACGCCAAACACAGGCCAGAATAGAAAATAGAACAGAATACAAACATGCCCATGAATAGTTTCAATGCAGAAAAATGCTGTGGGTACAGCGTGAACGCCTGAACACTATGTTCCTGCTGTTACCACAGGGGGGCACTAAAACTCCGCTCCTCAGTGAGGTGTCTGACATCATGCATTCAGCCCTGAGCCCGAGCCCACCCTCTAACCTCTAACCCCTAACCCCTTCACAACCACAATCCACAATCTTAAATCCAACAACAAACCTCATGCAACACTTTGGAAAAGTGAGAAATACCCTCAATTTGCAAAAGGTCCTCACATGAGAAGTATTAAAGTTATTTTCACAAAGAAATATCAACAAGTACACAAAACTACATTGTGCCTGAATACTTGCATGAAGATAACCCAGAACACCATCTTTGATCAAAAACATAGTTTCAACCTGAAAACGGAACAGAAACTGGACCCGACAGTGGAACTGTGCAAACAGATGGTTCACAGTGGCTTAGTGGTTGACACTGTTGCCTCACAGCAAGAAGGTCATGGGTTTGATTCCCATCTCTGGCCTTTCTGTGTGGAGTTTCTGTGTTCACGTGGGTTTCCTCCCACATTTAAAGACATGCAGGTTAGGTGGATTGAAATCTTTTCCCAGGTCTCCCTTGCAAAAAAAGGTCTTGATCTCAATGGGACTAACCTGGTTAAATAAAGATTAAATAAAAAAAAAAAACACGATTTATAAAAACAACAGCACTTCCAATGTAGGACAGGAAAAGCAATAAGATGTCAGAATGTGTGTAAATTCACGTTATAAATAAATAAATAAATAAATAAATAAAAATATATTATTTAATTCCATCAGCTAATCCAAGTGGATAAAGACAATCACGTGCTAGCTGGATATTGTGAAAATGTTTTTTTAAAAGTCCAAAGTGTGAAATATAGTAAATATAAATTCAATTCTTTGAGGTTTAATTGTATCTAACATAGCACCTAAAACCCTTCAAATGTGTTTTTCTGACTTTTTAAACCTGTTCTTGGGGGCATTTTGTGAGTTAAAAAAAATTATGTGAAATTATTGTCAGACTGTCAAGTCACACTATAATTGCAGTATGATATAATCAACATATATATACACATACATGCATACATACATAAATAATTCTTTTCTATTGAACATGAAATTGAAAACAATATTTTAGATATACTACAAGTCCATCAGTTAAAGTTTTACCACTTTGTGGGTCATCACGACCTCTACGGCTCCAATAATGACAGAAGAGGGCAGCCCGTTTTTCTCTGTTTTTTCAGCACATTATATTTCAAAAAGAAACGGGGATTTCAATGAAATTTTGTTGGAAATGGGTCAGGAGAGAGCGACAAAATTTTGGTGGTGCTAAATATCGTACCTTCAAATTCCTGAGCTTTGGGACATCTGGATGTCAGCCCAAGTATTAATCTGCATCAAATGAAAACAAGAATTGCTGTTTTTCCTCTGTTGTTTCAAATGGACATTTCTCAAGTCAGGGTTGTTACACAAAAACCTGCAGGACAGATCACAACGGTATTAGTTTGTACTGTTGGCTTATTTACATTATAATGCAATGTAACCATTCTATTCTGTTAACTTTTTCATTCATTCATCTGGCAACTTCTTTATAAATTATGTCAACCCAAAGTTTTTTTTAAATTTTATTTAAGTGTTTGGCAAAAATGCACAATATACACTGGGCACAGTGCAGAGGAGAGCCGAGAGGTGCAGCCACATGATGAAACAGCAGTTCTGAACCACTGTTCAAAACTGTATGAATTTGTGGTCAGCTGTATTTTGGATTGGATTGCATCATTATCATGTTTGCTTCTTATGCGTGCAGGTTCTCACATGCAAATAAAAACAGAAATCCTGCATGTGGAAACTTCAAATTTTTGCACTCGCCTGGAAAAAGTAATGTGGGGCAAAGAGGCATTAATGCAACTGATGAAAAGGTCAGGAGTACGGCTTCATGATGGAACGTGTATGTCTGACACAGTGGGTTCATTAATACTGATATGAAATGGCAACGCCATCTCCTGTTTTCTTTACAAGCTGATTGTTCCAATTTGCCTGTGAAAAGGTCGAGAGCTACAAAAGCACTTTACTGTGCAATCAAAACATGCAACGGAGAGGCAAATCTCACAGAAGCAAACGTGGCGGTGTGAGCATGCAAACGTCTGTGTGCATGTGAATTTATTTTTACAGTGTGACAGTAACATAAATCACATGAACATGTGCACCACTCTGCACGCATTGTGTGTGAATCAGGTGAAAAGAGAATACGCGGGGTGTCCCCTCAATCAGAGTTTGACCTGCAGACTCTGATACCATCTGTGAGCCTTGATGTGTCCACGCGCTTATCTTTCAGCCTGTGGTTGTGTTGGTGAGATTAATCGAGCAAAGTTCAGACGGCCTTCTGTGGCGTCTGTAGCCTACACGTATATGTGTGAGTGGGCCACGGAGATATACTGCAGTGTGGACACGAAAGAGACAGATTGAAATATAAAAAGAGACGTGGAGATGAGAGCCTGCAGCCATGGTTATAGTACCTGTCTCATTGTCTGAATGTCTCCCTGACAAATCAAGAGAGATGAAAGCACAATTACAAATGGCAGCACATGTTCAGTGGAGAGCAGCTAACAGCTGATGGACGTCAAAGGGCTGAATTAAAAACAAAAACCCTGAAGTTCACCTAAGGACACAAAACTACATAAGCACCCTAACTTTGTAAAAATACAAACTGCAAATTTAACTAAATGGCCACAGCAGAGTGCACTGCTAACAGCATCGGACTGGACTCGCAAAAACAAAAGTGATATCTTGATCCAGAATCTTGATTTGGATCACCTCCATAATTCAGTGGAGTCTTCCATGGTCTAATATGTATCCGTGGTGAAAATTTGATGAGAATCCGTGAAGTAGTTTTGACGTAGTTCTGCTAACAGTCAGACAGACAAATAAATAAATAAAACACCAATGATTTTATTATGTCCTTGGCAGAAGTAATAACATAAAATAAAACCAAGCTAACAGAAAGATAACAAAACTTACTCAACAGCAAGCTAACAGAGCATAAAGACAACAAAACATAAAACTAACTCAATAGCAAGCTTGGTAATGCAGGTTTCGATACACAAAAAGGCAGTCCAATAACACCAAACAAATCAGAAACATCAGACGATAAGGCATGGTCAAAAAACAGGCAGGTGGTCAAAAAAGACACAACATGGCTAGCAGGACTTGGAACAAACAAACAGAGCTGGAAGTGAAGGCATAGATAGAGCACATCAATCTGACCAAGAACTAGTGCAACCAGTGAAGCTTGCCGAAGCACCCTGGTAATGAGCTACAGATTAGAAACAGGCAGTGTTGCCACAGTTACTTTGAAAAAGTAATCCAATTACTGATTACTGATTACTCCTTGAAAAAGTAACTTAGTTACTTTACTGATTACTCAATTGTAAAAGTAACTAAGTTAGATTACTAGTTACTTTTTTAGTTACTTTTCCCAGCTGCCGACAACAACCCTCTGCCACCTCAACATGACAATGATACGTGTTTTGCCAAAACTTACTTTATAGTCACCCTTTCTTGACTTCAATGAAAATAAATACTTGTTTTATAAAAAGTAAAATAAAGACCTCTTTCTTGACCTCATATTTAACTGTTGACAGCACTGTAACAGTAAAACTTGCAATTTCGAACCTACATTGTTTATAAATGTAACAAATTCATTCTAGCATTTTTCTAACATTTAAATTCTCTCTAAATATTTTACTTGTCGAAATTAATATTATTTTAAGTAGTATTAGTAGTTAGTATTAGTAGTAAAAAAAGGCTTCAAAACTGGACCTTTAATCTAGGGGTGTTGTGGGGGGGCACATCCCTCCCCCACGCCCCCATTCCATCTGGATTCGCCCCTGCTTTGGCGTTTGAGCACAAAGAATGGATAACATTTATTTATGCAGAAAACGTGACCAGATTTACAGGTAAAAAAGTTTTATTGTGTTTTCACATCATGTGGTCCTCAGAAAGAGAGTTTAGGTGCATTTGAGTGGAAAATAGTTAGTTGTTGACGCGTCGCGGAGGATCAGCTGTTTTAACGTGCAGATACAGAGCGGCTCAGCTCAGAATTCTAAATAAAGGAGGAAAAAAAGTATAAAAATGTCTTTGTAAAGCTCAGTGCAGGTGTGCTGATCACCGCGCTTTAAGAGGAGACGACGAGTCGAGCAGCTGCAAAAAACCGCGGATGAAAAGCTCACAGCTCACTTAAAGTGGGCAGTTCAGTCGAACCCCGACCTCCTGCCCACAGACCAAGTTTAATGCTGCTATCGACCCACAATGAAAAATAATAGTAACGCACAGTGACATGGAGAAGTAACTTTAATCTGATTACTGATTTGGAAAGATTAACGCGTTAGATTACTCGTTACTAAAAAAAGTGGTCAGATTAGAGTTAGTAACGCGTTACCGGCATCAGTGGGAAACAGGTGTGTGGAAAACTGTAGAACAAGCTGTGGCCCAGACAGTGTGCACCACCCACGTCAAGCACCAAGAGAGACAGACAAGAGAGATGGGGAAAGACAAAGCCCAAGCAGGAAAAACCCAACAAGAGAAATCACACACAGACAAAACAAACCAAAACCAAACTAGGCAGAATAAAACAGAGCAACCATGACACAAAAAGTCCAGATCATGACAAATATCAACATAACAGAGTATAAAGATAACAAAACATAAAACTAACTCAATAGCAACCTAACATAGTATAAATATAATGAGTGAAATTGACTAGGATTTACTAAATATTTTTTGGCGATATAACTCATCATTTGGTGTGCTATTACTAAATCCAACACATTTCAGCTGTTGCTTTTATTAACATGGGCTTAATTTTTTGTTTAAGTTTAGTTAAAAAAAAAAGAACAAATAAAGAAAAAAGTTTAGTTTATATTTTCAATACTTTTGAATAAAGTTTGTAGAAATTAAAATCTATTCAAATATGTTATGTGTCACTTTGTTGCCACAATTTTTTTAAGTAACCACTGGTCAATTTTTTTTTTACAGTGTACTGCAGTACTCTGTAACACTAATCATTTGCTTAGTGGCACTAAACCAGCTTTATTGTACAGCACTGAGAACGTGGCCGAAATTTAATTACATTGTTGAAGACAGAAAAGCTGCCTTTCACTGACTTTTTCACATTAAAAGACTTCATTCCTTGAGTTATGTCCTTTTTACCCAGTTATTGATTTGAAGCATGCCCAGAATTTTTACTTTGAACGATTATTAATGGAAGAAGGCTTTTTATTCCTCAATCTGAGAAAGACCTATCAAATACCTATCAGGAAATATCTTCCACAGCAACACAGCAACGGGCCAGAGAAAAGAACAAATAAAGTGCTCCAGTTGATTCATCTCAAGCTGAATGTCATTTTTTCAAACAAATTTCCAATAAAGAAGTTTTTATTGGAAGAGGTTGAAGGCTCTACTACCATTTTTATATATCACATTTATCATATCATTTCTGCTTTGTCAGATATACAAGGAACAAAAACGAGACAGTTGGTTGGCCAAAGGACAACAACAGTTCCAGGCTGAATTCAAACTCAAGCTGGGTGCAGTTACCCAGTAGAGATCTTATCTCTGTGAGACACCATGACAGCAAACAAATGACCCTTTCACAGTTCTGTCTGCTTTCCGGAGGCCCGAATGTTACAGTTGAAAGCTGATTGATAGTGGATGGACCTGGGACCAATAAGACTTGATGATACCGGATCAGATGGATGCAACTGTAATTTTGTTGCTGTTGATACAGATGAGGACAAAATTATTAGCCTCCCTATGAAATTTAACATTTATGAAATTTAACATTACCAAGTCCTTTTTTAACAAAGAAAGGAATTTTCGACACAGCATTTCTAAATATCACACAGTGCATCCAGAAGGTGTTCACAGCGCTTCACTTTTTCCACATTTTGTTCCATAATGGAGTGAATTCATTTTTTCCCTCAAGATTCTACTTACAACACCCCATAATGACAACATAAAAAAGTTTTTAAGGATTTTTTTGGGGAGTGGGGGAGGGGTCAGCAAGGTAAGACTTACTCGCGAAATGTCTTGAGACAGCTTTGTTGTGATTTGGTGCTATACAAATAAAATAAATTGAATTGAAAAATAAATTGAAATGTAATTTTTCCAAATTCATTAAAAAACAAAACAAGAAATCACATTTACGTAAGTATTCACACCCTTTGCTAAATACTTTGTTGATGCGCCTTTGACAGCAATTACAGCCTCAAGTCTTCTTGAATGTGATGCCACAAATTTGGTGCACCAATCTTTGGGCAGTTTTGTTTATTCCTCTTTGCAGCACCTCTCAAGCTCCATCAAGTTGGATGGAGAATGTCAGGGCACAGCCATCTTCAAATCTCGCCAGACATGTTCATTCAGATTCAGGTCTGGGCTCTACCTGGGCCACTCAAGGACATTCACAGAGTTGTCCTGAAGCCACTCCTTTGATATCTTGGCTGTGTGCTTAGGGTCATTGTCCTACTGAAAGATGAACTGTTACCCCAGTCTGAGGTCAAGAGCGCTCTGGAGCAGGTTTTTATCCAGGATTTCTCTGGAAATTTCTGCCTTCATCTGTCCGTCAATCCTGACTAGTCTCCCAGTTCCTGCCGCTGAAAAAAAATCCCTCCCCACAGCATGATGCTGCCACCACCATGATTCACTGTAGGGATGGTGCCTGGTTTCCTCCAAACATGATGCCTGGCATTCACACCTAAGAGTTCAATATTTGTCTTATCAGAGACAACCAGATACACCAGAGAATTTATTTTGTTTCTCATGGTCTTAGAGTCCTTCGGGTGCCTTTTGGCAAACTCCAGGTGGGCTGCCATGTGCCTTTTACTAAGGACTGGCTTCAATCTGGCCCCCCTACCATACAGGCCTGATTGGTGGATTGTTGCAGAGATGGTTGTCCTTCTGGAAGGTTCTCTTCTCTCCACAGAGGAATGCTGGAGCTCTGACAGAGTGACCATCGGATTCTTGGTTACTTCCCTGACTAAGGCCTTCTACCTGATCGCTCAGTTTACATGGGTAGCCAGCTCTATTAAGAGTCCTGGTGGATCTGATCATCTTCCATTTATGATAATGGAGGCCACTGGGCTCACTGGGATCTTCAAAGCAGCAAACTAGCTTTGTGTCTCAAGGCAATCTTGTCTCAGAGGTTTACAGACAATTCCTTTGACTTCATGCTTGGTTTGTGCTCTGACATACACTGTCAACTGTGGGACCTTATATGTAGACAGGTGTGTGCCTTTCCAAACCATGTCTAATCAACTGAATTTACCCCAGGTGGACTCCAATGAAGCTGTAGAAACATCTCAAGGATGATCACTTGAAACAGGATGCACCTGAGCTCAATTTTGAGCTTCATAGCTAAGGCTGCGAATACTTATATACATGTGATTTCTTAGTTTTTTATTTTTAAGAAATTTGCAAAAAAAAAACTTTTCACATTTTCATTATGGGGTACTGTGTGTAGAAATTTGAGGGGAAAAAATGAATTTCATCCATTTTGAAACAAGGCTGTAACATAACAAAATGTGGAACAAGTGAAGCACAGTGAATACTTTCCGGATGTACTCTACTGTTTCCACAGCATTTCCAAGTGTCAATAAGTGGAGTGAGAAGTATCAAGAAATTCAAAGAGAGCCACACAGTACAGAACAAGCCTGACAGAGGTAGGAAGCGAAAGATTTCAAAGACTGGAAAGAAAACTAGTGACAGATGTGTCCAAAAGACCCCAGAACAACTGTCAAGACACTAGTGAATGACTTCTCAAAGAAGACATTAGACATTAGAGCCCTGGGCAGGAATGTAGTGCAAGGTTACAGACCAAGAAAAGTGCCACTTCTGTAGAAAAGACACCTTCAAGCCAGACTGAAGAATGCTAAGGACAACCTGGAGAAAGAGGACGCATATCCTTTGGTACATGCATGAACAATCCTCACACCTAGCTGGGGATGCACAGGTGTTAATCCAACTGTCACAGCAGTTACAACACTTCCAACATTTTGTGATACTTTGATAGGAGGTTTTTTTTATTGTCTCTTTTGCCACCTGCTTGCAATGTATGCTTTGTTTGTGTAACCTGCATCACTTTGTCCCACCTGGGCCCCTGGATGGGAGGCAGGCACTCTAATCACAAAAGTAAAACCCATGGGCCCATGGGTTTTACTTTTGTGAAAAACCCATGGGTTTTTCACAAAAGTAAAACCATAAAAACCCATGACTTTCATGATGGTGGCCACCAACTCTACCATCATGGAGTTGGTGGCCTGTTGCTAGAGCATATTTGGACTTGTGGAGTTAGGCTTGTTTAATTTCTTCTGCACAGCACCACCTACTGGTCTAGTTTGTGATCAGATTTCATATGGCGTAAATCGCAAAGTGGAGTTGGACACAGTCCACATGTATTTGCAGTGTGTGTATTAGACCGTGTGACACGGAGCATCAGGACAGGGTTCAAGGACGCAGCAGTGCATCCAAAGGCAGGGGTTCAGGGGGTCGCAAGGCTCTAAAAGCACTGAGGTCCAATTTCATGCTTAATTTAATTCATAGCAACAAACTCTGCCTTACAGCCAAGAGGTCTTTGAGTTCGACAAAGATGATAAATCAGAGTTATACAAAGTGTGGAATATGGGGATGAATAATGTAACAATAAGTGCAGCCACAGGCTTCCAGAGCAATATGTTCTCCTTGTGTCTCTGAAACATTAATTGAGAATTAATTGTGTAGTGATTAATGATGCTTTTGGATTTGTGTGGATAACAGAATCGACCTGTTGTTAAACACTTTGGTATATTGATGGTAATTATGTACTGTATATAAAAAAGTTGTTTTTAAGGGGGAAATAAACTGGCAGCTTGTGATGTGTTTTTACAGAATTATTCCGGCAAATATTGCCATAATAATTCTGTAAAAAACGAGCAAACAAACAAGCAATAAATAAATAACAATAAAACAATGTAAATACCAAATTTACAGAACAACCTGTAAATTTTACAATACAAAACTGTTGCAATTGACTGATAATTAATTAAAAAATAAACCAGTAAATCCAACAGCCATTTTTCTATTGAGTTAACATGATCATGCTGCTGTAAAACTAATTATTTCTTTAAATGCGGCTTTTACTGACCTGCTGAAGAATTTTGAAAAATATATTTTCTGTTTTGAATTGAGCAGGCTATGCCAGTTTTGTAAACGACAATTGTTTTATACTATAACAATTACAGATTGATTGATAAAGGCATTTACTTTTTATACTGCTTTTTTAAATAATAAAAAAAAGTTTTTCTAACTTAATTAATCTGGCAACTTTCATTGCCAGCCACCCAGTAAAAACAACAGAATATTTTTTACAGTGTGATTGATGTCAAGGGGACAGACAGCCTATGAATGACTGATCAGTTGAAAATCACTTGAAATAAATTCAAAGATGATGGGCAGCACTCTAATACGACTAAATTATTTTAAAGCAAAGACGTATCGAGCATCGCCCTTCCACAAGTGCAGGCAACTATTCAAAGAAAAAAAAAAAGCATTTTAATTCATTTTTAATCATATTAAAGTTATTATTGCAATCACTGAGTTGAATATTCTGAAAAAGTCTTATGACAATACCAAACAAACAATAACCAAACAAAATATGAGGCACCTGTAGAGCTTTGCTGTTCTTTATTTTGTTTCATTCACTCATGTTAGCTCATGATGTGACCGTGGACAAATAAGTGATGCATTCTTATTTACAGCATGTGTTTGAACCATGGAACCATTTATCAGCTACTGCAAAAAAAAAAAAAAAAAAAAAAAAAAACACTTTCTCATCAGATAAACACTCTTACCCCCAACCCCCCTAAAAAAAAAGCAAAAATGTGACATAAAATATCTGCGACCAGGAAAAATAACTTTCTCGCTCTGGCTGAAATATTGCACGTCACCTTTCTTGGAAAGGCTGAAATAAAGTGATTGGAGTTGGAACCCTAAAAGAGGGCAAGATTAATGGATCCACACACTGTGAAGAGCTGTTAATGTTTGTCTCAATGTTATGTTTAGGTGCCACAGACTCCACAAGTTTGTGAAGTGTGAAGAAAGATTAAAAGAAGATAAAATTAGAGGAGTGAGAAGTTTAGAAATAGCCGAATCACAATTTAACCGAGCGGAGAATTGTTGACAGTCTGAGAAGTATTAAAGCAAATTACAATGTTTCTCGCTCTGTTGCTCTCTGATGTAGGTGATAATAAAATAAGTGCTGCAGGCTGGCACTTTCAAACTGATGTTTCTGTAAAAGCAGCTTGCAGCTATGGAGTCCCACGTCAGGTTTATTTGGATATAAAATCTTGTATGAGTGTGCAGTTTGATCCTGAGGTGCACATTCATCATGGAAAGTAAAAGCAGGCTCGCCCTGTTCCTATATTTAATGCAAATATTTTGTAAAATGTCTTCTTCCGATCAAACTTATTCCATTCATTGAGAGTGCCAGTTTGCACCTCATTGTCACAAATGAGAGTGATTGAGGCACTTTCGATTGAGATATAATGAAAAATGTAACATCAAATGGGCTTTTCAATATTCAATTCAAATGTCCACAAAATCCACAATCCGGATCAGATCTGGATCAAAATTCGTCAGGCGATAGTGAGTGCCAGTCTGCACCTCACTTTCAAATATGACAGCGATCGGGGCATGTTTGATTAAGTTACAATGTAAAACATACATTAAGTGGAGTTTTCAATGTTAAATGTAAATGGCCACAAAATCTGTAATCTCAATCAGATCCAGATCAAACTTTGTTGATAAAGGATACCATCCTACACAACACTGTCAATTATGAAAGAAATTTGTTCTTTTTTGACAGTTATGAATTTTGGAACATTTGTTCAATGTAAAATTATAGGGATTTTTCCAGTTTTCCAAGATTTTCCCTGACTTTGACGTTTGACCTATGACCTTGAAAATTGAATCACTTCTTGCCTATCAGGATATGCATCCTCTGTAAAAAACGTCGTATTGATATATGAAAAGCGTGGGCTCCTGACTGTTCACAATCACACACACAAACAAACAGGGGGGACAACATACATAACTTCATGGGCGGAGGTGGTAATAATAATAATAATAATAATAATAATAATAATAATAATCAGAAGAAGAAGAAACAACATCCTCACTGGCTGTGGCTCTGTCCCAAATCAGCAGCTACACACTTGAAATTGTTGGGCACTTAAGTAATAAACAACCCAGTCTCGCGTCATGTCGTGATTCAGCTTCTATTGGTTTGTGATATGTCACGAAAAGTGCAAAATGTTCGTAGTGGGAGCACAAATTTATTCTAGTACATTCCGTTACCGCTGCACAAAATTAAAAGTGATGAGGGAGGAGGGGGGGTGTGTGTGTCTGGGGAGGGGCTATAGTTAGGGTTAGGAGTAGGGTTAGGTTATGGTTAAGGTTAGGGTTGGCAGTAGGGGTAGGGTTAGTAATTAATTTTCATGACGGGGTTAAAAAAAAACCCGTCATAAAAATTTTAATCATTTTGTGACAGGAGCGTGAAAAAAAAAAAAAAAAGTGAGACTGGGCTGGTAATAAATGGCGTGACTCGGCGGTTCCATCTCAAAGGCTACTTGTGAAGTGGCCTTTCTGTCTGGAGTTTGCATGTTATGCCTGTATTTGCATGGATTCCCTCTGGGTGCTCCGGCTTCCTCCTAGATTCAAAGACATGTAGGTGAGGAGAACTGGAAACTTTAAATTGACCGTAGGTGTGAGTGTGGTGGCCCTGTGACTGGCGTCTTGTCCAGGGTGTACCCGGCCTCCTGTCTTATGACTGCTGGGACAGGCTCCAGTCCCCCCGTGAGTCTTAATTGGAGTAAATGGGTATAGAAAATGGATGGCTGGATGGATGCTGTTATCACTGCAGGAAAAAAGTCCAGAATCCCAACTGATCGCTCAATAGATGAATCGATGAATCGATCAATCAATCCATCAATCAATCAATCAATCTCCTCATATGTATCTAAAACACGGGCAACTACCGTCTTCTTGAATATATAATGTAAAAGCTGCCCACTTTGTACCTTAGAATGTTTTTTTTTTTTAACATTTGACAAAGTCTTGAAATGAATGCTTGCCAACTGGACATCTTTAATCATTTTTATGTCATAGTGCTAATGAGAGATGTATGAAGTGTACTGTTTGTACTGCAGTTTTATTTTGACCCCAGTAGACTTGTGCAGTAAAGTTGGCTCAGTCAGTGTGTTAGAGCTGTCAGCTCCCATCATTTACCAGTAAATGTGTGTATGTGTACACACACACACACACACACACACACACACACACACACACACACACACACACACACACACACACACACACACACACACACACACACACACACACACACACACACACACACACACACATAAATCTCTGGGCTGCTTTTGGTCTCTCTCGGGCTGACTGTCAAACCAACTTAAAACTTTTTTAAATAATTCATCTTCACTGGTGCAAAGCTTTACTTGGAATTCATCATTCATTGAGGCTGCCAGGAGAAAATATAGAAGTGGTTTTCTGAGTCAGTAAGGCTTCCATCTGCTCCTAACTGATTAAAAATGAGAAGATTATTTATTGAGATAAACATTTCGCTTTTCTACAGTGCATCCAGAAAGTATTTACAAGTGCTTCACTTTTTCCACATTTTTTCCCTTGTTTCTGAGGTGGAGCTGCATGTTGATTTAACAAGTTTTACTTTGAATGCCCTTCCTGACACAACTCCACATTACATGGAAAATGGGTGGGGGTGGGGGGGGTCCTTGAACTTGGAACCTTCTATTGTGGAAACAAGCACACTTAGGCAGAAATAACCCTTGGGCTTCAGCTTGTTCCTTTTGTGTTTAGTGGCTTGCACTGCAGGAACAAGGTCGTGGGACAAGGTCGTCCTTTCTATGTGTAGTTTACAAGTTCTCCCCTTGTTTGCTTGGGTTTCCTCTGGATGCTCCGCCATCCTCCCACTTCCAAAGACATGCAGGTTTGGTGAACTGGTGACACCAAGCAAGTACGAGGTCTATTAGAAAAGTATCTGACCTTATTATTTTTTTCAAAAACCATATGGATTTGAATCATGTGTGATTATATCAGACATGCTTGAACCCTCGTGGGCATGCGAGAGTTTTTTCACGCCTGTCGGTTACGTCTTTCGCCTGTGGGCAGTCTTTGAGTGAGGCGTGGCCCACCCTCTCGTCGTTTTTTTCATTGTTTAGGAATGGCTCAGAGACTGCTGCTTTGTTTGATCAAAATTTTTTCAAAAACTGTAAGGCACAACTGAGTGGACACCATTCGATAAATTCAGCTGGTTTTCGGTAAAAATTTTAACGGCTGATGAGAGATTTTGGTCTGGTAGTGTCGCTTTAAGGACGGCCCACGGCACCTGACGGCGATCTGCGCTTCGAGTGGCGGCAGCGTCTCGCCGTTTCAAGTTGAAAACTTCCACATTTCAGGCTCTGTTGACCCAGGAAGTCGTCAGAGAACAGAGAACTTTCAGAAGAAGTCGCCATGAGGAGTTTATTCGGACATTCCATTGTTAACAGACATTTTGTAATGAAAGAGTCGCATGTCGGGCCGGACCCGACGGCGGGGGGTCGCGACAGGAAAAACACCTCCGTTGGAAACCTTAACGGGCAAGTTGGAACATGCCCAAGCTGTTAAACAATTTCTCAGATACTCACTTGTTGAAAGCCATCAAAAGCCGCCTGAATTTTACAAATGGTTTTCAACATGGAGGTGTTTTTCCTGTCGCGGCGCACACAGATTCGTTGAGTCATCACGGAAACGACTCGGCGAATTTGCGCGCACGTCTTTCATTAAAAAATGTCCTTAAACAGTGGAATGTCCGCATAAAGTCCTCATGCTGGCCTGTTCTGAATCTTCTCTGTTCTCTCACGACGTCCTGGGTGAATTAAGCCTTAAATTAGGATGTTTTCAGGTCGAAACAGGCCGACGATGGTGCCTGGAAGCGCTGCGCGACGTCCCGCTCCGTGGGAAGTCCTTACAGCGACAGAAACACCTCATAATCTCTCATCAGCCGTTAAACTTTTCCCCGCAAACCAGCTAAATTTCTCGAATAGTGTCCACTGAGATATTCCTCACAGGTCCAGAAAAAATTTTGATAAAGCAACGCGCGCCGTCTCGAGCAGCGTGTGAAACAAAGGAATTCAGCCGAGAGGGCGGGACCACATCTCACTCAAGGCCTGCCCACACGGAAATGACGTCACCGACACGCATGAAAAAAATCACACTTGCGCACGAGGGTTCAAGCATGATTGGTGTAATTGCACGTCATTCAAATCCATATAGTTAAAAAAAATAAGTGTCGGTTTCTTATCTAATAGACCTCGTACATTACCCACACTTTTTCTATTTTAATTTTTTTTTTCAGTTTTATAACAACTCCAGAAGACAATTAAACAAACGTTCGAGTTGGTTGCTGTTCTGATTGGACTGGTTTTCAGTATTATCAAATGGCTTTTAAATCTACTTCAAGTGCATGAATCAGCCAAACCTATGTTGATCAAAAACATCAATGTCATCTTCGCTTGTTTGTCATTTCTCTCTGTGTTTCCATTCAATGTCGACCTGCTGTGGTACAGCTACTATTTACACTCAGACCCCTTTTGGTTTCCATGGCTACACTCATGTCTATCCACCAACTGGAGGTTGCCGCGCATCGATACACAAATTATTGTCTTTGTCCCAGAGCACCTCTCCCTTCATTTACCTCGTCTGCCTCCTTCCTGCCTCCTTCTTCTTCTTCTGCTCCCTGAACATTAATTATTCCACTGTGTTCTCATCTCTAACTGGATCTTCTGAAGCTCTGAGGACGTTTGTGGAAATTGTTTTTGGGCACTTAAAATGGATAAAAACCAAAACTTAACAAAAACCCTGGAGGTGTTGTGTTGGAATACCTGTTGCTGAAATTACAGTTGCCACATGCCAAAATATGGCATGATGTGCTGAAGCAAATAAATTCTTTGTATTTATTTTTATAGCGTACAAATAATAAATGTTTATCAGTGCAATAGTAACAACATTTGCATCAGTTGAAAGATAAAACATATTATTCATCCATCCATTTTTTAACCCAATTACTCCAATTCAAGGTCACGGGGGAATGGAGCCTATCAGGGTACACCCTGGACAGGATACAAGTCTATCACAGGAACACATATAAACAAACAAACACATTTTCACCCACAGACAATATTAAAGTTACCAAGTCACCAAACCTGCATGTCTTTGGATGTGGGTGGAAGATGGAGCACCCGGCAGGAACGCACACAAACATGGGAAGAACATGCAAACTCCACAGAGAAAGGCCACAGGTGGGAAGCGATCCCATGACCTTCTTGCTTTGAGGCAACATTGCTAACCACTAAGCCACCATGCTGCCCACATATTATTCAATGAATAAAAATATTATTTCCATTGCACAAATGGAAAACATTCATTATTTGTTTTATACGACACCTAAATATTTCAGTGAGGGCTGCAGAGATGTTCACTGTGGAAGGGCATGTCAGCTTTGTTCAGTCCAGTGACAAATATAAAACACGGATGGGACAGCTAGTCATAATAGTCAACTACGACTAGGTAACATCCGACTAGTCCACTATTTTTTATTAGTTGACTAGTCAAAAGCCATTTATTAGGTTCATTTAACCCTTTAAAGAATAGACCTGCTGGAGCTGCCACCACTCCCTTCACTCATTGAAGAAAGTGTGTGAACCATGGCAGGTGAATTAGTCAGCGCAAACGGGTCATCTATGCTGTGTAAATGAATGCAAGCATTGTCTTTGTGACATGGTCGATGGCACCAAGTGGTTGGATACAAATGCAGGATTCAGGAATAGACTTAACAGAGTTTAATGCAGAGGTGGGAGTAGGTCACTGTCAAGTCATTCTCAAGTCATCAATCTGCAATTCCCAAGTCAAGTCTCAAGTCATCTTGCAAACAATTGGTGGTCATTATGACTTGAGAATTGACTTGAGACTTGCTGATTCATGACTTGAGAGTGACTTGATGGTGACTTACTCCCACCTCTGGTTTAATGTCAGTCCAAGCAGGGTTTGGTACACAAAAAGGCAGTCCAAAATGAGAAACAGTAGCTGAAGCATTAGGCACAGACAGGATCCAAAAAACAGGCAGATAGGTCAATACATGGTTAAGCAAAAACAAGACAAGGATACTCTGACGACAAACACTTGAAAGAGGCACAAGGCACAACAATCTTGAAACTGAACGAGGAAAAAAGCGTGAATTGTATAGAAGGAGTGATAATGATGAAATACAAGACAGGTGTGTGAGGAAAGTTCAGGAACAGGGTGTGACAAGCGGGAAGGGAGCACAGGAGAGACACACCCAACACCAAGCACCCAACACCAGACAAGAGGAGTCCCTCCACCAAAACCCAAGCACACAAGGTAAAAGTCAGACAACAAACAATAACATACCATAAACTCCACAGACCCAATCATAACATCTCATGCTAATGCTGTTTTTGTATTTGTGCTTATATTTGTTAAAATAACATATCACATTTGAGTTTCACCATGAAGATTTAAAACTGGTGTAATTCATTCCATGTCAAATTTAGTCACAGACTAGCCAATGACTGATGGTACCCGATTAGCTGACTAATGATTTTCGTAAGTCATCCCAACCTAGTATTCAGCAAGTGCAGTACAGCAAATAGTATACAAACACACATTTTTACAACATCAGAAATATGCATGGAATGTTATTAACTGATATTTCCTTTGGTTCTAACTGGTTTGGTAATGATAATTTTGAGATAGAACCCAAAACTGGAAATGTTCAAATACAGATCAGAATGGGACCAGATGAAAATAAATTTTTCTTTGAAGCCCTGGATTTATATCAACTCTAAGCTGCAATGGCTACATGCAGGGATATTTGCATGTCTTTTGATTTCCTTCGACAGTCCCATGACATTCTGAAGAAATGTGTCATGTTCTGAAAAAAAATGGCCACTCTCCCAGAAATGACTCATTTTATAATGTACAGTAGATAAGAGGTATAAGAGACATAAATAAAATTGAGAATCTAGAGCAAAGATCCAAACACCCAGAGGTCTCTGTATGTGTCCATGCGTGTGTATGACTTTGATCATGGAGAAATTGGGCAAAGCTGACATTTGCTGTTTGATATGCTTACGTATTTTGGATCAAGGATGAATGCTGCAAAAACAGAAAGTTGATAGGATGAGTATTTTTGGAGAAATTAGCGATATTAACTAACAACAGTGAACAATGGACCCTGTGCTGCAATGCACCATGGGAGTTCGAGTGAGGTTTTAAATGTTATTATTGTGGTTCATGTTCATTTAACAGTGTTGTTAGTGTTATAAATTTTTTTGTGTTTTTGTAGTTCAATTGGTTTAGTCAATTTATTTAAGTGTCATGTTGCTGTTACTATGAGTGAAAAGTGCGAGTGAAAGCATTTGATGTCTTCTGCCACCATCTCTGTGTGTGGGTGTGTAAAAATAAAATCACCTGTTTGTGGCTGAATGCAGAAAAGACAAAATGCTCTGCAATGACAGACAACAAATGACAGAGAGCTGACATTTGCTGTTTGGTATGTTTATGTATTTTGGGTCAAGGATGAACGCCACCAAAATGGACCACTGATAGGACTAATATTTTTGGAGAAACTATGGATATTAGCTAACACTGAACAATGGATGTTGCTAATTACATTCTGGACTCACACGCCATTCAAGCAGGGGGCAGTAAATCTATATATTAAAAGCGTGCATCTGATTTTTTAGTAAGTTCAATGTAAGTACGTAATAGTAAATACGTAAAAAAATACATGGGTGATGCAAGAAAATGGAAACACTTATTTTCATTGTGGTCTATTTAAAAATCAAATGACAAAATAGAAATAATAATAAAATCTGATTATAATAATAAGTATATATACGAGGTCTATTAGAAAAGTATCCAACCTTATTATTTTTTTTAAAAACCATATGGATTTGAATCACGTGTGATTGCGTCAGACAAGCTTGAACCCTCGTGCGCATGCGTGAGTTTTTTCATGCCTGTCGGTTGCGTCATTCGCCTGTGAGCAGGCTTTGAGTGAGGTGTGGTCCACCCCTCTCATCTATTTTTTATTGCGAATAAATGTCTGAATGATTTGGAACTTTGCTGCATAAATTTTTTTCCAGAAACTGTGAGAGACCTCCAGGTGGACACCGTTCGAAAAATTAATATGGCTTTCAGGGACGATTTTCTGGGGATTAAACAGATTACGGAGTGTTACTGCCGCTTTAAGGACTGCCCACAACTCCTGAGAGCGCGGTGCGCTCCCAGCCCCCATCGTGTTCGTGTTTGGCTCAGAGTGTGCCTGGCTGCTTCCTGCAAACACGCTCCATGGCAATTCATGGCTGGATTCTTCACACCATATGACAGCTCCAACGTGCGGCGTTCCCTGACTTTTAGGAATTAGAGGCTCCGGCCGGTTGCCTGGGGTGCCGGGTCTCCACTTCCGCGTCGCCGTCCTGTGAGGAGCTGCACACTGGGCTGCGTGCAGGAGAATCTGCGCCCACTCAGTCATGTCTCCCAGCAGACTGACGTGCACCCAGTCCATGTGTCACTCATCAACACAAGGTCACTCACAAATAAGACTTTCATTTTGAATGACTTTTTCTCCAGTCGTGCTCTGGACTTTCTCCTGTTAACGGAGACCTGCCTAAAACCAGGTGAAAATTGCGCCTTTTCTGAGCTCCTCCCCCCCGGCTGCTTGTTTTTCAGCTCCCCACGAGTATCAGGTTGAGGTGGTGGTGTGGCCACGGTTTTTAAAGACAGCTTTAAATGCCGATTTTTATCTTCTAATGTCTACTCCACTTTTGAACTTCAGTTGTTTGTGATGGAGTTTGACTGTCCTGTGCTCTGTGCTGTTGTTTAACCATCCACCAAAATTTAATAAGGATTTTATTCAGTTGTTTTTTGAGTTTCTGGCAGATTTTATCCCAAAATATGAAACGTTTTTGGTCTGTGATGATTTTAATATTCATATCTGTTGTCCTTCTAATCAGCTGGCTGATGATTTTAAAAGCCTCCTGAACTCTTTTGGGCTAACACAAGTTGTGGATGGACCAACACATAATCTTGGACACACTTTGGACCTGGTCATTATGGGCTCTCAGTTTCATTTAAGGACATATCAGATGCTGCTATTTCAGATCACTTTCCTGTAATCTTTGAATTTACTGCTCCTCCATCTGCTGATAACAGGGCCGTATATAGGAATGTGAAAGGGGGAGTTCAAATCCTTGAGTTGGGGATCCAGTGGGCTGCAAGTCCCCCGGTGGGGTTGAGGGGCAACGCCCTCGTGAGGGGCTCAGGGGGGCGAAGCCCCCCGTAGCAGAAGCTTTTTGAGGATTTCGAGGGGTAAAAAGCTACATAAATTTCATTTGAAACCCAACATGTATCATTTTAGGAAATACATTTTTATATACAAATAGTCCTTGCTTGGGATTGGATCAGTTGCCATAAGAACCACCCAGGAAGAACCAAGATAACATTAATGCAAACTTTATACCTGCCTGTCGGTTGCGAATGACGCAACCGACAGGCGTGAAAAAACTCACGCATGTGCATGAAGGTTCAAGCTTGGCTGATGCAAGCGCACATTATTCAAATCCATATAGTTTTTGCTAAAAATAAAAAGGTAGGATAGTTTTCTAACAGGCCTTGTATTTAGCGGTATTAATCTTCACGTTTACATTATGAATATGTACGTATATGTACGTTATGTATTAAAATAGTGGTATTACTACTGGTACTTATTATGTCCTTTGATCATATTGTATGAAAAACAGAAAAAAGGGGAAATTTCACACTTTTATAGTTATCTTTACAATGAAAGTGTGTTAAGAAATTTGTTCTAGTAGTCTATGATGACTTTTTCACCTTTTTTTTTTTAGCATCATTATATGCAAATATTGCTGTTTTGTGTTTGTCCCACACCCAGACTTTTGATCTTCAATGATAAAAATGAATGGTAAAGAAACATTTTTTCTAATGTTTTAAAATATCTCTGAATAAAATATCAGTAAAATAATCAAAATATTATTGAGGTATTCAATATCATACAACTGTTGTGATTTTTTTAAACAAAATGTAGTTGTCCCACACTATTGCCGTAATTTCCACCACAACACTGTAATGTCCCTTTAAACAGTTTGTATGAAAGATTGTTTGGGTAGTTTCTATGGAGATAAACAGCGACATCAGAGCACATGTGTATAGCGCCACATCACAACAAACAGTTGTCCCAAGGCGCTTTATATTGTAAGGCAATGGTGTGGTGGAAATTACATTTACAAGGCCAATAGTGCCCGTAGTTAAAGAATCACCCATATACGTGCATGGGTAAGCCACTTGTTCCTGTCTCTCCCGCCGCCGTTTGGTCACCTCCTCGACGGCGGGGGACTTTGCTGCTGCCTTCATGGACTCTCAGTTATTCTATATGTGTTATTTTTGTGAATTTGTGTTTTTAATGTTTAGCACTTTGGACACCAGTCGGTGCTGTAAAGCGCTCTATAAATAAATGTTGATTGATTGAAATGTTGATGTCTAAGGTCTGGACTCACACTCCATTACCACCCTTGAAAAATGACAGCTACCTATTTTATAAACACTACTCAGTCTAGAGCCTGTGGATCCCCACGGGCAACACTCCAGTAAATTAATTATTTTGAGAAACCGATGTGCACGTGGAACTGTCTTATCTTGCAGGAGTACTGAGACAAAGTGGCACTATATCTCGTGCAAAAGATTTTTAAGTCACTCAGAGCAGCAGGTTTTAAGTTATGCACATCATCTTTAAAATTCCTTTTCTAAAAACAACCTTTATCATTTCTACTTACCAGCTCCCGAGGATGACGTTGTCACACTCACTCTACCTCAGCTATCACATCGATTCAACTGTTACCTCAGCCCAGCTCCCCGTGAAAAGCATCAGCACTTTGTAATTAAAAAGTCTATTTAAAACCAGAGGGATGATCCTCCTTCCAGCTTCCCATTCAAAGTAGAGAAAATGCTCACGGCAAGACTGTTGGCCGCATGACAGACATTCCGCCGGGAGTCTGTGCCGAGGAGGGACGGAGTTACAAACTGTCATCATAGCTGCTTCTGTACTCACTCTAACAGCTTCCTTAAATCCTGATAAACTAATTAACTACTTCATGTTTGAAACATCTCTGGCTAAACAAGTTTCAAATGAATAACTCATGCCCGTAAACCACCTGTGGCCTCAGATTACAGTCGATTCCCCTACAGGACCAATCAGCAAACACATGCAACAGAGGCGTCACACCTCATACCAGTGTGCTGGTGGGATTGGAGACCTCACACCTCATAAACTGCTGCTGGGAAGAAACCTTCGAAGAACAAGGACCAGGCTGGAAACAATGACATGAGGAACAAAACATGAAGCACTGGTGGTTTAATTGAAATTCCAGCAGTTGTCTGTTTATTTGTTTGTTCCGCTTTTCCGCCCAGGTCCTTTTGGGGTTTACTTTGAGATAACTGGGGTGAAATTTGAGGTCATACGTGCCTGTTTACAGGTCTGTTTGACAATTTCTACCAAACGTAGTACGTGGATAGAGGTCTACTGGAGAATTGCACTTTAATGGGTTCATTTTGGTGTACAGCAAGACAGAAAGCAAGAAGACCCTAAAGACTTTCACATTCATTCCCCTGTAAAGATTTCAGTATCGCCAAACACCTCTGTTCATTGAGCTCATGACTCCATAAGCACTTCCCATGTCTCGTGATCTCAAAGGCAGAGGATCCTGTATGAATGTCACCATCAAGATATGAATCTGTCTCCGAGGCAATCAGATACACCTTTGATGACCTGCTTCCATGAGACCTTTCTCTTTATCCAGGACAATCATAAACCCAGAGATCCCTCACTCAGCTTCTCAAGTGCTGCAATCAGGATATCCCTTGATTCCACAAAGATCACAGCATCGTCGACAAAGTTATGAGGGTAGGCTGAAAAGTTCTAAGGCTCACCAAGAAGGAGAAATGCCATTTCAATAAAACTTGGCATGCATTAAGTTCAACTCTTCTGATGACTAACTGTGTTATTTTCTTCCAGGTTGTGAGGTAGTTTGTGGTTCATAGCCAAGTTTGAAAGTTTGTGGTAGAGGGAAACGGCAAAAATGGACAAAATCTGGCATCGCGGTGTGATTAAGTACCTGCATAAGAAGCAGCATAAGAAGGGGTTAAAGCCCAAGGACATTCATGCGGATATGGTTGCTACATTAGGGGATGAAACTCCCTCCATATCTACAGTGCAGAAGTGGGCAGCTGAATTTAAGAGGGCCAGAGAGAGCCTTGAAGATGACCCAAGGTCTGGGCGGCCTGCAACAGCCACAACCCAGAAAAACATTGACCTTGTTCATGAAATGGTGATGAACGACAGACAATCGACGATTAATCAGCTAGCAGATGCTGTGGGAATATCCCGTGAGAGAATTGAACACATTCTGCATGAAGAACTTGGAATGTCAAAGGTGTCAGCTTGGTGGGTCCACGTCTTCTGACGCCTGATCAGAAACGCACCAGGCTAGTCATGTCGAAGGCAAACTTGGCGCAATTTGAAGAGGATCCAGCCAATTACAGGGAATGTTTTCTTACCCAGGATGAGTGTTGGGTTCACCACTTTGAAACAGAGACAAAAAACAATCAATGCAGTGGAAGCACCCAAGGTCACCACCTCCAAAGATGCCAAGGTCGTTTCATCTGCGGGGAAGGTCATGGTTTCAGTTTTCTGGGATGCCAAGGGCATTGTGTTCGTGGACTATCTTGAAAAGGGACAAACCATAAATGGACAGGACTATTCTAACTTACTGAGACAGTTACGCAAGGCTATCAAAAAGAAGCGACCAGGAAAGCTGACGAAAGGGGTGCTGTTCCATCAAGACAATGCCCCAGCTCACAAGTCAACAGTGGCCATGGCCACTATCCACGAGTGTGGATTCGAACTGGTAGATCACCCACCATACTCCCCTGACTTGGCAACCTCGGACTTTCATCTGTTCCCAAACCTGAAAAAAACTTGGCTGGGAAGCACTATCAGAGCAATGAAGAGGTGATGGCTGCGGTTGAGGACTATTTTGACTCTGAAGATGAAAGCTTCTATGCCAAGGGAATCAAAGCACTCAAGCACCGCTGGAAGAAGTGTGTGGAGTTACAGGGAGACTATGTAGAAAAATAACCCTGAATTTGTTCAATTCGACAACTGCATCATAGTCAGCCTTAGAACTTTTCAGCCTACTCTCGTAAAGTCAGTAAACCTTCCCTCACCAAGACTGGCACCAAGTCACTGTTTTCCACAATGCTACCCTACACACAGACCGTGCACACGCTGAACAGTGTACGATCCAGACCACCTCCCTGGCAAATGGCAGTTTTTATTTGGAAACATTCAGCTCCTGCCTCTGCTCTGTATAGTGCTCACAGTACCTGTGTGCAGATAGCAAAAATAAAACAAAAAAAAGCTGAATTTCCCTGATAAATATTGAAGGTGTTGACTGCGGAACAGCCCCGAGCGCAGTGGAATGCAACTGCCTGGACATCAACATGTAAATTATTGATGCACGGTCAAGCTCGAACCTTTTCTAGAAACTAAAAATATAATTTTCCCCCCAGCGAAGAAAATGTTCTGTACATGTTCCCATAAACTGTTGTGTGTTGGGGGGTTTGGCTGGAGGTTTTTGTGTTGTTTTCTTTTCTTTGCTCTCCAGGTGGTATGCAAACTGGTTTTTGTCTGTGGAGAAGGTGCTGGCAGAAGAGTCCTTCACCCTCATCAGCATTATTAGCTGCACCTGTGGAGGATGTTCACGTGCAGGCCTACTGACTCGCAGCACCTGTGGATGATGCTCACGTGCAAAGTTAAAGACTTTCAGCTGAAGCAGATAATGAGATGGCGTTCTGCATTTAAGCCATGAGTGGTTCAAGCAGAATTGCCGGGAACTCGACCTTGTGACATTCGTTTGTGAGACGCTGAGGACCGCGCCAGGGTTTGACACATCGTGCCTGTGAAGGAGGACGGGTGAGGGACACATGCTGTCAGCACACATCAGAGGTGATTATTGTCTGAATGATCGTTAATAGTAATTTGGCATTCTGTTACACAGTATATTTGAACATTGATGAGAATTGTGCAGTTTGCTTCTCACTGCCGTGGCGTGCGGACTGATGATCCTCCAGCTGTTGTGAGAAGCTGCTCATTTACATAAAGCTTAAATTCAGACCTGAATGTGTTGCTGATAGTGTGTGCCTTTGAAGGATATTTGTTGTAGCTCTGTTGACTTACCTCACCTTTTCCATCCTTCACAGAGTCAGTTTGTCGTGTCCACCTGGGGGGTGTTTGGCGGTGAATCTGAGTCCAGAAGCGCCGAGGCTTTGATCCTTTTGGGCGCTGGAGAGCGCGCCGTCCTTCACTCCGCCAGACAAACCAAATATTTATGTTGTACACTAATTATTGCACTGGAGGGGAAATAAAATCGTTTTGTTTGTGGAACCGCTTTCTGGTTATTTAGCGCTGGGTTCAGTCAGACGTTGGTCCGCTCCTCAACCTGCGTCTGCACATAACATAAACTATGTTGCTTCAGCTTACATTTGTATGTTGTTGTCCGTGTTCTTGTCTGACTTACCTACAGAATAAGTTAAAACACACTGAGAAAAGAGGTCACCTTAAAAACACATCATCATAATGACGATACAGAAATCGTGGCGCGTCTCCTCCACGTAAACATCATGACTCTGTCAGTTGATTTATTTATGATCTTGTTGCCATTGCTTAATAAAACAAAATGTTGAATGGAAATGACACCATGACCTCTGCGGCTGCACTGAAAATATCTTTATGATCTCCTAAATGCCGGGAACGGACGTCTATAAATGTCACTTGGAGCAGCAGACTGAGAACATGGGCTGACAATATGAAATTACTGACAGAACAACAAAAAGAGAATCATTATAGCGCTATAAAGGTGCACATAGAGCAGCCTGCTGAGCAAATACGGGATAAAAATGCATTACAAATGCCAAATCCTATGCATTATAGGTATGAGAGCTCATTTTGTGATGTTGCAGAAAATGTGTAAAAGGTGGAACAGATTCAGCTGGTGGAAAACGAATGCAAAGTTGAAGCCTAAACCTGTGCTACACTGACTAAAATTATGTCAAAGCAAATACAGTGTTTGATATAATATCTCAAGTAAATAAGTTCAATACTGCACACTTTATTGTGATTGTAGTAAAGGTAGGTTTTTTTTAACAGACTCATGAAATTTGGCAATAATGTTCATTCACAGAGTGTTCTTTAAAAAATGCTACACTTGGTTACTTAAACCCAATTCAAATGAACTTCTTTGCCTATTAAAACATTTACAAGTAAAAGCCTAATTTACTACTATAAACCAGTGGTATGCTCTTATTCCACCACAGTGGAGACTGCAGGTATTTGTGACATCACAAGCAGGGTTTGAGTAATGATGTATTAAGGGTGGAAGAGTAAGTTTTCCTTTCTGACGTCATAATGCAAGAAGAAAAAGAATGTATGGACTTGGGAAAAAGTAAAACAAAAATTTCAGGATATGTCTCTGGCTCGAAATCTGCATGAAAATTTAACATGTTAATGGGAAATCGGTCCACTACCATGGTGACAAACAGACAAACAAACAAAACAAGAGCAATCGGAGATTTCTGACGTCCGCCAAGGGTTGATGAGGACTCAAAATAACAGATATGTGATTCACATCATGACCCAGACTTTACCTGGATCCGGATCCCACAGCACAGTGCAAAAATTCCACACTGATCCCGAATCTTCCGAGTGATCAAGATGTTACAAGCTGAAACAAAATAGTGTCTTCCTGATCTTGTTTTTATATTGTGATGTTGTATCTTTCTGTTGCAGAACTTGCATATTGATCTGGATCACACCCAACAACATCCTACTCAAAGCCGACTGACAACTTCTATCAGGAGGACACTCAGTTTTATGCCATGAATAGACTGGTTTCTCCATTACTCCCAGATAACATCCTCTCTTCTTTCCACTCCACATGCACAGTAATTTTGGGCTCTGTTGCACCAATGCGCTGCAAATCCAGGAACTCAAAATCCGACCCCTGGTTAAATGCCACAACCCCTGCCCTCAGGCAACGCTGCAGACAGGCGGAGAGAAAATGGAAAAAGGACAAACTACAGGTGTCTCTGAGTTTTCTGAGGGACAGTCTAACTGATTATCAGAAGGCTGTGAAGGAGGCAAAAGCACAATACCTGTCTCATATTATTTCTAGCAATTGTTATTGTCTTGGTGTGGTATTTCAGACTAAAACTCGGTTGTAAATCCACGCACTTCTGTTTTGATGGACACTACAACCACAACCTGTGAGGAGTTTCTTCAGTTTTTTATTGACAAAGTTTCATCAGTCAGACAGAATGCTGATCAGAACTGTAATGTTGAGTTGTCTGCTCCTTGTGCACGTTCTGCTGTGCTCGAGCAGTTTGAGCCCATTTCTTTTGCTTCTCTTGGTGAAGTTGTGAAACATAAAACCTACAAGTCGTCCTTTAGATGTTGTTCTAGCTAAGGTGTTGAAGGAGGTTTTTAATACTGTTGGAGCTTGTCAGGGTCTGTTCCAGCTGCTTTTAAACATGCTGTGGTTCGACCACTTCTTAAAAAACCTCACCAGGACTCATCAGTTTTATCCAATTTTAGACATGTGTCTCATCTGCCATTTTTGTCTAAGGTTTTAGAAAAGGTTGTCTTTTTACAGTTAAAATCATTTTTAGAAGACAATTATCCAATTTTAGACGTGTCTCATCTACCATTTTTGTCTAAGGTTTTAGAAAAGGTTGTCTTTTTACAGTTAAAATCATTTTTAGAAGACAATTATCCAATTTTAGACGTGTCTCATCTACCATTTTTGTCTAAGGTTTTAGAAAAGGTTGTCTTTTTACAGTTAAAATCATTTTTAGAAGACAATTATCCAATTTTAGACATGTGTCTCATCTGCCATTTTTGTCTAAGGTTTTAGAAAAGGACAGTTAAAATGATTTTTAGAAGACAATCACATCCTTGAAAAATTCCAATCTGGGTTTAGATCGCGACACAGCACTGAGTCGGCACTTTTAAAAGTTCATAATGACATCACTTTGTCGGTGGTTGTAGGTAATCCTGCTGTACTGGTTCTGCTGGACCTCACAGCAGCCTTTGATACTGTGGATCACACAGTACTTGTTTCCTGGTTAGAACATTTTATTGGCATTCAGGGTATTGCACTTAAGTGGTTTAGATCATATTTGGCTGAAAGGAACTTTTCTGTTATGATTGGGGACCTCTCCTTATCAACTGCTCCTCTGTGATGTGGAGTGCCGCAGGGTTCTGCCCTTGGGCCTATTCTATTTTCTTTGTACATTCTGCCATTGGGGTCAATTATAAACCAGCACAACCTTCCTCAGTAGGCGTGATCTTGAGACAGCCATTCATGCTTTCATCAGCTCCAGACTTGATTATTGTAATGCACTTTATTCGGGCATTAATCAGTCTTTTCTTGCACGTCTCCAATTGGTGCAGAATGCTGCTGCTCGTCTTTTAACAAACACTTTTAGACGTGAGCATATTACGCCTGTCCTGTACTCACTCCACTGGCTTCCAGTTCATTTTAGAATTTATTTAAAAATTTTAATGTTTGTTTATAAAGCTATTTATGGCCTTGCACTTCCCTACTTGTCTGAAATTTTAACTATAAATGTCACTTGGAGCAGCAGACTGAGAACATGGGCTGACAATATGAAATTACTGACAGAACAACAACAAAAAGAGAATCATTATAGCGCTATAAAGGTGCACATAGAGCAGCCTGCTGAGCAAATACGGGATAAAAATGCATTAAAAATGCCAAATCCTATGCATTATAGGTACGAGAGCTCATTTTGTGATGTTGCAGAAAATGTGTAAAAGGTGGAACAGATTCATCTGGTGGAAAACGAACACAAAATTGAAGCCTAAACCTGTGCTACACTGACTAAAATTATGTCAAAGCAAATACAGTGTTTGATATAATATCTCAAGTAAATAAGTTCAATACTGCACACTTTATTGTGATTGTAGTAAAGGTAGGTTTTTTTTAACAGACTCATGAAATTTGGCAATAATGTTCATTCACAGAGTGTTCTTTAAAAAAAATGCTACACTTGGTTACTTAAACCCAATTCAAATGAACTTCTTTGCCTATTAAAACATTTACAAGTAAAAGCCTAATTTACTACTATAAACCAGTGGTATGCTCTTATTCCACCACAGTGGAGACTGCAGGTATTTGTGACATCACAAGCAGGGTTTAAGTAATGATGTATTAAGGGTGGAAGAGTAAGTTTTCCTTTCTGACGTCATAATGCAAGAAGAAAAAGAGTGTATGGACTTGGGAAAAAGTAAAACAAAAATTTCTGCAAATGTCCCTGGCTCCAAATCTGCATGAAAATTTAACATGTTAATGGGAAATCGGTCCACTCCTTGGTGACAAACAGACAAACAAACAAAACAAGAGCAATCGGAGATTTCTGACGTCCGCCAAGGGTTGATGAGGACTCAAAATGACAGATATGTGATTCACATCATGACCTGGACTTTACCTGGATCCGGATCCCACAGCACAGTGCAAAAATTCCATACTGATCCCGAATCTTCCGAGTGATCAAGATGTTACAAGCTGAAACAAAATAGTGTCTTCCTGATCTTGTTTTTATATTGTGATGTTGTATCTTTCTGTTGCAGAACCTGCATACTGATCTGGATCACACCCAACAAATCCTGAGTCAGAATCCGGATCTGGATCCAGATCACCTCCAAAATGCAGTGGAGTCTTCCCTGCCCTAATATCTATTTGTGGTGCAAATTTGGAGAGACTCCGTAAAGTAGTTTTGGCGTAATCCTTCAATGCCTATATCAATCAATCAATCAATTTTTTTTATATAGCGCCAAATCACAACAAACAGTTGCCCCAAGGCACTTTATATTGTAAGGCAAAGCCATACAATAATTATGTAAAACCCCAACGGTCAAAACGACCCCCTGTGAGCAAGCACTTGGCTACAGTGGGAAGTAAAAACTCCCTTTTAACAGGCAGAAACCTCCAGCAGAACCAGGCTCAGGGAGGGGCAGTCTTCTGCTGGGACTGGTTGGGGCTGAGGGAGAGAACCAGGAAAAAGACATGCTGTGGAGGGGAGCAGAGATCGATCACTAATGATTAAATGCAGAGTGGTGCATACAGAGCAAAAAGAGAAAGAAACAGTGCATCATGGGAACCCCCCAGCAGTCTACGTCTATAGCAGCATAACTAAGGGATGGTTCAGGGTCACCTGATCCAGCCCTAACTATAAGCTTTAGCAAAAAGGAAAGTTTTAAGCCTAATCTTAAAAGTAGAGAGGGTGTCTGTCTCCCTGATCTGAATTGGGAGCTGGTTCCACAGGAGAGGAGCCTGAAAGCTGAAGGCTCTGCCTCCCATTCTACTCTTACAAACCCTAGGAACTACAAGTAAGCCTGCAGTCTGAGAGCGAAGCGCTCTATTGGGGTGATATGGTACTACGAGGTCCCTAAGATAAGATGGGACCTGATTATTCAAAACCTTATAAGTAAGAAGAAGAATTTTAAATTCTATTCTAGAATTAACAGGAAGCCAATGAAGAGAGGCCAATATGGGTGAGATATGCTCTCTCCTTCTAGTCCCCGTCAGTACTCTAGCTGCAGCATTTTGAATTAACTGAAGGCTTTTTAGGGAACTTTTAGGACAACCTGATAATAATGAATTACAATAGTCCAGCCTAGAGGAAATAAATGCATGAATTAGTTTTTCAGCATCACTCTGAGACAAGACCTTTCTGATTTTAGAGATATTGCGTAAATGCAAAAAAGCAGTCCTACATATTTGTTTAATATGCGCTTTGAATGACATATCCTGATCAAAAATGACTCCAAGATTTCTCACAGTATTACTAGAGGTCAGGGTAATGCCATCCAGAGTAAGGATCTGGTTAGACACCATGTTTCTAAGATTTGTGGGGCCAAGTACAATAACTTCAGTTTTATCTGAGTTTAAAAGCAGGAAATTAGAGGTCATCCATGTTTTTATGTCTGTAAGACAATCCTGCAGTTTAGCTAATTGGTGTGTGTCCTCTGGCTTCATGGATAGATAAAGCTGGGTATCATCTGCGTAACAATGAAAATTTAAGCAATACCGTCTAATAATACTGCCTAAGGGAAGCATGTATAAATTGAATAAAATTGGTCCTAGCACAGAACCTTGTGGAACTCCATAATTAACTTTAGTCTGTGAAGAAGATTCCCCATTTACATGAACAAATTGTAATCTATTAGACAAATATGATTCAAACCACCGCAGCGCAGTGCCTTTAATACCTATGGCATGCTCTAATCTCTGTAATAAAATTTTATGGTCAACAGTATCAAAAGCAGCACTGAGGTCTAACAGAACAAGCACAGAGATGAGTCCACTGTCCGAGGCCATAAGAAGATCATTTGTAACCTTCACTAATGCTGTTTCTGTACTATGATGAATTCTAAAACCTGACTGAAACTCTTCAAATAGACCATTCCTCTGCAGATGATGATGTTTTACAACTACCCTTTCAAGAATTTTTGAGAGAAAAGGAAGGTTGGAGATTGGCCTATAATTACCTAAGATAGCTGGGTCAAGTGATGGCTTTTTAAGTAATGGTTTAATTACTGCCACCTTAAAAGCCTGTGGTACATAGCCAACTAACAAAGATAGATTGATCATATTTAAGTTTGAAGCATTAAATAATGGTAGGGCTTCCTTGAGCAGCCTGGTAGGAATGGGGTCTAATAAACATGTTGATGGTTTGGATGAAGTAACTAATGAAAATAACTCAGACAGAACAATCGGAGAGAAAGAGTCTAACCAAATACCGGCATCACTGAAAGCAGCCAAAGATAACGATACGTCTTTGGGATGGTTATCAGTAATTTTTTCTCTAATAGTTAAAATTTTGTTAGCAAAGAAAGTCATGAAGTCATTACTAGTTAAAGTTAATGGAATACTCAGCTCAATAGAGCTCTGACTCTTTGTCAGCCTGGCTACAGTGCTGAAAAGAAACCTGGGGTTGTTCTTATTTTCTTCAATTAGTGATGAGTAGAAAGATGTCCTAGCTTTACGGAGGGCTTTTTTATAGAGCAACAGACTCTTTTTCCAGGCTAAGTGAAGATCTTCTAAATTAGTGAGACGCCATTTCCTCTCCAACTTACGGGTTATCTGCTTTAAACTACGAGTTTGTGAGTTATACCACGGAGTCAGACACTTCTGATTTAAAGCTCTCTTTTTCAGAGGAGCTACAGCATCCAAAGTTGTCTTCAATGAGGATGTAAAACTATTGACGAGATACTCTATCTCCCTTACAGAGTTTAGGTAGCTACTCTGCACTGTGTTGGTATATGGCATTAGAGAACATAAAGAAGGAATCATATCCTTAAACCTAGTTACAGCGCTTTCTGAAAGACTTCTAGTGTAATGAAACTTATTCCCCACTGCTGGGTAGTCCATCAGAGTAAATGTAAATGTTATTAAGAAATGATCAGACAGAAGGGAGTTTTCAGGGAATACTGTTAAGTCTTCTATTTCCATACCATAAGTCAGAACAAGATCTAAGATATGATTAAAGTGGTGGGTGGACTCATTTACTTTTTGAGCAAAGCCAATAGAGTCTAATAATAGATTAAATGCAGTGTTGAGGCTGTCATTCTCAGCATCTGTGTGGATGTTAAAATCGCCCACTATAATTATCTTATCTGAGCTAAGCACTAAGTCAGACAAAAGGTCTGAAAATTCACAGAGAAACTCACAGTAACGACCAGGTGGACGATAGATAATAAAAATAAAACTGGTTTTTGGGACTTCCAATTTGGATGGACAAGACTAAGAGACAAGCTTTCAAATGAATTAAAGCTCTGTCTGGGTTTTTGATTAATTAATAAGCTGGAATGGAAGATTGCTGCTAATCCTCCGCCCCGGCCCATGCTACGAGCATTCTGACAGTTAGTGTGACTCGGGGGTGTTGACTCATTTAAACTAACATATTCATCCTGCTGTAACCAGGTTTCTGTTAGGCAGAATAAATCAATATGTTGATCAATTATTATATCATTTACCAACAGGGACTTAGAAGAGAGAGACCTAATGTTTAATAGACCACATTTAACTGTTTTAGTCTGTGGTGCAGTTGAAGGTGCTATATTATTTTTTCTTTTTGAATTTTTATGCTTAAATAGATTTTTGCTGGTTATTGGTGGTCTGGGAGCAGGCACCGTCTCTACGGGGATGGGGTAATGAGGGGATGGCAGGGGGAGAGAAGCTGCAGAGAGGTGTGTAAGACTACAACTCTGCTTCCTGGTCCCAACCCTGGATAGTCACGGTTTGGAGGATTTAAGAAAATTGGCCAGATTTCTAGAAATGAGAGCTGCTCCATCCAAAGTGGGATGGATGCCGTCTCTCCTATATAAAGTGAAATCTTGATCCAGAAAAGTTCCGGATCTGAATCGCCTCCAAACTTAAATGGAGTCTTCCATGGCCTATCATTCCTTCTATCTGTGGTGAAAAAATCATAAAAATCTGTAAAACAGACAGACAAATAAATAAATAAATGAACGCCAGTAATTTTATTACATCTTTGATGGATGTAACAAAACAAATAAACAAACAAACAAACCCCTCCTCCTCTCCTCTCCAGCATAAATTAAAATTTTTACTCAAGTGGCACAGATAAAAGAGATGTTCTGGAGTGCTGAAGCTACACAATGAGGCCGGACAAGTAGTCTGCGTATCCTCGATCAATGATCACCCATAAAAATCAACAAGTGAATTACAGCTACAGCAAATAAGACATCAGTCAACAATAACAAAATTACAGTGCTGGTGCGGCAGCTTACTTTATTCTGCTCGGTGCTTCCAACAAAGAGTCATTGTTAACATGAAGCAGCCATGGTGAAGAGATTAATGCTGTCATTGTGGATGTAGGTCCTCTCACTATTCATTCAGTTGTATAAAAATGCTTTTGTCTTTATTTGGCAGCATCTAAATGTAATTATAATGCAAATAAATGGAGCAATGTTGGCTGGAAAGGGTTGTTGCGCTGTATGAAAAGTAATCTAACATTAAAAAGCATGCATACACATAATATTACATTGCCCGTATTTTTAGACACACACAGGGCATTACATACGATTGACTGACTGATGTAAGCTTGATATAACTTATCTAGCCATATTTGCTGTTGAGATATCCTGGAAAATGTGTTTTTCATTGAATATTTTTGTCGACATTAACTAAAGTGCTCCAGAAGTGAATCATCAGGAGACACTAACACAAGAAATTGTCGCGGCTCGTCTTTAGTCTTCTCAGGATGTCGTCTTTTAGATAACACAAACTAATTGCAAGTGATATGCTAGAAAATGACACAACACTTTAGAATAATTCAGCCTTAAGCAAGATAAAATGCACAGAGTTTTTAAGTTTATTTAAGCCTTCGACACAAAGCTTAGACAAACTGAGTCCTCTAGAGAGACTGAATATGACAACCGCGCTCGTCTATTTATTGGAGACCCGCGGGCATCGCTCCTCCTTCGACTTTTTTATTTATTTCATTCCCAAGACATGGTTTTCTATTGGAAGCGTCCTCTAGTGAACCCTAAGCAGGTGTTAGGCCATTATTTCAATGTGACAAACGCTCCCATTAAAACATGAAGGATTTACAACTGATTTTTTTAAAAGACCTTCAGCCACAGGTGCAGCTGGCCTGAGGCCCCCTCCGCACGTGGCCTCAGCCACACGTGCAGCTGGCCTGAGGCCCCTGCACGCGGCCTGCGGGAAAGCACCTAAAAGGCCTTGGAAAGCCCCTGACAGACTAAATGACTAAGAGCCCTTTTTTTGGGTTGAACACCTGCTAGTTCAACCAGAGGACATACAGTTCGGAACAGGACACTTGATAGTTCATCACAGTTCAAATATGGACCTAAAAATTCTTCTACAGTCCCTCCTCTGGGACTCGAAAGAGTCCCATTACATCAACTATACTCTTGGGTTGTTTACTGACAAGACATCCTCATTTGTGCATTGCAATATAAAAGAAAAACACAGCACTCGACTTACTGATAACTCTGGTGCGGATATGAATATCAGTGATACTTCACACGGTAAATATATTGCAGTGCAGGTGAACCTACATACTAAGGCACAAGGTGAGCAATTAGCTGGATTATATCAACACAAGGTGACATTCAAACATTGAGTTTTGGTGTAATTCAAGGCACTTAAAATGGCCACATAAAACAAGTTACATCAACCTCTTAATCATGGCAAAGTAAAGGCTTCACATTGACATCAGTGCAACCAATCATCTTCTGGCATCTATTGACTCACTCAACCAGAGGCTCCAACCCATTATACTTGGTTCTACATATTATTTTGTTAAAGCGTCACACATTTATTATTTAAATGCATCAAATAACCCCTACGTTACCACTATTTAGTCAACCAATCAAGTAACTATTCTAAGGTTAGCGCAGCTATGTCTAGTTAAATGATAAACACAATAAATGGTTTCCCTTCATGTCCGTCCTGAAGTCATTTGCCTTAGTCAGTCGTATAATGGTTTTCATTATAGGCCATTTCTCAACATTCTCCACTTTGTTTTTCTTCTTTTTCAGCTTGTTTTCTAATGCCCGTTTTGGCCAGACACCAAATTTAGGCAATGCATGTCTCTTGAGGCATGCTATAATTTAAGAAAAAAGGGGTCCCTATGGTGCATCTTTACTACTAAATCTACAAACACGCCGTGTAAGGGTCCCCTTTTTATAACTTTGCAATGTGATATCTATGTGTATGCATTTAGCTTTATCTGTGTTACGCAGATGATGGTAAGGACAGACATTTACCCAACTTTCGTTACTAACATATATCCTTCTTTGTTTTATTTACACTCAGATTTCTGAAACCAGTCCGCAATTCAAACTCAAGAACCAAGATCATAGTCCGTGTTCAGTGCCATTACGTCAGTCCGCGCTCCTCAGCATTTACTCAGCATCTGAAGTTTTGGGAGAAGTTGGGGAACATGGGGAGGTTGGCCTTTCAGGGGTAGTGGGGGGAGGATCAGGAATTCTGGCTTTCAGACAGTCGTGCAGTTCTCTGATGGATCTTTCCAGCTCCTTGTGCTGCTTGGCCAGGTTGTACAGGGCCCCCAGAGAATTCTTGCCCACATTCAGGGTGGTGGTGGCCAGCCCTAGCTGTTCCCTTTCCATATGCTCCATCATGCAGGCTAGTATGTCCATACTAGACTGAAGACCACACAGTTGAGTATGGAGGCCCTCCTGAGCACAAGAGATGTTGGCATTGTCACGGTGTATCCTGAACAGGTATGCAGCTGTCTGACTTAGTTGTGGCATGATTTCCTCAAATAGCTCATGGGGAATGTGATTTGTGAGGGGCAGGAGCTGCTCCAAGGTTTTTGGAACAGACTCTTGTGGAAGACGAAGCTCTCGAACCAAGATTGCCATGTCCTGTGGGGTGACCATGACCAGATTAAGGTTGTGCAGTCCAGGGGACAGGAAGTACAAGGGGGAAGGCATTTCGTGTGTGGGGGGAGTATTGTTGATGTCGCACAGGCAAGTGGGTGGGACACTCTGGGCATTTAGCAGCCTGTACGAAGCTCCCCTCTGTCCTGGTGGTGAGTTCGGCTAAGGTCTACCCCTGCTGATCCTCCTCCAGAGGTACTGGGCTGATCAGAATATCTCTCCTGCCTTGGGGGTGGAAAGCTGGGGACAGGTCCTAGCAGTGAATTGGGTCTAGGATGCACTCGGGCAGTTGCTGCATATGGCTGACCTTGGCTGCCTCCCCTGGAGGGTATCGTTGCCACTGGCACATGTGACTGTCTCCATGGCATCTGCGGAAGGGGTGTGTTCCTGAGTCCAAAGGGTCCTTCAGGTGATGGTGGAGTCCTCGGGCCGACTCTTGCTGTAGGCAGATTCTGTGAAGCCGTCATCGCCAGGTGCTGGAACGATGAAGATCCTTCTGTTGCCAACTGGTTTAGCTGCTGGATGGATGGCGGCTGTGGCGACCAATCATATCTCGACCATCCCTCCTGTATATCCTCTTCTCCAAACAGTTCTGAGAGTCCAATCAGACTTGATAGAGGCAGATCAGGCATAGGTCCCTGATCAGAGGAGTCTGGTCTCTCAGCCATACTCCTGTGTCCTAGTAATATACATATACGTTCATTATTATAGCTCCATATCATTCTTTCAGATATTGTCTATCCTATCCCTCATTTTTGTGGGTGCATGTGTGTGAATGTAAATGTGCGTGCATGTCTTCTTCCTCGTCTACAATATCACCAAGCACGGTCCATCCCAGTCCTCCCTATCTGGGGTGTACGCCACAATATTAGGGAGCTGGGGGCTGTCGGGGAGGATAATTGGTATTTCATCCATTTCCATATATTCTGGTTCTCTGTCTGTTTCGTTTGTGCTTTCTTCTAGGGCTCGGATGGCTAACAGTGGGAGCTGTCCTACTGTGGATGAAAGCAATTTATTGACCAGAAATTTTATCAAGGGAATACCACAACATATTACCAGCAAGACCGCCACCCCTGTTAGTGCCAAGATTACACCTATCTGGTATAACCAGTCTTTCCATGATATCCACCCTCTCCTTAGAGTCCCAAACAGTGAAAACAGTGGGCCAATATTCATTCCATTCCCTACAATGTATCCAAAATCGTCAGTTTCATTTCTCCCTCCTATGGAGTTACTTAACAGTTCCTGTTGCATCTCTTCAAGTGTGATTAAGAGCTCTGTCAAATTTCCGTCTTCTCCTGTACGCATGGGAATAGCTGTGCAACATTCGGTGGCTTTGATCATAATACAAACTCCTTGTTCATCAGCCATCATCATCTCGATAGCTAATCTATTTTGCATTGTCATTAGCGAGGTGGCGTGCAGTTGTTCGGTTAAGGCTCCTACAGCTGCCAATGTCCAGTTCAGGTACCTTTGCTGATTATACCACAAGTAATTAATCCACTGCACCTCCTGGAACCTAGAACGGATTTTTGGAGTAACCCCGAACAGAGCCAATGCCCATCCCCATTTATCCGCATCTTCATCTGCTTTAACTCTGCTACTGTCTATGGCTTCTAACTGTTGGGGTATCCCTTCTGGTATCCCGTTTCTTACTGTGATGTTGTAGTCTGTTTTAAACGTCATTATTCCTCTTTTCTTACGAAGTTTCTGTGGCATGGGTTGTATTGAATTTGGCATTTCAATTACTGTTATTGCTCCTGTGAGCATCACAGGAGCACAAAGGCCTTTCCAATTCGGGGACAGCGATGACAGGAGTTTCCTTCTTTGTCCGCATGTCCAAAAGATGTCAGCTAAGGGTACCGTTCCCTTAGCTAAATTTGGAGTAGATACCCATGAAGCATGGGTGAGATTCAGTCCAATTACAGACCCCCCTGTGGCCGGTACTATTTGTTCACACTGTATGCCTGCTGCTGGCAGGGTGTGACAGACGGTAATGTTCCATGCTGTTTTGGCCGGTTTGTATTCTTGCTGCTTTTGCATACACTGTATGTGGTGTTTTGGCTGGGTCGTCCCTACCTGCCAATCGCTTATGTATTGTGCTACTAAGCCTTTAGCTATACAGAATGGGTGTATCATCCCTTTCTCTATTTTAATCATAGGTGGAACGGTTCCTTCTGTACTTAGGGGCACTGGACAAAGTTTACTGTCGGCAGCATATTTTTCATCACCTACTGCCATTTTCATAACACATTGTGTATAGCATTCTGCTTGGTCTGGGTTATGTTGGGGGCTCCTATAACAGTTGTTGATATCAGGTAGGGGTTTAGCCTGAGGTATCACACCTTTCCGGTGACAGGCTATGCAAGGCTTTTCACTGATCTGCCTAGCCGAAAATTTCAACCATTGGTAAAATAAATTGGTCTTCAACCCTTGTGTGCGGGCTAGGTCTGTACTGGGATCCCATCTCCCTAAGTGACTGCTTGTTTCTAGGCTTCTAATTGTCCTCTTTTTCCTTGGTTTGATTTTTACCCATTTTGTGGCTTCATGTACTGTAACAGTTACGTCTTGCTTGGTTTCCCTGCATCCTCTTTTATCACAAATTACCTCTATGTTGAGTGTTCCCTCCTCTTCACATTTGATGCTAATGGCTTCACCTAATATGTAATCCCCCAGCTTTCCCTGTATTCCTATGTTCTTGTAGGCTTTTGATTTAATGTATACCAAATTATATGTTTTTCCTGTGTTTAGAATGCCTTGTTTAGCTGCTATTGCGGCCATGGCCACGGCACAGTCCGTTGTATGTTTTGGATGTCTATTTTCTCCCATACTGACCACCAGTAGTATTGTCAATCCCTTGAATAATTCCTTAATCATTGCTCTGATGACTGTTGAGATGTGCTACTAGATGTGCTACTAAGTGAGCCGTCACTAGATGAGCTGTCACTAGGGATGTGTGGTGTATCTGTGCTTTGTCTGGGTTGTACTTCCTGCGGTTCTTCTGTCGGTAAATCTACTGAGTTGCTGTCCGAGTCTGATGTCTCCTGTGGCCTGTCTATCTGTCGGTCTGTATTTCTGTCTGTCTGTTGGCCTGCGTCTCCAGTTGTCTCTGAGTCTGCATCTGAGTCTGTCGCTGCTCTATCTGGCAGGGATCCACTACTCTCTGAAGCTGTGCATCGTCTTTGTTCAATCAGTCTCTGTGAGCGCCTTGGCCAGTGTTCGCCTGGCTGCAGGGAGGCGTGGCCTTCCCTCGGTGCTTCTTCTGGCTGCAGGGAGGCGTGGCCGTCCCTCGGTGCTGCTGTAGGGTCTCTGGCTTCTCCTGCTTCCCCCCTTGGCCCGGCGGCTCTGCCAAGACGAGCTTGCCGAGGCCGCAGGGGCGCTGGGCCACCAACCCTACAGCAGTGGTTTAAATGAAACCAAGTGTCCTTACCGTCTACTTTGACTGCTGTACGTGAGGCAAGAATAACTTTGAAAGGACCTTCTCGGCGGGGCCTGTCCCACTTCTTTTTGAACACCTTGACGTAAACCAGATCACCAGGCTGGATGCTCTGATTTTCAAGTGGAATCTCTGCTTCTCTGTCTTCTGCAGCACCTTTGACCTGCAAAAAGATAGTTTTGTGTATTTGGGTTAACTGTCTCAGATAATTATGCCATTCGTCTTGTAGCTGCTCCAGCGATGGTCCTTCGTAGGGTCCTCTCAGGTATGGAATAGGCATCGGCCGACCTGTAAGAGCTTCAAATGGTGTCAAATGGGTTAGTCGGTTAGTTTGTGAGCGCATTGACAATAAAGCAAGCGGCAACGCATCCAGCCAGGTTAGTTTGCCATTGCTGTCTGCTATGATTTTTGCTAGTTTGTTCTTTAAAATGCCATTAGCCCGTTCCACCGCCCCATTTGATTGGGGGTGATAAACACACCCAAACTTCTGTTTGATACCCAATTGTTTGAATGTTTCTTGTGTAACCTTGGCTACAAAAGCCCTACCGTTGTCAGATGAGATAGTATCTGGAATGCCAAATCTTGGAAAGACGTCTCGGCACAAGAATTTGGCTACCGTTTTATGGTCTTGATTTGCAGAGGCTACTGCCTCAATCCATCGGCTGAATCTGCATATCACTACCAAAACATATTTCATTCGTTTAACTCGATTTTCAGCTCCCATGTCTATGAAATCCATCATAAGATGTTTGAATGGCCCATCAGGGACCGGAATGTGGGCTAAAGGGGCTGTGAATGATTTCCGGACATTGTACTGTGCACATACCTCACACTCATTCAACAAACGGTCCACTGTTGCTGCCATATATGGTGACCACCAGACAGCTTTTAGTTTGTTCATAATTTGGACTCGCGAACAATGATCGGGTCCGTGGGCCCAAATGATTGCATATCGTAATAAATTGGTGGGTAACACAAAATGTCCATGACTACTGCGCCACAGCTTGTCCGCTGGCCCCTGACTGCGTGTCTCAATAGCGCCTCGTTTAACCCACATTCGTTTTTCTTCTCCACTGGCCCTACTTTGAGCCACTATCAGTGCGTCAAGTGAAACCAGTGGGGCACAATCTTGGATGGTTAGCAGGGGAAACATATTTTCTCCTTGTGCTCCTTTGCGCGCTGCGTCATCTGCTAGGTTGTTACCTTGAGCTATGATGTTATTATTCTTTTGATGACCTGCACATTTAATGATGGCTACCTCAGACGGTAATTGGAGAGCTTGTAACAGTTGGGAAATCGCTTCTCCATGAGTGACAGGGGTGCCATCTGCTCTCAGGAATCCCCTTTGTTTCCAAATGTTTGCATGTACATGACATACGCCATAAGCGTAGGCTGAGTCTGTGTAGATATTAACACGTTGATCTTTAGCTATCTGGCAAGCCATAGTTAAGGCTTTGATTTCTGCCAGTTGGGCTGAACAAGGCTGATCAATTCCTTGGGACTCCAGTAATTCAAAGGTCTCGCCATCCGTGTTTAGTTTAACAATCCCCATACCTGCATGCAATCCCGCGGCATCCCGAAAGCATGAGCCGTCCACGAACAGGGTTAGATCTGCATCTATGGCGTGATTATACAAATGTTCTCTGGCTCTCAAAAATGTCTCTGTCTCTGCCACACAGTTATATGGAGTACCATCTAACGGTGTGGTCAATTTGGTGGCGGGATTCGCCGTGTAACAACGTTGTATTGTTATTTCTGGGGCGGACAACACAACTTCATATCCAGTGCGTCTAGCTTGTGTTAAGACAAAACGTTGACTGGTTAGCAGGGCATGTAACTGATGCGACGTGTACAACGTTACTGCATGTCCCATGATTATGGATGATGCTTTTTGAAATGCAAAGGCAGCTGCTGCTAGACCCTGATAGCATGGTGGCAATCCTGTTTCAATGTTGTCAAGCTTTGTACTATAATAGGCCAATGGTTGTTTTCCTTCATTTGTTTCCTGCATTAGTACAGCACAAGCATAACCAGCTTTTTCAGTAACATACAAATGGAAAGGTTTCCCATAATCTGGGTTACCTAACGAGGGAGCAGATTGCATGTCTGTTTTTAGGGCCTCAAAAGCTCCCGTTGCCTCATCTGTCCAGACGAGGAGAGCTGCATTGCTTGTTTGCCCCACTGCTCTAATTATGGCACGCAAAGGTGCAGTTTTTATAGCATAATCACAAATCCACGGCCGACTGTACCCTGCCATCCCAAGGAATGAAAGCATCTGTCCCACTGTTTGGGGTTTGGGAGCCTTGATTATAGCCTCCACTTGGCTTGGGGCTATACATCGCGTGGTCCCACACAACTGTCTTCCCAAGTATTCTACTTGTTGTTTGCAGAACTGCAATTTGTCCTTACTTACTTTATGACCTCCATCTGCCAATGCATGCAATACAATTAATGAATCTTTTTCACACTGTTCTTGAGTCTCTGATGCAATAAGGAGATCATCCATATATTGCACCAATGTACTGGGTATGTCAAGGTGTTGTAAATCTTCAGCCAGGACTTTGTTAAAGATGGCTGGGGACAGGTTCAGTCCCTGAGGTAGCCGTGTATACGTTAGCTGTTGTCCCAGAAATGTGAATGCAAACAAATGTTGTGAGTCTGGGTGCACAGGCACACTGAAATAGGCTGAACACAGATCAATTACTGTGTACCATTTTGCTCCAGCAGGGATGCTTGATAGTATAGTATGCGGATCAGGTACTATAGGTGCATCCATTTCTATTATTGCATTGATAGGACGCAGATCATGTACCAGCCGATACTCTTTGGTATTGTTTTTAGGGATAGGATAGATAGGAGTATTGCATAGGCTTGCAGTTTTTATTAGAACTCCAGCTGCCATTAGTCCCTTAATTACTGGTTTTATGCCTTCAATAGCCTGAGGTTTTAATGGATACTGCCTTTGGTGAGGCAGTTTTGCTCCCGGTTTTACTTTTATTTTTACTGGTAAGGCTGTTTTTACTAGTCCTACATCCGTTTTGCTTTTGGACCACACCACTGGTGGTATTTGCTCTAACAATTTCTCTTGTTGGGCCGATAACACCATCTGTCCCTCTGGTCTAGGATTGAGCTCCACTTTTTGAGCTATAGCCTCATCATTTACTTTTAAATTAATTCGTATAAACTGCTGGTCTTTTGACAGATGTACTTGTGGACTTTCCATGTTTTGCCATTCTTCAACTTCTGAGGCTGTCTTTACCATTGGACCTAGGTCATGGGATTCGTACTTTTCTGAGACTAAAAGGGTCACATGAGGCATGGCATTCGGCACTTGATACCATTGTTGTTCAGCTGAAGTTAGCTTGACAGAAGCTGCGGCCCCTTGGGGGCCTAAATAAATTTCTGTGGTGGTTATGTGAAACAGCCGTTGATTCATCAATGCATCCCAGCAGCATGCATAGTCAGTTTGTTCTTGTTTGGCATCGAACATCAGGGTGACATGTAAAGGTAAACTAGGTGTATATACTGCTTCATAGTGTTGTTCGGCCCAGGGCTTCCATTTTTCCCATTGCAGTTGAAGATTTTAATTTTCTGGTTGTAACTTCAGCCAGTATACCATGGGTTGCACAGGTCGGACCTTGTTTTCCATGTCCATAAGCACCATAATGTTGGCGAGTGCTTCGTCGGGAAAGTGTATTTGCAGTCCTTGATGGGTACACACTATCTGGGTTTGTAGCTTACATAAAATGTCTCTTCCCAGCAAATTCACAGGTGTATTTTGTGAGTATAACAGGGGTGCTTCAATTGTTTTTCCTGCAATCGTTACAGGAAGTGGGCGTGTAAACGGTATTATTTGAGTCTTCCCAGAGAAGCCGATGGTCTTAATTACAGACCCAGAGAGGGGGAGATGAGCGCCCATTTTCCCTATGCAAGAGTATGTTGCCCCTGTATCCACCATGAAAGGGAAATCTCTGTTTTTTATATTAACAGTGACGGTTGGCTCTTCCTTAGGTATCATCGAAATAGCCAATGCCACCGTTTCCCCCTCTGTCTTCTCTAGGCCCCCCTATTGCCAATAGGCAGAGGGTCCAACCCAAGGTCGGGCCGGACAATTTCTCATTCGATGTCCAGGTTGTCCACAGCTCCAACACTCATTAGAGGGTTGATCCCCTATTGGGGGTGTTGGTCCCATAGGCGGTCCCGCTTGACTGTTCCTGGGAGCTGAGTTTTGGAATCTGTTTCCAAATGAAGGTTGGCGAGATCCTCTTCGCCACCCTCCTCTTTGACCTTGAAAGTTCCGTGACTCTCCTCTCCACCCATGACTGTAGGTGGGTCCATTTCCGGGTGTGCCAGTGCTATGGTAGTGATAGTGATGCTCCACTGGTGCTGAGACTTCTCCTGCAGCAGTGCTCCCTGCTGCTCCTTGGGGGCTCTGTGTGGCTGTTACCACAGGTGCCTGTATGGTGGCAGCAGTGTTTGCCGTAGGGCCTAGGCTTGCCGACTCAGAAGGAACAGGGGTCATCATTGGTGCCTGGGTCTTTGTTTTTTCTTTCTTGACTTTGGTTAGCTCTCCCAACTGCATCTGCACCAATTTTTTCGTCAGGGATTTTGCTGCATCTTCTTCTTTTTGTTTTTCTTTCTTGTAGATTTCAAGATGGTGACAAATATGCTCAGAGTATAAAGCCCAATTCATTTTTGATAGTCCCACGACTCCATCTAGGGCTTTCTGAACCTCATCTGGTAGAGCCTTTTTTACAGTTATTTTAAACAGGATTTCTGTTGCTGGAGAATGGTTCCATGCATTTCCTGTTTCCTCCGCCCATCTCTTCTGGAATCGGTGCAGGAACTTCTTTGGGCACTCTTCAGGTGTCCACTCCTCATCATCCAATTTAGAGGGATCCAAGACCTCAGGGTACTTTCTTCTCAGTCCTTCCCACATGGAGTTTCTATAGCGATTAAAGGGGACTTCATCATGTTGATTAGTGCCCATCATTTGTGTTAGTCCAACCTTTCCTGCTAATTCTTCAGTGTCATGTTTTCCCATGACATGCATTAGCAAGGCTTTTATGTCACCTAAAGACAAGGTTACCCCTGCAGTGCCTTCTTCTAAGGCAGTTATCCATCTCCCAGCTCCTTGGGTGATGTCTGGCAGCCTGTTGGCCAGCCCCACCATGTCTGTCCAGCTCCATGGGGTATACACATGATGACCATTTCTAACCACCAATGGGCATATGAGGTCTTCGTCCTCCTCTTCTTCTGTGCGGACTCCATACTGTCTTCCAGATCGAGTGCGACTGACTGGCTCCAGGCAGTCCATCCAGTCGGTTATATTCTGTTCTAAAGCCGCTATGTCTTTGGCTACACATTGTTGTCTTTGCCTGAGTCGGGCCTCTTTTGCAGTCTCAATGATGATCTCACCAGAAATTTTTCGGGTGGGTGGCTGTATAATGTGATTCCCTTGATTGGGCGTCGATTGTTGTAATATTCTTCTTTCCTCGGCGTCCCTATGTCTTTGTATTCTTTCCTTCGCTAGCCGAAGTTGCTCTGCTAGTTCTTCATTATCTCTTCTGGCCAGATCCAGTGTGTCACAGAAGCTCTTGTGCCACTCTTCGGAGCCTCTATAGCCTGTGAAGGTCCAGTCGGCTGACTTATGGTGGGAGGGGACGGTTTTCAGTGGACCTCGATGTGCAGGCGGAGCCTTCAGGTCTCTCTCTTTATCCTCGTCTGCCTCCGTGTCACTGTTATTTGTGGCCCCCCCTGCTGGTCGTGGTGTGCGACCACTTACTTTCGGACTTGGAGACCTTGTATGATCCATTTGACAGACTGAGGACCTGTCTCCTTGTGGCTCTCGAGCTTTTAGTGTCAGTGTGAATTTGCCCTCCACATCCATGCCTTGGTCCTCTTCACGAGTTCCTAATACAAATTGTCCAGCTGTCTTTCCCATATCATGACGTTTATATGGGGGTGGCTCTGCTTCCCAGCTCGGTGCACTGGCTTTAGTCTCTTTGGATCTTTCCTCTGTCATTTTTTCTCTTTTCTGCTGTAGCCTCTGTGCTTCCTGCTTGAACAAGGCTAAAACTTCTTTTTCTTCAGTGCGTTTTTTGTTGTTTTTTACGTTCTTCTGCTGATCTTTAATTTCTTTTTTCTGTATTTCTACCGCAACTGCTTCACACATCACCGGATCAAATGATCCCTCCAAAGGCCATTGCCTGCCCCCATGTGACCTTTTGTGCCACTTTCTCATACATTGGTTGGCCTTAGTGCGTTTTCCTGGATATTTTCTTAGTACTAAGTCTAGCGGGGTACTTTCCCGACCTTGACCTTGAGAGTTACCCATGTAACCCTGACAAACGCTATGTGAGGTGTTTCTATGGTGTTCTGGTAGTCCCTCAGGGGCTGTCCTGATCCAGACCAATAACTTGCTGGCTGTAACACCTGTTTTGTATTTTAAACCCTTAAAAGGATTAAATTTCCAACTGCTATGCCCGTCTTCTTTTTCTTTAACTAAATATGAAAATTTACCTGTTTCCCACCGAACCTTCCTTGGGACCACAGTCAGAGTCAACCTAGGAAACAGTTCTTCACCTGGATCGGTTGGTAGTGTTACTAAATGATTTAATGGTATGCTAAGTTCTTTATTAGGGTCAGCACAAAGCAGCTCCAGCCACGGGGTTAAACCCTGATGCCACAGACGTCTTATCAGTAGCTCCCAATTAATTAGAGGGAATTGTTCTTTCTTTTGCTTCAGATTGATTACCTTAGTAATCTGCCATAATTTCTGATTGATCTCTTGTTCGTCCTGCCAATGTTCTGCTCCTACCCTGTCAAAATAGGTCCTTTCCAGCCAAAAATGTGTCCTGATTCCCTGGGTTTTGATGTCTCCGTCAGTCAAGTAATGTTCTGGGAGTATTATTTCATCATCACTTAAGTCTCCCATCAAAGACTGTCCCAAGCATTGATCAGTCTGTCAGCTTTTTCACTATAATCTAAGTTTTAACTCTTTTGATTTATAACCAACTTTATTTATTTAATCCTCTTACAACCCTAACACCTCCTAATGTCTTTGCTCCCGACTTTCTATTTCCCTTCTAATTTTTATTTTATTTTTTATTTTTTTTTAACTTTCTGCTTCTCGTCTTTTTCTGCTATGTTTGTTTATTAGTTTTCTCTCTTTGAAATAATATCTACCTTCTCTGTATTTACATAGCACTCTTCTCCTGTCTTTTTCTTCACTGCCTCTGTTTCACACTTTCCTCTCTGCCTGTCATGCACCTCCCAAGTCCTCCTGTTGAGTCTAAATACCTCCCCCTCGTACTCTTTCACATTAATCTTGTATGTCAGCCAGCCTGCAAGTTCTCACAGCTTTACACAGATTACTCTCCACTCTCCCACACACCAATCTTCAAAAGCTTTATACACAAAAATTATTAAAAACAACTTTCTATATATCTCTATCTAGACTTCTGCCACTTTTCACTCCGCGGCTTTAAACAACCTTTTTATTCACTTAACACCAATGTGTTCTGTTTAAGCATGTATCTCTTCTTCACGTTAGACAGCTTCTCCGGCGCTGTCAGCAACTTCATATATTACTTTTTTCAAGCCCTCTTTGAGCGTACAATATTTCATTTACTTCTACGCCTTACCGCGCCTCGCGTGCGTATCCTGTGCTTAATATATTATTTTTCACCAGCTCCTTTCTGAGCATACAATATTTCATTTACTTCTACGCCTTACCGCGCCTCGCGTGCGTATCCTGTGCTTACTATATTATTTTCACAAGCTCCTTTCTGAGCATACAATATTTCATTTACTTCTACGCCTTACCGCGCCTCGCGTGCGTATCCTGTGCTTACTATATTATTTTCACAAGCTCCTTTCTGAGCATACAATATTTCATTTACTTCTACGCCTTACCGCGCCTCGCGTGCGTATCCTGTGCTTTTCTGCACTTTCTTCTACCTTTTTTCTTCACTTACTGAGCTCCTCGTGAGCTTAATGTGCCTTTGCACTGAAAATACTCTCTTTTTCTTTTCTTATAAAAAACTCATATTACTGTGTACTTAATTACTTATTCTTCTCCCACGCCCCACAAGCGTGTATCTGGTGCCTTACTGCACTATTTTCTGCTTCATTAATTCTCATGTATTCTGCACTAACTCTTCATTTATTTTTTTTTTATTTTTTTTATAGTTTTTTTCTTTTCTTAAAAAATGACGTCCTTTATTGAGCTCTTTTACTTACTGTCAGCGGTGCCACTTTGCACTTTCCTCTTTAAATCTCTTTATCATGTACGGTATTTCTACTGCACCCCCTCAGGCGCTTATCTTGTGCTTTCTCTGCACGTATTCTCTTGTTAAACTCTTTTTTCTCACTTATTTCACTTCAGTCTCTGTTAAACTCTTTAAATAACCTTGTATTACTGTTGTGAAAGTGTAGGTACACGGACCCACAACAGGGGGCGCAATGAACGGACAATAGAGAAAGGTGAATAACAAGTTTTACTGTTGTGAACAGGGCACAACCAATACAACAATTAATACTTTGTAAGTCGAAATCTGCTGGTGTTGTGTGGGCAGGCTCGAAGGTAGGAGACGTCCGTCCCCGTCGAACCGGAACCACCCAGATTTCCTCTGCCACCGAAAACCAGGAGTACTGGAACCGCCAAGTCCCGAATTCCCAGGTGGCCACTGCCTTCGCTCGTCGGATCCGGTACTGCTGGCGGGAAAGAGCACAAACACACAGGTATGGGTGCGACAGCACCCAGTAGACGGAGAGGGGAGAAGCCGCCTCCACCTCTTGAAATAATGAAGCAGGAAGGTGAGTACTTATCCAAGCAAGGTGCTTTCTGTAATCAGCTGTCCTGAAATAGTTTAGCAAGGTTTATCAGAGTCCTCAAAATATATACTAGCAGAGTAGGTTACCTTAATCTCAAGGCGATATCTCGGCACTGAGGTGGAGACGCTGTCCTGCTGATATACTCCGTCCTGAGTGCAGTCAGCTGTGTCTAGTAATGGGTGACAGCTGTCAGCCTGACAGCCTTCGTCGGCGGCAGCGCCCTCTGGTGCCTGGAGCCCGCACTCCAGGCAGGGCGCCCTCTGGTGGTGGTGGGCCAGCAGTACCTCCTCTTCAGCGGCCCACACAACAATTACCTTGTATCTATTTGTCAGTATACTCCCCTAAATTAACCCCTACAGCGCATGCTATCAGCCGGCACGTTAGTAACGAATTTCAACACCAATTATTCCCCAAGCATCCAGGTTAGTTCTCCACGCACTCTTTCCGCACCAGAGTTCATGAACATTCCTGACCTTTCACTCACATAGACATTCTTTTTCCCGGGAACACACACACCTTCTGAGCATTTTATCTACAAGGCCTGATAATTTTCAATCTTATCTTTTTTAGTCTCTTATCAATTTTCTTAGTCCAGATTCTTTTGGGTAAGAGGCAATTAAAAAATATCACCTGTCAACTTGGGCGGAAATCCCGACTCACTCCTCCAGATCGTGCAGAAATTATAAAAGGTTTCTGCTTACCTTTTAGTCGTGATCACTGTTATTTACGGTCTGGAGGGATGAGCTGGACTGCCCCAGGCTGCCGGAATGCCCCTGGACCCTCCTGAAGCTGGCTCGCCAAGTTCTGTCGCGGCTCGTCTTTAGTCTTCTCAGGATGTCGTCTTTTAGATAACACAAACTAATTGCAAGTGATATGCTAGAAAATGACACAACACTTTAGAATAATTCAGCCTTAAGCAAGATAAAATGCACAGAGTTTTTAAGTTTATTTAAGCCTTCGACACAAAGCTTAGACAAACTGAGTCCTCTAGAGAGACTGAATATGACAACCGCGCTCGTCTATTTATTGGAGACCCGCGGGCATCGCTCCTCCTTCGACTTTTTTATTTATTTCATTCCCAAGACATGGTTTTCTATTGGAAGCGTCCTCTAGTGAACCCTAAGCAGGTGTTAGGCCATTATTTCAATGTGACAAACGCTCCCATTAAAACATGAAGGATTTACAACTGATTTTTTTAAAAGACCTTCAGCCACAGGTGCAGCTGGCCTGAGGCCCCCTCCGCACGTGGCCTCAGCCACACGTGCAGCTGGCCTGAGGCCCCTGCACGCGGCCTGCGGGAAAGCACCTAAAAGGCCTTGGAAAGCCCCTGACAGACTAAATGACTAATAGAGCCCTTTTTTTGGGTTGAACACCTGCTAGTTCAACCAGAGGACATACAGTTCGGATCAGGACACTTGATAGTTCATCACAGTTCAAATATGGACCTAAAAATTCTTCTACAAAATATTCCTTTGAATTTTGGTTAAAATATGCTCAACCCTGTCCAATTTATTTTGTACACAAAGACACACATCTGCCAACACAAGGTAATCACTTAAGAAGTCTTTATGCTTCTGTTTCCAAAATCTTTATTATCCAAGGGGGTATAAAACGATTTCAGAAGTGTTGTACGAGGTCTGTCCGTAAAGTATAGGTCCTTTTTATTTTTTTCAAAAACTATATGGATTTCATTCATATGTTTTTACGTCAGACATGCTTGAACCCTCGTGCGCATGCGTGAGTTTTTCCATGCCTGTCAGTGACGTCATTCGCCTGTGAGCACTCCTTGTGGGAGGAGTCGTCCAGCCCCTCATCGGAATTCCTTTGTCTGAGAAGTTGCTGAGAGACTGGCGCTTTGTTTGATCAAAATTTTTTCTAAACCTGTGAGACACATCGAAGTGGACACGGTTCGAAAAATTAAGCTGGTTTTCAGTGAAAATTTTAACAGCTGATGAGAGATTTTGAGGTGATTCTGTCGCTTTAAGGACTTCCCACGGTGCGAGACATCGTGCAGCGCTCTCAGGCAGCGTCATCAGCCTGTTTCAAGCTTAAAACCTCCACATTTCAGGCTCTGTTGATCCAGGACGTCGTGAGAGAACAGAGAAGTTTCAGAAGAAGTCGGTTTCAGCATTTTATCCGGATATTCCACTGTTAAAGGAGATTTTTTTAATGAAAGACGTGCAGGTGGATTGCAGCGTCGGCTCGCAGCCGCCGCGACGCTCCGTCACAGGAAAAACACCTCTGCTGGAAGCCTTAAGGACAAGTTGGAACATCTCCAGCTGATAAACAATTTCTCATATACTCACTCCACTGAAAGCCATCAAAAGCCGCCTGGATTTTAACAAATGGTTATCAACACGGAGGTGTTTTTCCTGTGCCGCTGCGCCGCGTCGGCTGCGTCCCGACGCGCGGACCCTGGATGACTCCTCCCACAAGGAGTGCTCACAGGCGAATGACGTCACCGACAGGCATGGAAAAACTCACGCATGCGCACGAGGGTTCAAGCATGTCTGACGTAAAAACATATGAATGAAATCCATATAGTTTTTGAAAAAAATAAAAAGGACCTATACTTTACGGACAGCCCTCGTATATAGTAAGTCCCTTCGGCTGCTCCCTTGTTTGCACTCGGGGTTGCCACAGCAAATCCAAGGTGGATCTGCATGTTGATTTGGCACAGGTTTTACGCCGGATGCCCTTCCTGACGCAACTCCACATTACATGGAGAAATGTGGCAGGGGTGGGATTTGAACCCAGAACCTTCTGAACTGAAACCAAGCGCATAAGGCAAGGAGTGAAAGGAAAGTTTTTAAGATAATGCCATGAACAGAAATTCTGTATGGGGATGGGACAGGGATAGTGAAGGGAGTGAGATCCACTCACGTGGGTGACGAGTAGGTCACTCCCACATCAGTCACTGCACCTAAGGAGAGACTTGAGGTTACGGGCAGACTACGTTTGGTGGTGGGTCATCAAAAATCAAGAGAGTAGCTTAGTGAAAAAGGCATAAACCATAATTTACCTGCACTTGCCTTATACGAGGTCTGTGAGAAAAGTAACGGACCTTATTATTTTTTTCAAAAACTATATGGATTTGAATCACGTGTGATTATAGCAGACATGCTTGAACCCTCGTGGGCATGCGAGAGTTTTTTCACATCTGTCGGTTACGTCATTCGCCTGTGGGCAGTCTTTGAGTGAGGAGTCACCCACCGTCTCGTCGATTTTTTCGTTGTTTAGGAATGGCTCAGAGACTGCTGCTTTGTTTGATAAAAATTTTTTCAAAAACTGTAAGGCACAACTGAGTGGACACCATTCGATAAATTCAGCTGGTTTTCGGTGAAAATTTTAACGGCTGATGAGAGATTTTGGAGTTTTACTGTCGCTGTAAGGACGGCCCACGGTGCCTGACGGCGATCTACGCTCAGAGGTGGCGTCGTCTCGCTGTTTCAAGCTTAAAACTTCCTAATTTCAGGCTCTGTGGACCCAAGACGTCGTGAGATAACAGAGAACTTTCAGAAGAATTTGGGATTAGGAGTTTATCCAGACATTCCACTGTTAAAGGAGATTTTGTAATGAAAGAACGTGCGGGCAGATTCGCATGTCGGCCGGACCCGACCGCGGGGGGTCGCGACAGGAAAAACACCTCCGTTGGAAACCTTAACGGACAAGTTGGAACATGCCCAGCTGTTAAACAATTTCTCAGATACTCACTTGTTGAAAGCCATCAAAAGCTGCCTGAATTTTACAAATGGTTTTCAACACGGAGGTGTTTTTCCTGTGGCAGCGTGAATGGATTTGGGGCGTCGTCACGGACCCGACTCGGCAAATTCGTCCGCACGTTCTTTTATTACAAAATCTCCTTTAACAGTGGAATGTCCGCATAAACTCCTCATGCCGGCCTCTTCTGAAACTTCTCTGTTCTCTGACGACATCCTGGGTGAACAGAGCTTTAAATTAGGATGTTTTCAGCTCGAAACAGCCAGATGGACGCCACCTCCGACCGCACCGCACCGATCCGCTTTGTGGGCTGCGCTTAAAGCGAAAGAAACGCCACAATCTCTCATCAGCCGTTAAACTTTACACCGAAAACCAGCTGAATTTCTCGAATAGTGTCCACACGGATATCCCTCACCGGTCCTGAAAAAATTTGATAAAGCAACGCGCGCCATCTCCAGCAGCGTCTCAGACAAAGAGATTCCAACAGGAGGGGGAGTCCACACCTCACTCAAAGCCTGCCCACAGGCGAATGACGTCACCGACAGGCATAACAAAACTCACGCATGCGCACGAGGGTTCAAGCTTGTCTGACGTAAAAACATATGAATCAAATCCATTTATTTTTTGAAAAAATAAAAAGGACCGCTTTTTTTATCACAGACCTCGTAGATTGAAATCTTATTTTCCAGTTTTTCCCAATGTTTGTCCAATTTAAAACTCTCTGCCTACACACAGTTCTATTGGTTAATCAACATTTCCTAATGTCCAGCTGTTCAGCTCACTGTGTATATAATTTGAATATGTGCCCTCTTTGACCATCATTAAAATTTTTGGCACAGTCTTCCTCATAGCACAGTAGCTGTTAACCATTTTGTAAACCTCAATAAACTGGTCACTCCAAACCATAAATGTACAAGATTTACATCACAAACATGAGCGTGCCATACAAAAAAAATGCAAGCCTTATGACAAATGGTCACTGGTGGCTACTAGAAATGGAAATTACGATAGGTTTTTGCAAATTTGCCAACAGATATTTGAGGCTATGGCTTGGAGCAAGAATTAATTCTCTGGATGCTTCATTTTGGAATACAAATCAGGGTAAGGCCATATTTAGTGTGACTTTGATTTATTTGTTTATTTTTCTGACATTTTAAAGACTACAGTGGCACTTTATGAATTGCATGAGTTACAGTTGCTCCTAACTGAAATTGAAAATTTGACATGAATAATTCAAAAAGATTGCAAAAAGTGAGTCAGTGCTGCTGTTTGTTTCGGTACTTTGGTAAAATAATTTCCTTCGGGATGAATAAAGTTGATCTGATCTTATCTTATCTTATGTGTATGAGATTTATTGCACGCTCACAAACAGTTTTGCACGTGAAAACCTTCTGCATAGCTTCAGCCGGACCGTTTAACGCAAACGTATAATATGTTTTGATTGAAGGTCAACAGCAGTGAAGCCGACGACACGAACCATTCCTATTGTGCACGTGTGTGTACACACTTGTCAGTAAGACAAGTCAGCATCCTCTGGGGCTTATTAGCCACATTTCTCCAGTTTGACTGCCGAGGTGATTAAAACAGACTCCCTGAAGCAGATTTCCTGGAACTCTGTGGATGTGTGTGTGTGTGTGTGTGTGTGTGTGTGTGTGTGTGTGTGTGTGTGTGTGATTGCAGGGTCGACGCTGCTGCACCTGCCAGGAAAACTCTATTAGTGCGGACTGAAACATCCGTCTGCCTCTTCTTCTTCTTCTTCTTCTTCTCTTGCTCTCTCTCTTCCATGCACTGTTGTTTTCTGCTAAACGGCTCCAGACGACTGCTGCCGATGGCTCCAGTATGTAATGTGAAGTAAGTGTCACTGTCACACAACCTACATTACACACAATCCACACAGAGAGAAGATGCCATCTCGTTCCTCCTGTTTTACTGAAGGATAAAAGGATTCTGGTTACAGACGGCAGTAAATACATGAAGGTGAAAGTTGTGTGCTTTTTACAGGATGTCATGTTCCCCACACAGCAAACAACAAACAAATAAAATGACATTATCTAATCAGAAGCAGCTGATCTTAATTTTAACAGCAACAGCAACCAATAAGAAACGCCAAAGCCAGTAAAAGAGGGCAATCCTGACTCACCTCTCGGCTGTTTGCAGGCACTGTCTGAGGCTTTGCCTCCTTCACCCCGCCACCTCCTCATTGGTTCCTGTGGTGCCTCCATTCTCTGCTGCCTCTCGTTGGTCCCTATCTGTTGCTGGTTTCGCCTCTGCCTCCTCTTTGTGCTGCCTTTGTTGAGTTCCTGCATCCACCTTGGTTGTCATCCTGTGCTGTGCACCCCTCCACCCTACTGCCATCAGTTGGTCGCTGTCCGGTGTCAAGAGATTGGTTCCACTCCTGCCTTCTTCCTGCCTTCTTCCAACGGCAGGATTCAAGTTGAATATACCCCAACACCATCAGAAATGAGGGTCGGCAAGATTGTCTAATTTGTACAATTTAAATCTATGGAACAAATGTTCAGATCTCTTACCGCCTTTGTCTTAATGGTAGAAATAAACACAGGAAATCATTAAAGATATTGAAACATTTGATTCAATGCACACTGACTCATACTTTTTTAGACGGACTAAACAACAAAAATTTTACACACACACACACACACACACACACAAATAAATGTATTATTATTTATTTACATTATTGTCCCATCTACAAGTGGAAGCTGTAGCTTTTTTTAACAGCCATTTGCATTTATTTTGTTTGTGATCTATGTGAATCATACTTTTCAGCCATTTTAATAAGTTTTTACAAGTTTCATAAATTATTTATTTCATTTTGTGATGACATACATTATTCATCTGCAGGGCAGCACGGTGGCTTAGAGGTTAGCACTGTTGGGTTAGCACTGTTGCCTCACAGCGAGAAGGTCGTGGGTTCAATTCCCGTGGCCTTTCTGTGTGGAGTTTGCATGTTCTCCCTGTGTTTGCGTGGGTTTCCTCCGGGTGCTCCGGTTTCCTCCCACATCCAAAGACATGCCGGGTTAGGTGGATTGGAATCTTTAAAATTGTCCTTAGGTGTGTGTGTGTGGGTGTGGGTGTGTCTGTGTTTGTTTGTCTGTTTGTGGCCCTGCGACAGACTGGCGTCCTGTCCTGGGTGTACCCTGCCTCGTGCCCTATGACTGCTGGGATAGGCTCCAGCCCCCCGCGACCCTTGATTGGACTAAGCGGTAGAAGATGAATGAATGAATGAACTGCAGGAAATGTTAACTCTCACTTATTCAGACTCTTATTCACACTACAGTTTATATATTTTTAAAGATCTGAAAATGTCTAAATGAACTGTGTGTTTCTTTTTACTGTCATGAACTCTGTAATTTGGGTCGTAGATCTTAACCGAGGATACAGGTGTATTTTATTGATCACTAATTGTTGTATAATGAATAAATTATATTTAAGGGCATTCTTTTAAAAAAAAAAAAGAACAAAGCTCTAAAATAAAAGTTAATTAATATTTTAAGAAAAGCTTTCTCTTGTTATATATGCTTTTGGGTGACATAAACATTTATATTAAAACACCAACATGTATCAATAAGTACGTTGAAAAAACAACCAAACAACAGCTGCTGACTCGACCCTTCTGTGTTTGTCAATTTGAGAGCATTTTATTACAAATATCAGAGTTCCAGTGACTGTAAACTGAGTAATATATCAGTTGTATGTTAGCATCATTACCACTAATCATCACATACAGTATCAATACTTAGCTAACGTTAGCTACAGTTATTGAGCCTATACACCAGCCATAGTTTTTAATTTCCACATCTAAGAAACCTGTTATTAGAGCCACTGCCCAGCCAGCAAAGACACGTTAATCAGTCATCAAACCCAGCATACCTAGCTTGTTAAAATTAGCCAGGTTGCTAACTTTAAGATAGTTGTGTGTGTGTTTGGGTTTCATCCATCCCACCCAAGTCATGCCAGTCTTAAAAACACTCCATCCATTTCTCTATTTATGTTTCACAGTCTAAGAGTAAGGCAGAATCAGCCACTGCCAAGATGACAACATCCAAAACCAAGCCTCTGAGCTTCAGAGCCACTCTTCACGCTCTTCATGATGGGCAACATTTATATATATACAGTTTATGGTTTTACACACTAAAGAAAACCAAAAGGTAAAATTATTTAACATATGGTTCACTTTGATACAGTTGTATGCAAAAGTTTGGGCACCCCTGATAATTTTCATGATTTTCCTTTATAAATCATTGGATTGTCTGGATTAGAAATTGCAGTTAAATATATCATATAGCAGACAAGAGAAAGTAAAGTGAAAGAAGTGAGAAGTGAAATGAAGTTTCTACTATTTACAGAAAGTGTGCAATAATTACACTCAAAAAAAATATAAACGCAACACTTTTGGTTTTGCTCCCATTTTGTATGAGATCTCAAAGATCTAAAACTTTTTCCACATACATAATATCACCATTTCCCTCAAATATTGTTCACAAACCAGTCTAAATCTGTGATAGTGAGCACTTCTCCTTTGCTGAGATAATCCATCCCACCTCACAGGTGTGCCATATCAAGATGCTGATTAGACACCATGATTAGTGCACAGGTGTGCCTTAGACTGTCCACAATAAAAGGCCACTCTGAAAGGTGCAGTTTTGTTTTATTGGGGGGGATACCAGTCAGTATCTGGTGTGACCACCATTTGCCTCATGCAGTGCAACACATCTCCTTCGCATAGAGTTGATCAGGTTGTCAATTGTGGCCTGTGGAATGTTGGTCCACTCCTCTTCGATGGCTGTGCGAAGTTGCTGGATATTGGCAGGAACTGGTACACACTGTCGTATACGCCGGTCCAGAGCATCCCAAACATGCTCAATGGGTGACATGTCCGGTGAGTATGCCGGCCATGCAAGAACTGGGACATTTTCAGCTTCCAAGAATTGTGTACAGATCCTTGCAACATGGGGCCGTGCATTATCCTGCTGCAACATGAGGTGATGTTCTTGGATGGCACAACAATGGGCCTCAGGATCTCGTCACGGTATCTCTGTGCATTCAAAATGCCATCAATAAAATGCACCTGTGTTCTTCGTCCATAACAGACGCCTGCCCATACCATAACCCCACCGCCACCATGGGCCACTCGATCCACAACATTGACATCAGAAAACCGCTCACCCACACGACGCCACACACGCTGTCTGCCATCTGCCCTGAACAGTGTGAACCGGGATTCATCTGTGAAGAGAACACCTCTCCAACGTGCCAAATGCCAGCGAATGTGAGCATTTGTCCACTCAAGTCGGTTACGACAATGAACTGCAGTCAGGTCGAGACCCCGATGAGGATGACGAGCATGCAGATGAGCTTCCCTGAGATGGTTTCTGACAGTTTGTGCAGAAATTCTTTGGTTATGCAAACCGATTGTTTCAGCAGCTGTCCGAGTGGCTGGTCTCAGATGATCTTGGAGGTGAACATGCTGGATGTGGAGGTTCTGGGCTGGTGTGGTTACACGTGGTCTGCGGTTGTGAGGCTGGTTGGATGTACTGCCAAATTCTCTGAAACGCCTTTGGAGACGGCTTATGGTAGAGAAATGAACATTCAATACACGAGCAACAGCTCTGGTTGACATTCCTGCTGTCAGCATGCCAATTGCACGCTCCCTCAAATCTTGCGACATCTGTGGCATTGTGCTGTGTGATAAAACTGCACCTTTCAGAGTGGTCTTTTATTGTGGACAGTCTAAGGCACACCTGTGCACTAATCATGGTGTCTAATCAGCATCTTGATATGGCACACCTGTAAGGTGGGATGGATTATCTCAGCAAAGGAGAAGTGCTCACTATCACAGATTTAGACTGGTTTGTGAACAATATTTGAGGGAAATGGTGATATTGTGTATGTGGAAAAAGTTTTAGATCTTTGAGTTTATCTCATACAAAATGGGAGCAAAACCAAAAGTGTTGCGTTTATATTTTTGTTGAGTGTATTTAAACAAAATTGGGCAGGTGCATAAATTTGGGCACCCTTGTCATTTTATTGATATGAATACATTTAGCACTAATTATTGGAACACAAATTGGTTTGGTAAGCTCATTGACCCTTGACCTCCTTACACAGGTGAATCCAATCATGAGAAAGGGTATTAAAGGTGACCATTTACAAATGCTTCCCACTTTTGCATCTATTCTAATGAGTGGCAACATGGGAGCCTCTAAACACCTCAAATGACCTGAAAACAAAGATTGTTCAAGATCATGGTTTAGGATACAAGAAGGATACAAAAGCTATCTCAGAGATTTCAGCTGTTGGTTTCTACTGTGAAGAACATAGTGAGGCCACAGGCACAGTATGCGTTAAGGCCCGAAATGGCAGGCCAAGAAAAATCTCAGATAAGCTGAAGTGAAGGATGGTGAGAACAGTCATAGTCAACCCACAGACCTGCTCTAAAGACCTACAACATGATCTTGCTGCAGATAGTGTCTCTGTGCATTGTTCAACTATACAGCGCACTTTGCACAAAGAGATGCTGTATGATGCTGTAATGCATAGGAAGCCTTTTCTGCGTACTTGCCACAAACAGAGTCACTTGAGGTATGCTAAAGCACATTTGGACAAACCTAAGGTGCTGTGGACTGATGAAACTAAAATTGAGTTATTTGGACATAACAAGGGGCGGTATGCATGGCTGAAAAATAACACAGCATTCCAAGAAAAGCACTTGCTACCTACAGTAAAATTTGGAGGTGGCTCCATCATGCTGTGGGGCTGTGTGGCCAGTGCAGGTACTGGGAATCTTGTTAAAGTTGAGGGTCACATGGATTCCAGTCAATATCAGCAGATTCTTGAGAACAATGTTCATGAATCAGTGACAAAGTTGAAGATGTGCCGGGTTGGATCTTTCAACAAGACAACGACCCTAAACACTGCTCAAAATCTACTAAGGCATTCATGCAGAGGAACAAGTACAATGTTCTGGAATGGCCATCTCAGTCCCCAGCCCTGAATATTATTGAAAATCTGTGGTGTGATTTTAAGCGGGCTGTCCATACTCGGAAACCAACAAAAATGAGATGTTTTGTAAAGAAGAATAAGCCAAAATACCTTCAACCAGAATCCAGACTCATTGGAAGCTATAGGAAGCGTTTAGAGGCTGTTATTTCTGCAAAAGGATGATCAACTAAATGATGTATTAAAATTATGTAGAAATTGTATTAAAAATGTATTAAAATGATGGATTAGTTGATGTATTTTTTCTGTTGGGGTGCCCAAATTTATGCAACTGCCTAATTTTGTTTAAAGAATTATTGCGCACATTCTGCAAATCCTATAAACTTCATTTCACTTCTCAAACATCACTTTGTCTGCTATATGATATATTTAACTGAAATTGCTGATCCAAACAACCAATGATTTATAAAGGAAAATCATGGAAATCATTAGCGGTGCCCAAACTTTTACATACAACTGTATTTGCGACATTTTCATTAAATTCACATTATGAATAGAACAGATGTTTATTGTCATTGCATTTCTACAATGACGTTCAGGTGGCATTTTCCAAACAGCTACACACAAAAAAACAGCACAGCAGCAGCTTAAAAAACAAACAAACAAAAATCAAGGAGCAGCTTCACAGGAGGGCAAGATCTTCTTGAAATACCAAAAATAAAGTAAATAAGTAAAAAAGCAAATAACTAACTAACTAAATAAATAAATAATACAAATTGCTTAAGAATTTTTTTAAAGGCACTTAAAGCTTAGTGAGTCCGGATAGTTTTGGCTATGTACATAAACAGACTGTGTTACTGGGCTGTATTTATTGCACATTGTGTAACTGCAACCATTAAGACTATGAAAATAATAACAATTATTTTGATAATCAATTAATGGTTTTTGAATCTTTCTTTAAAAAAAATATATAATTCTTTGATTTCAGCTTCTTAAAGGTGAAATGGTTTATTTTATTAGTTGCTTCTTTCAGGTAGTAACTCAGCCACATGGGGTGTGCAGCCAGTACATTCTGAGTGCCGGTCCCAAGCCCGGATAAATGAGGAGGGTTGCGTCAGGAAGGGCATCCGGCATAAAACAAGCCAACCCAACTATGCAGACTCAGAATCGAATTCCCATACCGGATCGGTTGCGGCCCGAGTTAACAACGTCCGCCACCTGTGCTATTGCCCAACAGGGTGCCGGTGGAAATTGGGCTACTGCTGGGCGAAGACGGCGAAGAAGAGGAGGAAAACGTTGTCACGAACAGCGGGAGAAGAAGAAAACTACAAGGGTGGAAATGAGAGTGGGGACTTTGAAGGTTGGTAATATGACTGGTAAAGGGAGAGAGCTGGCTGATATGATGGAGAGGAGAAAGGTAGACATATTGTGTGTGCAAGAGACCAAGTGGAAGGGAAGTAAGAGCAGGAGCATCGGCGGTGTGTACAAGTTGTTATACCATGGTGAGGACAGGAAGAGAAATGGTGTTGGGGTCATTTTAAAGGAAGAGTATGTTAAAAGTGTGTTGGAGGTTAAGCGAGTGTCTGACAGGGTGATGAGTGTGAAGTTGGAAATTGAAGGGGTGATGATGAATATCATCAGTGCATATGCCCCACAGGTAGGTTGTGAGATGAAGGAGAAAGAAGATTTCTGGAGTGTGTTAGATGAGGTGGTGGAGAGTGTGCCCAAGCATGAAAGAGGCATGTTGGTGAAGGGAACAGAGGTGATGAGGAAGTAATGGGTAGATATGGTATCAAGGATAGGAATGGGGAAGGACAAATGGTAGTTGATTTTGCAAAAAGGATGGAAATGGCTGTGGTGAATACCTACTTTAAGAAAAGGGAGGAGCACAGGGTAACATATAAGAGTGGAGGAAGGTGCACACAGGTGGACTACATTCTTTATAGGAGCTGCAAGCTAAAAGAAATCACAGACTGTAAGGTGGTAGCAGGAGAGAGTGTCACTAGACAGCATAGGATGGTTGTTTGTAGGATGACTTTAGAGGTAAAGAAGAAACAGAGAGTGAGAGCTCAACAAAGGATCAGATGGTGGAAGCTGACGGAGGAAGACTGTTGTGTGAAATTTAGCAAGCAGGTGAGAGAAGCACTAGTTGGAGGGGAAGCAATTTTGGACAACTGGAAAAGTACTGCAGATGTGGTGAGGGAGACAGCTAGGGCAGTACTGGGTATGACATTTGGACAGTGGAAGGAAGACAAGGAGACTTGGTGGTGGAATGAAGAGGTCCAGGAAAGCATAAGGAGAAAGAGGTTGGCGAAAAAGTTTTTGGATAGTCGGAGAGATGAAGAAAGTAGACAGGAGTACAAGGAGATAAGGCATAAGGCGAGAAGAGAAGTGGCAAAAGCAAAGGAAAAGGCATATTGCGAGCTGTACAAGAAGTTGAATAGTAAGGAAGGAGAAAAGGACTTGTACCGATTGGCCAGACAAAGGGACAGAGCTGGAAAGGATGTGCAGCAGGTTAGGGTGGTAAAAGATGCACATGGTAATGTGCTGACAAGTGAGGAGTGTGTGCTGAGAAGGTGGAGGGAATATTTTGAAGAGCTGATGAATAAAGAAATTGAGTGAGAGAAAAGGCTGGATGATGTGGTGAGAGTAAATCAGGAAGTAAAAGAGATTAGCAAGGAAGAAGTGAGGGCTGCTATGAAGAGGATGAAGAGTGGAAAGGCAGTTGGTCCAGATGACATTCCAATGGAAGCATGGAAATGTCTAGGAGAGATGGCAGTAAAGTTTCTAACCAGACTGTTTAATAAAATCTTGGAAAGTGAGAGGATGCCTGAGGAGTGGAGACGAAGTGTGCTGGTTCCTATTTTCAAGAACAAGGGTGATGTGCAGAGCTGCAGTAACTACAGAGGCATAAAGCTGATCAGCCACAGCATGAAGTTATGGGAAAGAGTAGTAGAAGCTAGGCTTAGAAAACAGGTGAAGATCTGTGAGCAGCAATATGGTTTCATGCTGAGAAAGAGCACTACAGATGCAATGTTTGCTCTGAGAATACTGTTGGAAAAGTACAGAGAAGGACAGAAAGAGTTACATTGTGTGTTTGTGGACTTAGAAAAAGCTTATGATAGGGTGCCAAGAGAAGAGTTGTGGCATTGTATGAGGACGTCTGGAGTGGCAGAGAAGTATGTTAGGGTAGTGCAGGACATGTACAAGAATAGTGTGACAGCGGTGAGATGCGCAGTCGGAATGACAGACTCATTCAAGGTGGAGGTGGGATTACACCAAGGATCAGCTCTGAGTCCTTTCTTGTTTGCAGTGGTGATGGACAGGTTGACAGATGAGATCAGACAGGAGTCCCCATGGACTATGATGTTTGCAGATGACATTGTGATCTGTAGTGAGAATAGAGCGCAAGTTGAGTCTAGTCTGGAGAAGTGGAGATATGCTTTGGAGAGAAGGGGAATGAAAGTCAGTAGAAGCAAGACTGAGTACATGTGTGTGAAAGGGAGGGAGCCCAGTGGAATAGTGCAGTTACAAGGAGCAGAAGTGGTGAAAGTAGATGAGTGTAAATATTTGGGGTCAACTGTTCAAAGTAATGGAGAGTGTGGTAGAGAGGTGAAGAAGAGAGTGCAGGCAGGGTGGAGTGGGTGGAGAAAGGTGGCAGGAGTGATTTGTGACCGAAGAATATCAGCAAGAGTGAAGGGGAAAGTTTACAAAACAGTAGTGAGATGAGCTATGTTGTATGGTTTAGAGACAGTAGCACTAACAAAAAGACAGGAGGCAGAGCTGGAGGTGGCAGAGCTGAAGATGTTGAGATTCTCTTTGGGAGTGACAAGAATGGACAAGATTAGGAATGAACATATCAGAGGGACAGCTCAGGTGGGACGGTTTGGAGACAAAGTCAGAGAGGCGAGATTGAGATGGTTTGGACATGTGCAGAGGAGGGATGCAGGGTACATAGGGAGAAGGATGCTGAGGATGGAGCCACCAGGCAGGAGGAGAAGAGGGAGACCAAAGAGGAGTTTCATGGATGTGCTGAGAGAGGACATGCAGGTGGTTGGTGTGACAGAGGAAGATACAGAGGACAGGGTGAGATGGAAACGAATGATCTGCTGTGGCGACCCCTAACGGGAACAGCCGAAAGACAAAGAAGAAGAAGAAGCTTCTTTCAGGTAGTAGTATCTTTGGGTTGTGGACAAAACAAGACATTTGAAGATGATATCTTGGGCTTTGCATACAAATCAACAATTTCCCAACAAATCAAATAATCAATCATTTATGAAAATAATCATTAGTTGAAACTCTAACGGGCTGACAGGAACTGGTTTTCCATGCACACTATTTCAGTCAGAAAACTCACTCAAGTTCATTTTTACTGCACATATAAAAATATTTTAATGATGATGACTATTCTGAGAATAATAACTGAGTGCTTTCTAAACCTATGAGTTTTAGCCTGTTGTACACGTGAGGGACGAGTGCGCCAGCAAAAGTAATAAAAAAAGTAACTGGAGCTCAACAGATGGTGTTGTTGCCATGGAGACACAAAGCTCAAGGGAAAGAGGCATAGGAAGGAATTCATTCTAGCCTTTCAATAGTGTTTTTCTCATGAAATTGGTTTATTCATTGTTTACATTCTTCAAAACAGTGAAATGCTATTATTTATTTAGGGTTCCAGAACAGAGAATCAGAAAAGAAAGAAAAAGAAAAAGATGCTTTATTTGGTGCTAGATTAGATTAGACAGAACTTTATTGATCTCTTGGGAAGACTCCCTCAGGGAAATTGAGGTTCCAGCTGCACTGTATAGCAGCACACAGGGTAAGAAGCACACATAGTATCGAAAGTGAAAGTAAAAAAAAAACAGCAGCTTGCAAATATAAATATTCCTGACCTCTGTCTTCCTGTTACTCCTCCTCCCCCTGAGTGAGGACCTGTACAGTCTGATGAGGGACTGTATTGATAATGTTATTTAAGCAATTCAAAATGGTGAATCATTTTCTCAACTAATTGCTTCATTTTGTTTTTCCTAGCATGTTGAAACATTTCACAGTCCGACCCCGTAAGGGTCATGAGCTGGTGCCGCACATCGCAACATCAACTTCAGCCAGTGGCGGTCCTAGAGTGATTTACTCCCCAGGTGAAACCCCCTGCGTGCACCCCCCCCGCGCACACTAACGTGACCACCACCTCCGCCCCACCACCCATGAAAACACTAACTTCGTCCAGAACAACCACAATCCCACAAATTAACTCACAACAGCTATTTTCAAGAACAAATTTCCAGTTTTAATGACTACTGCAATAACAAACACAAAGATAAACAATAATTACTTTAATAAAGTTTTTGAACATAAAAAACAAAAGACTCAGTGACTTCACATTACAACTACGTATAGTACAGGTATTTAAGAAAGCACAACTGCACTACAGCACCACCCGATGGTCAAAATATTGCACGTCAGTTTTACCAACAGAGTGCACTTTGCATTATCATAGAGTACCATTGACCATAATGAACAAGACTTAAACCTCCATTAAAGTCGCACCATATGAATAACAAAAGAAGTTAAACAATCTGTATATTACAGAATACCATGAAGTGACAAAAAATGTACAAAAAACCCCCTCTGTACATTAAAGTGGCAAAAATGGTAAAGCGCAATCATGTATCATAAATAAAGGAACTAACAACAGAGGTAAATTCTATACCCATTATGTACACATAAGAAGAAATAACAAACACTATTGTGTATCATAAGTAATAGGAAGCAGCAAGTGAAGAAGTTAACACTCTTTAAAGGCAAAAATGGCAAACCACAATAATTTGTCATAAATAACAAGAAGTGCAAAAGAAGTAAGAGGAAAACAGTCTATATACAAAAGTTTGCAGGATCATAATTGTTTGCCACAGTGCTCATTATCCGTGATGTGAAATTCCATCGAGTACAACCCCTGGCAAAAATTATGGAATCACCGGCCTCGGAGGATGTTCATTCAGTGGTTTAATTTTGTAGAAAAAAAGCAGATCACAGACATGACACAAAACTAAAGTCATTTCAAATGGCAGCTTTCTGGCTTTAAGAAACACTATAAGAAATCAGGAAAAAAAATTGTGGCAGTCAGTAACAGTTACTTTTTTAGACCAAGCAGAGGAAAAAAATATGGAATCACTCAATTCTGAGGAAAAAATTATGGAATCATGAAAAACAAAAGAATGCTCCAACACATCACTAGTATTCTGTTGCACCACCTCTGGCTTTTATAACAGCTTGCAGTCTCTGAGGCATGGACTTAATGAGTGACAAACAGTACTCTTCATCAGTCTGGCTCCAACTTTCTCTGATTGCTGTTGCCAGATCAGCTTTGCAGGTTGGAGCCTTGTCATGGACCATTTTCTTCAACTTCCACCAAAGATTTTCAATTGGATTAAGATCCGGACTATTTGCAGGCCATGACATTGACCCTATGTGTCTTTCTGCAAGGAGTGTTTTCACAGTTTTTACTCTATGGCAAGATGCATTATCATCTTAAAAAATGATTTCATCATCCCCAAACATCCTTTCAATTGATGGGATAAGAAAAGTGTCCAAAATATCAACGTAAACCTGTGCATTTATTGATGATGTAATGACAGCCATCTCCCCAGTGCCTTTACCTGACATGCAGCCCCATATCATCAATGACTGGAAATTTACATGTTCTCTTCAGGCAGTCATCTTTATAAATCTCATTGGAACGGCACCATACAAAAGTTCCAGCATCATCACCTTGCCCAATGCAGATTCGAGATTCATCACTGAATATGACTTTCATCCAGTCATCCACAGTCCACGATTGCTTTTCCTTAGCCCATTGTAACCTTGTTTTTTTCTGTTTAGGTGTTAATGATGGCTTTCGTTTAGCTTTTCTGTATGTAAATCCCATTTCCTTTAGGCGGTTTCTTACAGTTCAGTCACAGACGTTGACTCCAGTTTCCTCCCATTCCTTCCTCATTTGTTTTGTTGTGCATTTTCGATTTTTGAGACATATTGCTTTAAGTTTTCTGTCTTGACGCTTTGATGTCTTCCTTGGTCTACCAGTATGCTTGCCTTTAACAACCTTCCCATGTTGTTTGTATTTGGTCCAGAGTTTAGACACAGCTGACTGTGAACAACCAACATCTTTTGCAACATTGCGTGATGGTTTACCCTCTTTTAAGAGTTTGATAATCCTCTCCTTTGTTTCAATTGACATCTCTCGTGTTGGAGCCATGATTCATGTCAGTCTACTTGGTGCAACAGCTCTCCAAGGTGTGTTCACTCCTTTTTAGATGCAGACTAACGAGCAGATCTGATTTGATGCAGGTGTTAGTTTTGGGGATGAAAATTTACAGGGTGATTCCATAATTTATTCCTCAGAATTGAGTGAGTCCATATTTTTTTCCCTCTGCTTGGTCTAAAAAAGTAACTGTTACTGACTGCCACAATTTTTTTTTCCTGATTTCTTATAGTGTTTCTTAAAGCCAGAAAGTTGCCATTTGAAATGACTTTAGTTTTGTGTCATGTCTGTGATCTGCTTTTTTCTACAAAATTAAACAACTGAATGAACATCCTCCGAGGCTGGTGAATCCATAATTTTTTCCAGGGGTTGTAGGATCATTACTGGGCAACCTTGAGCAGCCTGCAGACTCAAGAAAAGACATCCGCTTTGTGGATTTTGAGAAAAATGTGGCAAACCCAGAGAGTGATGCAAAAAATATTCTGCACTCAGATAAGAATTTAGCCCCCTGAGACAGAACCACATTCAGTCTGTGTGCATAGCAATGCACAAACATTGCACTGGGGGCTATTGCTTTAACTTTGGCCTGCAAACCGTTGAGAGCTGAAGCCATGACAGCAGCCATGGCTTCTTCGTAAGGAAGACTATCAAATGGCTTCACCAAAATCCGGTCCACAACATTCAAATTGTCTGCCATTATGTGCAGCTTGCTACCCAGCTACCTCGCTAGCTGGGACTGGCGCGAGGCTAGTGTGAAGTGTGTCCGCCTGTGAGTGCTTTGTGACGGTGGAGGAGTTCAGCAGCACCCGCTGCTCGGTAGAGACAGAAACTGCGATAGAAGTCAGAAAGAGTGATAGAAATCAGTCTCCAAACACAAGCAGCTACAAAAAAAACACACCAGAAATAGAAACTCGATTTGTCTCTAGTTGTTTTTAACAAAAGAAAATGCCGCAAAGAGGATTAGGAAAGTCTACGGTTCAAATCAGAACAGAATGAAAATTAAAAAATGCTCCCATTGATATTTACACCAAAAGATCGCAGATTCGCTCATTTCGCTGTCAATCAAAAAGGGATTCAGCCTCAGACAGATCATCCAATCATCATGCAGAAGCTGAGCGTCCGGGCCAGCCGAGGCCAGCCCACTGCCCCATAGACCCCCAGACACACTGAGCGTCCGAGTTCAACACTTTCACTGCATACAAATGCACTGCTGATGGCTGTATCCAGGAACTCACTGAAAACCTGGATCTTAGTCTTGATCACGTCAGTCACATACTGTGACACTCTGATGCTTCAATTGGTGAATGCAGCCAGGGCATCCGCTGATTCCACAACGATCAAAGCATCATTTGCACTTTTATCCATGCATTGTGCATATGCAGTGTGTGTGCGTCTGAAGTGTCTGGTAGAATAAAAGGATCCCTCACTCTTCTGCTTATATCAAAAATAAGCTCCACATTAACAATCAATCAATATGGACTTAGTGGAGAGCAGCGGTGCCAAATGGGAAGAAGGCTAAGGCACATTGCTGCCTGAATAATCAGTCATTTTAAAAAGGTAAATTTACTGAGGTGAACATGCACATGGATACCTCTGTATGGATATGGATCTTGTCCACGCTACCAGACACTCCTAATGATATTTACATCTATTCAGTGGTGACAAGAAATGTATTATTTTGGGGTGTTTAGCCCCATAGACTTAAATTGTGCAGCCGTTTACATTACATTTACTCATTTAGCAGACACTTTTATCCAAAGCGACTAATGAAAGCTGAACAGACAATCAAGCAATTAAGCTCATGTAAAGTAAAATGCATTAGCCCCAGCACTAAGTAGTATATCTAATCAAAGAGGAGGACAAGTGCAGAAGTAAAGTGGGCATTGAAGTAAGAGACTTTGGTATGTTAAGGTGTTAGAGGGTAAGGAGGAAGAAATAGGTCTTCAAGAGATTCTTGAAGATACAGAAGGATACCCCTTTGAGCTCGTTCCACCACTGTGGAGTTACGACTGACAATAGACTGGACTGACATTTCCTTGTATGTAGGGATGGCAATGCCGGGTGACATGCATGTGAGGAACGTAGTGTCTGACATGGAATATAAACTTCTATGACTGAGTTCACATCTCTCGGTGAGGACCCAGGAGTGACTCTGCAAGCATCAGTGGAGATCGCTGAGCAGTGGAGTAACAAGACCTTATGGGTTGATTGAATTCCAGACACACCATCACGTTCTGGACCATCTGTAATGGTTTAATTACACATGCTGGGAAGCCTGCTATAAGTGCACAGAAGTAGTTGAGGTACGATAAAAAGGTCTGAACCAAGAGATGGGTAGTGCTTGTTTTTTGTGTATTGTAAAGAGAAAAATGGCAGTATCCACTGGGTGTTGCAAAACACCCGGTGGATACTGTCATTGGGTATTATCATCTACCTATAAATGATACGCCAATATGATTGGATAAAACACTAAAGAATAAATAGCAATACACTCTTTTCGCGGACGGGTAATATTTTTCATACCACCCGAATAAAACTCACAAAATGAATGTCGCCTTGGTAATCAGCCAATCCGGACAGCGGAGCGGCGCCACGACAAAGAGGCATGGTCAGAGGAACTGTGAAATACTGTGAGTCACTATTATTAATTTCTTACATGTCCAACCCTGTAGGTTGATCGTTAAAATTAAATTCGTTAGTTGTAAAAGCCATCATAATTATTTCTAGGAAAACGTTCTATTTTTTTTCAACTAAGGTTTGAACTTTGAGTGTTTACACAGGAGAGAAAAGTGAGAAAATGTTAATATATATATATAGTGTGTAGTGAGGGGTTTTACAGCCTTAAAACATCTATAATAATTGTTATAAATAACGCTGACTAGTAAGTCCCTTCGGCTGCTCCCTTGTTTGCACTTGGGGTTGCCACAGCAAATCCAAGGTGGATCTGCATGTTGAATTGGCACAAGTTTTACGCCGGATGCCCTTCCTGACGCAACTCCACATTACATGGAGAAATGTGGCAGGGGTGGGATTTGAACCTGGAACCTTCTGGACTGAAACCAAGCGCATTAACCACTTGGCCACCACCCCTCACTTGGCCACCACCCCTAAATAATGCTGACTACTTTGCGGATTTCTCCTATCACGGGTTATTTTTAGAACGTAACTCCCGCAATAAATGAGGGACCACTGTATATGATAAAATCGTTATCAAGTTGTTCACCAATGAATATGGCTTTTTACACCCTTCAGAAAACCATACAATATTTATCATTTATAGGTATATGATAAAAATCGTTATCAAGTTGTTTACCAATGAATATGGCTTTATACACCCTGAAGAAAACCATACACCCTGAGGCTGATAATACCCAGTGTTACAAAATACCCAGTGGATACTACAACCCCTGGTAAAAATTATGGAATCACAGGCCTCGGAGGATGTTCATTCAGTTGTTTAATTTTGTAGAAAAAAAGCAGATCACAGACATGACACAAAACTAAAGTCATTTCAAATGGCAACTTTCTGGCTTTAAGAAACACTATAAGAAATCAGTAAAAATAATTGTGGCAGTCAGTAACAGTTACTTTAGACCAAGGTGATGATGCTGGAACTTTTGTTTGGTGCCGTTCCAATGAGATTTATAAAGATGACTGCCTGAAGAGAACATGTAAATTTCCACAGTCATTGATGATATGGGGCTGCATGTCAGGTAAAGGCACTGGGGAGATGGCTGTCATTACATCATCAATAAATGCACAAGTTTATGTTGATATTTTGGACACTTTTCTTATCCCATCAATTGAAAGGATGTTTGGGGATGATGAAATCATTTTTCAAGATGATAATGCATCTTGCCATAGAGCAAAAACTGTGAAAACATTCCTTGCAAAAAGACACATAGGGTCAATGTCATGGCCTGCAAATAGTCCGGATCTTAATCCAATTGAAAATCTTTGGTGGAAGTTGAAAAAAATGGTCCATGACAAGGCTCCAACCTGCAAAGCTGATCTGGCAACAGCAATCAGAGAAAGTTGGAGCCAGATTGATGAAGAGTACTGTTTGTCACTCATTAAGTCCATGCCTCAGAGACTGCAAGCTGTTATAAAAGCCAGAGGTGGTGCAACAAAATACTAGTGATGTGTTGGAGCGTTCTTTTGTTTTTCATGATTCCATAATTTATTCCTCAGAATTGAGTGATTCCATATTTTTTTCCCTCTGCTTGGTCTAAAAAAGTAACTGTTACTGACTGCTACAATTTTTTTTCCTGATTTCTTATAGTGTTTCTTAAAGCCAGAAACTTGCCATTTGAAATGACTTTAGTTTGTGTCATGTCTGTGATTTTTTTTTTTCTCTCTACAAAATTAAACAACTGAATGAACATCCTCCGAGGCCGGTGATTCCATAATTTTTGCCAGGGGTTGTATCATTGGGTATTATGTAATACCCAATGATAGTATCCACTGGGTATACATATACCCAGTGGATAATCATTGTCTTGTTATCAATGAAAAGATGAACTCAAAAAAAAAAAAAAAAAAGAAAAAAAAAAAGGTGTAGACTTACAAAAAATATCCACAATTCTCCTGTAAATCAGGAATTTTGCCGGGTGATGTGTCAACATTGTCCAGTCATATCTGTAGACAACTGTAACATTAAACTTAGTCACAATAAGCAGTAATGAAATAAGCTCATAACAGCTATTAATTAGCAGTGTCCTTCCTGCTCTGGTGTCTGGGAGGAAGAACTTATTAATTAAGACTCTTTAAGTGTCACTTAGCTGTCAAACCTGATGCAGTCCAGTTTGTGTGGGATTATGTGTGGGTGTGCAGAGATCAGGGTGAAGTCAACCATCAGAGAAGTTTTGTAAGTCACAAGTGCAGAAAACACTTTTATATAACTACGACGGAAAGCTTAGTCATTCTCACGTTTTCCATTTAAGAACATAATTTTAAGTTGAGCGTTAAGTGTCTCAGAAAAACAAAAGATGAGACACAGAGGACAGGAGTGATGGAGTGAATACTGAAAAGCACAAGAGTGGCTGCATGTGGTTAAGGTTTAAAGACAGGGAAGGACAGACGGGACAAAATTTAGAATACAAGATGAGGCTGGTGATTTGGAACTGCACGTGCATGGATGAATCAATCAATTTGTTCTCTTGAATGGTTACTGTCCTTTTGCTCTTGTGAATGGTCTCATGTGGCTCCCTATGTGTGCTTTCTTTTTATGTCTGCATGCACACATAAAAAATGATTCATTCATAGAGAGCTACAAGCAAGAATGGCCAGCAAGGACACCAGAAATGAAATAAAAGAAAATGACAAATACTCTCATTTTTGTTTAAGTTAAAACCCCACAAGAGAAAATGAGAGAGAGAAGGAAGAAGTGTCTGCTTTGGCTACATTTACACAAAATCCTAATGTTATTTTATGATGTTTAGAAGCTAATCCCTGTGAAACCAGAATTTAAAAGCTTAATTCTCTGGTTAAATGCATTTGGTTAAATGCAGCTGGCTCTTCCATACAGTTCCATTTGTAAGCTAGCACAGCTGCACAGTGATTAATCAAAACTGTGGACACATTTTACACATTTTTTGGAGATGACTTTAAAAAGCTGCTGTGAAATAAAAGTGGTTGCACAAAACAAAAATCTATACTGCACAGAAAAGTCATAAAACTTTAGTGTTGTGCCAGTAAAATAGAATGAAACTGAATACATATTTAGGTGACACCAAAAAAATATGCACAAATAATCACTAAAAATGATGAAATGTTGATATTTTTAAAAATCCTGAACAATAAAAGTCGATGATAAGTGTGCAGGTGACTGATAAACTACAGCTGTCTGAAGCCTGCACTCTATTTCAGCCCCGTTCAGCCCTCAGCCGTGACCATATTGTTGCTACGTCATCACCAGAACGGGACCTGCTGATTCAAGCCCAAATCAATTGTAAACACGGCTGAGGTCGAACTGTTTTTGGACAACTTTTTTTTAATAGTATGGAGGGTTTTTTTTTAATTCCAGTCTGGAGGATGATTTTTTTTTTTTTTTTTTTTTTTGCTTAGAAACAATTTCAAATCTCAAAAATTATATGATAGCAGTTTAAAAAAAAAAATATTGTTTTCCTTCTTGAGTACGTTATTATTAAACTTTAAAACCATTCACACAAGAAGTAAATATATAGTCTTACCTGTGCGCTTTGTTGTGTGTTGGGGGGTGTGGCTGGATATTTTGGTGTTCTTTTCTTTTCTTTGCTCTCCAGGTGGCATGAGAACTGATTTGTCTGTGGAGAAGGTGCTGGCTGAAGAATCCTTCACCCTCATCAACATCATGTGCAACACCTGTGAATGGTGCTCACATGCAACCTTAAAGACTTTCAGCTGAAGCAGATAATTGGATGGCGTTCTGCATTTAAGTCATGTGTGATTCAAGCAGAACTGCCGGGAACTCGACCTTGTGATGTTCGTTTGTGAGACGCTGAGGACCGCGCCTGGGTTTGACACATCGAGCCCGTGAAGCAAGGAAGGGTGAGGGACACATGCTGTCAGCACACATCAAAGGTGATTAAGTGTTTGACTAATTGTTGATAGTAACTTGGTATTTTGTTACGCAGTATACTTGAATTGTGATGAGGATTGTGCAGTTTGCTTCTCACTGCTGTGGCATGCGGACAAGTGGTCCTCCACCTGTTGTGAGAAGCTGCTCATTTGCATAAAGCTTAAAATACAGACCTGCATGTGTTGCTGATAGTGTGTGTCTTTTGAAGGATATTAGTTGTAACTGCTGACTTACCTCACCTCTTCTATGCTTCGCAGAGAGTCGGTTTGTCGTGTCCACCTGGGGGGTGTTTGGCAGTGGTAGTGGGTCCAGGAGCGCCGGGCTTCGATCCTTTTGGGTGCTGGAGAGCGTGCCAGCCTTCACTCCACCAGAAGGACGCTATTTCAGTTCTTACACTTTATTATGCACCAGTGGGTGAAATAAATACATTGTTTTTGTTATTGGAACCGCTTTCTGGTTATTTTTAGCGCTGAGTTCCGTCTGACGCAGGTCCGCTCCTCAACCCGCGTCGACACATAACACGCTTCAGTGAGCTCATCTTTAAACTTATCCACCTTTACAAAACCACATCTGAAAAATAATTTATTTCCTTCTGTTCTGGCTGAAGAAAACTCCATTTGACACACGGGATTTGGTGCCAGGTTCCAGCGCCAGCTCTAATCTGTTATTGCAGCTGATTGATCCAGTCTGTGTTGTTAACGAGTGGCTTTGCACTGCAGGAAAAAGACTTCATGACGTGAATTTCATCATTCATGTCATTTCATGACTGCATGTCTGTGACCATGCTCTTCTTATGTCCACATCTACTGGTCCGGTGTGTCCGGCTGCGTGCACGTGTTCTGCACAACATGTGTATCTTGTGGACGCCGCACCACAGGACGCCGGACTGCATCATGTGGAACAGAGTTCATGTGGGTGGTGTGATAGTCAGATCGCCTGCTGTGTGTTCTGATCTGATGGTCTGTTTCAACCTGGGAGCAGCCTGTCAATGACCGCACCTTGTGCGCACTGGCTCGCTGCAGCCCGTGGCCACAACGATATTTGTTTTTATTTATATCCACGTAAGGACAGCAAGGACGCACACACACGCGTCACAGTGGGCAGTTGTTAGTTCATGTCTGTCCAAATACAGTACGTGTTGTCAAGCTGGGATGTACAGATCTCCACAGCTGCTTCTTTCGGCGGCCACACCTCCAGTTCCAGGCCACACGTTCAGTGTGCACACCAACATGTCAGTGTGTGTGTTTGCAAAGCCAGACTCGTGGGGCACTTAGACAAATTTCACTGCCAGCACGACAGTGATTGTCTGCTGACTGTTGTTGTGTTAACGGTGTTAAGCCCCATTTACACCGGGGCTGCTTCTAGTTGCTTCCTGTGGCGTCATGATACCTCAGGTATGTCTGCGTCAGGTGCGCGCAGCAGGGGGCAGAGAGGAGGTGAGGTTAGGTTTGTGCAGGTAAACAGGGTGTATGTGCATTGTGAATCCACTTATGTAAGGCACGTCTTATGTTTGTGCTACACACAGGGAGATACACAGTGCTGTACCTTAGACCAGGTTTTTCGTGGTCTAAAAATTTTCAAGAGTCATGATTCAAGGCACACATCCTCCCTGACCAAGAAAGCCCACCAGCGACTGCACTTCCTCAGATGACTAAGGAGGGCTTACCTTTCCCCTTACATCCTCACTCCAATCAAGGACATTGCCCACAGTGCTACCTGTCAAAACCCACAAAAATCATTGGAGACCTCACACATACCGAGAATGGACTCTTCTCCCTTCTGCCCTCAGGAAGATGTTATCAGGGCATCCAGAGCAGAGCATCCAGGTTCTGCAAAAGCTTCTCCCTACTGCAACAGTCAACAGTCAACTCGATCTGCATGAGAGATGTTTGACTGTAAGAAAACTGAAAAGGTTTGCTATGCCCATGTTAATATACAGAAGTTTCCTTCACGGGGATAATGATTTTTATTGGCACTGATATGAACCAAACTATAATGAACTAAACTGAAGCTCTGCACGGCACTGACACACACGCGGCCCCCGGCTCATCCCTCCAGCAGGCAGTGCTTTGACAATATTTACACCAAAGAAAGACAAAGACTGCAAGCAGGAGAAAGAATAATGTACCTGCATGAAGCTCCTTACCAGAAGTGGAGGCACAGCAGAGGTGATCTTCCCGCGTATGATGTTAACACGTCCTGTATTCACAGGGAACGCTGGAGAATCTTAAATATCCCCAGTCTGCTGCAAGCCAGGCTGGAGTGGAAGGGAAAAAAATGTTTTCAGTACTGTAATAAAGGTTTTGTGAGCTTGTTAAACAATTTTAAAAAAGAACTTTGCGTCAGTGTTCCATGACAAAGATGAGGTGTACAGAAATTCTTTGACAGCGGTTATTTTTGGGTGAGCACTCAGATTTTTTTTCAATGAAATATCATCCACTGATGTCTTAGTCATCACATTTCCACATTTCTTCCAGAAGACTCAATGGGTTAAAGAAAGTGTAGATAGTTATAAATTTGGTTTGGCTTGAGTCCCCGTTGTGGTGGTGGGATGAGCTAAGATGACCTTGAGTTGAATTGTGAGTCTTTTGGGAGAATTTGTGCTACACTTCATTTCATATACGCATATTGCAAACACGTTTACAACATCAGGTGGGCTGATGAGGTGGGCTTCATAGATAATTGGCAAAGCTTCTGGGGAAAACCTAGTCTTGTTAGGAGAGACGGCATCCATCCCACTTTGGATGGAGCAGCTCTCATTTCTAGAAATCTGGCCAATTTTCTTAAATCCTCCAAACCGTGACTATCCAGGGTTGGGACCAGGAAGCAGAGTTGTAGTCTTACACACCTCTCTGCAGCTTCTCTCCCCCTGCCATCCCCTCATTACCCCATCCCCGTAGAGACGGTGCCTGCTACCAGACCACCAACAACCAGTAAAAATCTATTTAAGCATAAAAATTCAAAAAGAAAAAATAATATAGCACCTTCAACTGCACCACAGACTAAAACAGTTAAATGTGGTCTATTAAACATTAGATCTCTCTCTTCTAAGTCCCTGTTAGTAAATTATATAATAATGGATCAACATATTGATTTATTCTGCCTTACAGAAACCTGGTTACAGCAGGATGAATATGTTAGTTTAAATGAGTCAACACCCCCGAGTCACACTAACTGCCAGAATGCTCGTAGCACGGGCCGAGGCGGAGGATTAGCAGCAATCTTCCACTCCAGCTTATTAATTAATCAAAAACCCAGACAGAGCTTTAATTCATTTGAAAGCTTGTCTCTTAGTCTTGTCCATCCAAATTGGAAGTCCCAAAAAACAGTTTTATTTGTTGTTATCTATCGTCCTCCTGGTCGTTACTGTGAGTTTCTCTATGAATTTTCGGACCTTTTGTCTGACTTAATGCTTAGCTCAGATAAGATAATTATAGTGGGCGATTTTAACATCCACACAGATGCTGAGAATGACAGCCTCAACACTGCATTTAATCTATTGTTAGACTCTATTGGCTTTGCTCAAAATGTAAATGAGCCCACCCACCACTTTAATCATACCTTAGATCTTGTTCTGACTTATGGTATGGAAATTGAAGACTTAACAGTATTCCCTGAAAACCCCCTTCTGTCTGATCATTTCTTAATAACATTTACATTTACTCTGATGGACTACCCAGTAGTGGGGAATAAGTTTCATTACAGTAGAAGTCTTTCAGAAAGCGCTGTAACTAGGTTTATGGATATGATTCCTTCTTTATGTTCTCCAAAGCCATATACCAACACAGGGCAGAGTAGCTACCTAAACTCTGTGAGTGAGATAGATTATCTCGTCAGTAGTTTTATATCCTCATTGAGGACAACTTTAGATGCTGTAGCTCCTCTGAAAAAGAGAGCCTTAAATCAGAAGTGCCTGACTCCATGGTATAACTCACAAACTCGCAGCTTAAAGCAGATAACCCGTAAGTTGGAGAGGAAATGGCATCTCACTAATTTAGAAGATCTTCACTTAGCCTGGAAAAAGAGTCTGTTGCTCTATAAAAAAAGCCCTCCGTAAAGCTAGGACATCTTACTACTCATCACTAATTGAAGAAAATAAGAACAACCCCAGGTTTCTTTTCAGCACTGACAAAGAGTCAGAGCTCTATTGAGCCGAGTATTCCTTTAACTTTAACTAGTAATGACTTCATGACTTTCTTTGCTAATAAAATTTTAACTATTAGAGAAAAAATTACTCATAACCATCCCAAAGACATATCGTTCTCTTTGGCTGCTTTCAGTGATGCCTGTATTTGGTTAGACTCTTTCTCTCCGATTGTTCTGTCTGAGTTATTTTCATTAGTTACTTCCTCCAAATCATCAACATGTCTATTAGACCCCATTCCTACCAGGCTGCTCAAGGAAGCCCTACCATTAATTAATGCTTCGACCTTAAATATGATCAATCTGTCTTTATTAGTTGGCTATGTACCACAGGCTTTTAAGGTGGCAGTAATTAAACCATTACTTAAAAAGCCATCACTTGACCCAGCTATCTTAGCTAATTATAGGCCAATCTCCAACCTTCCTTTTCTCTCAAAAATTCTTGAAAGGGTAGTTGTAAAACAGCTAACTGATCATCTGCAGAGGAATGGTCTATTTGAAAAGTTTCAGTCAGGGTTTAGAGTTCATCATAGTACAGAAACAGCATTAGTGAAGGTTACAAATTATCTTCTTATGGCCTCAGACAGTGGACTCATCTCTGTGCTTGTTCTGTTAGACCTCAGTGCTGCTTTTGATACTGTTGACCATAAACTTTTATTACAGAGATTAGAGCATGCCATAGGTATTAAAGGCACTGCGCTGCAGTGGTTTGAATCATATTTATCTAATAGATTACAATTTGTTCATGTAAATGGGGAATCTTCTTCACAGACTAAGGTTAATTATGGAGTTCCACAAGGTTCTGTGCTAGGACCAATTTTATTCACTTTATACATGCTTCCCTTAGGCAGTATTATTAGACAGCATTGCTTAAATTTTCAGTTACGCAGATGATACTCAGCTTTATCTATCCATGAAGCCAGAGGACACACACCAATTAGCTAAACTGCAGGATTGTCTTACAGACATAAAGACATGGATGACCTCTAATTTCCTGCTTTTAAACTCAGATAAAACTGAAGTTATTGTACTTGGCCCACAAATCTTAGAAACATGGTGTCTAACCAGATCCTTACTCTGGATGGCATTACCCTGACCTCTAGTAATACTGTGAGAAATCTTGGAGTCATTTTTGATCAGGATATGTCATTCAATGCGCATATTAAACAAATATGTAGGACTGCTTTTTTGCATTTGCGCAATATCTCTAAAATTAGAAAGGTCTTGTCTCAGAGTGATGCTGAAAAACTAATTCATGCATTTATTTCCTCTAGGCTGGACTATTGTAATTCATTATTATCAGGTTGTCCTAAAAGTTCCCTGAAAAGCCTTCAATTAATTCAAAATGCTGCAGCTAGAGTGCTGACAGGGACTAGGAGGAGAGAGCATATCTCACCCATATTGGCCTCTCTTCATTGGCTTCCTGTTAATTCTAGAATAGAATTTAAAATTCTTCTTCTTACTTATAAGGTTTTGAATAATCAGGTCCCATCTTATCTTAGGGACCTCATAGTACCATATCACCCCAATAGAGCGCTTCGCTCTCCGACTGCAGGCTTACTTGTAGTTCCTAGGGTTTGTAAGAGTAGAATGGGAGGCAGAGCCTTCAGCTTTCAGGCTCCTCTCCTCTGGAACCAGCTCCCAATTCGGATCAGGGAGACAGACACCCTCTCTACTTTTAAGATTAGGCTTAAAACTTTCCTTTTTGCTAAAGCTTATAGTTAGGGCTGGATCAGGTGACCCTGAACCATCCCTTAGTTATGCTGCTATAGACTTAGACTGCTGGGGGGTTCCAATGATGCACTGAGTGTTTCTTTCTCTTTTTGATCTGTATGCACCACTCTGCATTTAATCATTAGTGATTGATCTCTGCTCTCTTCCACAGCATGTCTTTTTCCTGGTTCTCTCCCTCAGCCCCAACCAGTCCCAGCAGAAGACTGCCCCTCCCTGAGCCTGGTTCTGCTGGAGGTTTCTTCCTGTAAAAAGGGAGTTTTTCCTTCCCACTGTCGCCAAGTGCTTGCTCACAGGGGGTCGTTTTGACAGTTGGGGTTTTTCTGTAATTATTGTATGGCTTTGCCTTGCAATATGAAGCGCCTTGGGGCAACTGTTTGTTGTGATTTGGCGCTATATAAATGAAATTGATTTGATTTGATTTGATCAGTGTTAGTTCATCTGGTAATCATGTGTTTATCAAACCCATCATGTACTGCACACTGATATTTGTTCCTGCCTGCATCCGGCAAATCTGTAATGCTGCATGCATATGCTGATGGAGTGAGAAAGAGGCAGAAATCTCCATCACTGTTGCCTGTGAGATGCTGACGGTGCATTCAAATGAAATATGGCATTGAAAGATTAAATTTTCTACTTTCTCCATTTAGAACTCTTGCAGACATCACCATAAAAAACCAATTGCTGTGGGAGAGCCCACAAGAGTTTTCAAAATATCTAAAGCATCTTTCTGTGAGGTAATTCATTGTTTTGCAAGATAAAGCAAATATTTTACAAGATAATGTTTGAGATAAAGTTTTGTGAGTCAATGCAATTATTATTTTTAAATACGATAATATATTTATGACAAATAGTGTTGAGAAGTTTTATGAATTAAAGGATAGTTTTGCAAAATAATATCTTTCTGAGTAGCAATTTTTAAGATAATGCAAAAGTTGTGCGAGATCATTTCTCCACTCAGAGCACCGACATTCATAAATGACACAAACAAACAAACAAGCTAACATTGGCCACCGATATAACATGAAAGAAAATTTTAAAAAATAAAACCTTTTTCATGTCCATATACATTCAAAAATAAATGGAAGACAGCCAGAGCTTTGTTTTGTTTATAATCAGCCATGCACATATCTGGTACTCATGGTGCTTGTGCATGCTAAAAAATAAATGATATGCAGCAGAAAACACAAAGGAAGCACTTTAAAGGAAGAAAGCAATGACAGACTGTAGGAAAAGTGTTTCCCTCTGTCTGCTGTCTGCAGTGCATCAATGATTTTTTTTAGCACACATGAGCACCATGAGTACAAGTTATGTACACCCCTGTTTATAATAGATTGCACAAAGGATACCAGTACGTCTGCACTTTCCACGTAATATTTGGGCACGGCTATAAGGGATTGCACGTTACAACCATGTGTGTGTTGCAAGCTGATCAAAGTTGTTGAAACACTTTCTAAAATTGGTGTCTGCACTGTTTAAAGTCTTAAAGCATTGCTTATCTCAGCTTTATGGATGTCATGCCCTGCCCTGATCTAGGCTTCAATCCTTATTTTGCCTCTTTCTATAGTTCATCTCCATTTGCCCCAGCTTTGTTTTAGTAGTTGTTATTTTCATGATGTGATTATTCTCTGTTCTATTTTGCTTTGTCATTTTGTTTCTTTGTTACTTTTATTCTTTGGCTAGATATGTTCAATTCTGTTCTAGTTTTCTCCAGCTGGTTTGTGTTCACATTATGGATCACTTAGTTATCATGTCTTTATTTTTACTGTTTTCATTTCTGTCATTTTCTGCTGTCCTTTAATATCGGGTTTTGCTTTCTGTTTATTATCTAGTCTTACTTTGTTATCCTATTGTATTCTTATGACATTAGTCAGTTCCAGTTTAGTTTTGTCTTTTGTACTTATTATCTCTTGGTTCTCTTTTAGTTCGCATGTCTCTGGCTCTGTTCAAATTCCTGTTCATAGTTGTATTTTATTCTGCCCTCGGTTTCTGTTGTTCTCAGTTTTTTCCTCATTGCCATTTGTTTGTTTCCACTCCACACCCCTGCACCTGCCATCATGTCTTTGTCCCTCACCCATATTTGATTGTGTTCACTGCACCTGTCTCGTATCTTTCACTCACACTCTTGGCACCAGCTCATGTGTCTTTGTCTATTATATCACTCCACTTTGTGCACTCCCCTCCTCACAATCTTGCATGTGTATAATCTTTGTTCACTAGCAGCGCCCCTTTCTAGATCTTTCCTCGTAAACGCCACCTGTTCCTCATCTCGCATCCTGATTAGTCCACCTGCATTTAAACCTCACAGTCCTTCACTTCCCTGCCAGATTGTTGTGTCTGTACACTTTCCAACACCAATCTTTCAGTCCTGAGTTTGCCACGCCGTGTTCCGATTTCTGCTCTGTTCTCCTTGACTATGCCTCTTGCCTCTCCCCGGGTGTCCATGTTTGCTCGTGCCACAGAAGCCTGCTTGTCCATGACTGCGTCTCAGCCTGACCCTGCTTGTACCTCTGCCTCGCTGACTGATCACATGTGTACCATACCCGAGCCTGGAATAAAGACCATGATTTCCCTAAGCCTAGTCTGGGAGTCTGTATTGCAGGTCTAGCCACTCCTGGTGCTGGGCCACCTCCCGCCCTGAAAATGGAAAACAAAATTCTACCACCAGATCACTCCACAAGGAGGCAGCTTTTTCTTCCGAGATGTTGGCTCTCAGCATGCACACTGGTTGCATGTGATCCCTCATTGAATGATCCAAACCGCCAGCTTTATTGACATTTGTCCTTTATCAGTTATGCTTGTTTTTCAGCAGATGCTATGATTTTTGTGGTGGTTCCTTGATATATTACTTCTAATTTTCAGCTTGTTTCTGCAGCTTCCTTTAGTATGTTCTTATGTTGTTTTGAAAATGGCACACAAAGCATTGTGCTGATTGACCGATGAACATGTCCAAGTAACCTGACAATAAAACCTTGTGTTGTTGCTGTTTTTAATCTTGGTGTTTTATTTTAATTTTTACTATGAAGCACTTTGTGATTGTATCTTGAAAGGTGCTATCTATATATTAAAAGCTAAGTGGCCTTGGTGTGTGTGTGTGTGGAGAAACTGGGGAGAGCTGACATTTGCTGTTTGATATGCTTATGTATTTTGGGTCAAGGATGAACGCCGTGAAAACGGAAAGTTGACAGTACTAATATTTTTGGAGAAATTAGGGATATTTGATAATAACCGTGAACAGTGGATGTTGATTCTTAAATTCTGGACTCACACGCCATTCCAGCAGGGGGCGGTAAATCATCTATATATTAAAAGCTAAGTGGACTCGTGTACCTGTATGTAAGCATAGATCACGCAGAAACCGGGGAGAGCTGACATTTGCTGTTTGCTATGCTTACTGATTTTGGGTCAAAGATGAATGTTGTGAAAATGGAAAGTTGATAGGACTAATATTTTTGGAGAAATTAGGGATATTAGGTTACAACAGTGAACAATGGACATTGATCTCACCATTAATCAGTCCCTGGTAACCAGACAAGCTCTGAACAAAGGAAATATCTCAACCTTGCCTAAATGTGACAAATAATAAATACAATTATTCACAAAACTTTTTAATTTTAATGTCCTGCACTTTCAGTTTAAATCATTATAGAAAATTTGCATAATTTATTACCATCCTTGAAAAATGTCAGCTGCCTATTTTATAAACACTACCCAATCTAGCACCCGTGGATCCCCACAGATTACACACTAGTTTAACTAAATTTTACTTACTTACTTACATCATGTTGTTCCAATTACTTTCCAACCTGCTGAAAAATACTCTTGCTTGTATAGAAGGTAAATCTTCTATTGTCTAAACACTGATTTGCAACACATAATAAAAGGTATTTGTGCAAAATGAACACAAAATATCACTCACTTGTGAGGACATCACAAAAATGTGTAGACATTCACATGCCATAAAGAGATTGTGTAAATTCTCCCCAGATGAAACAGTTCATCAAATACAATATGACAAATCGGAGCAGCTGGTGAGAATGAATAAATAAATGCAACTTCTATAAACAGATACGAGCCTCAGTATTGTAACAGCATTTCTGACAAAACACTGTGTGGCCATTTGGAAAATATGTCTGTCCACCGAGTGATGCATGTGTAACACACGCTCCCATAAGAGGGCTCTGCCGAAATAAATTGTTTGAAATACTGCAGCCAGTGTATATTTGATGCTCTGTTCTTGGTTTAAAAACTATATTTTCCTGTCCAGTCACTACATACGGAGTATGTGGGATATAATATTGGCACACCTGCATTTGTATGTATATATAAATATACACTGAAAACATAATAACTCATGAACAATACAGAGTACAGCAGACACTTGTAGGTGTCCACTGGATGTGCATGAGCTGATTAAAGTTTTTGGGATTTTGTGCATATATATGCATATTAATCTGTCCAATAATACTTGTACACTCATGTAGAACATCACTTGAACACTCATGTGCAATATTACAAAATATTATTTCTCCTCATATACAGTGTAATCTGTTCTACGGTATATATTGTTGTTCTGCACAGAACTTGACTGCCATATTTTAGAAATTATTTTTCTTTTACCATATTTTTGAATATGTGCACTGTTGTTCTGTGACTGTCCCTGTGCTGCTGTAACATCGTAAATTTTCCCGTCGTAGGACTATTAAAAGATTATCTTATCTTATCTTATCTTAGGGTCCCTTCACACATAGTACAATTAAGTACAAATCTGGGTGACTCATGGCGGAACAGCTCATATGAGCGAACCATGAAATCATTGAGCCAACGGGCAGGCATGCACAATGCTGGTGCGACGGTGTTGTGTGAGCAGGAACACAGTGTGAGCAGCTGGGACGTGGTGCACCACATTGCGCCACTGATGTGGAGGAAAATAAAATTAAAACCAAATGTGTACATAGTGAATATCACTAGTTTGATATAAATAATACATAAAACGGGATGCAATACAGAACCCTGCAGTTAAATAACCCTGGTTAAATGAAAAGAAAAAATGCCACTCACAGGATTCAAACCTGTAAGCTCTGATTACCAGATGGAAAATTTACCACTGCACTACCATCACTGGAAACAGAACGGAAAAATGCCTGAAATCAACAAGGACACGAAGGAGGTGCGCTGTGTACAGCCTCTGCAGCCTAGCGCAAAGGCGAAAGATGTATATATATATTTCCACAAGAGGACAGCAGGCAGACACACGTGCCTCACGGAATGTTGGAAGTTCATGTCCTTCCAAACACAGAATGTGTTCTCAAGCTAGGACATCCAGGCGCACAGATCTTTACAGCTGTGGCTGTGAGCAGACACGCCCCCTCTCTCCATTCAGCACCCAGACCAGTGTGTCACTCTCTGTGTTATATGATCATTCATTTTTGTTATATTATCTAATTGCATATGTAGGTATTGTCATTATTTATATAACTGTCCAGGAGGTGGTTTCTGTGTTTGTAATGTGTGCACTGAGCTGTCATCTAGCTGTCAATGTGCTGTGATCAGTTGACAGGCCCCTCCCCATGCTGTGTGCGATCAGACCTCGCTGTCCAGCCCCCATGTGATCAGATCTGTACTTACATATAAGCATTTTATGCAAGTGTGCCCCCCCACCCGGCACGCCAGATGTGTTGGGGGAGCGGGGGGTGGGGGGTGCGACTCACATGCACCACATGTGTGTGGCTTTTTGCAACTCCCCACGTGGGGGCACTTAGACAAATTTCACATCCAGCTCGACAGTGATCGTCTGTTGACTGTTTTTGCCACATAAGCGATGTTAGATGTTCGTGTGTGTCAGCTGGAATTTGGCCGACACCTGCCGCGAGAGGGTTTGATGGGCTCTCACAGCGCAAACTCTGTCTTTCAGCCGCTGGTGTGTGCAAATAGTTGTAGCAACAGGTGTACAAGGCGTTAGTGGCAGCTACGATTTTACACGTATTGCATACAATTCCTGCTTCATGTGCACTTCATGCGCAATTCAACGACATTCACACTATGTGTGAAGGGGCCCTTATGTATGTACATTGTGGTGAAACAAAAGGGATGGCAAACACAAATATGACAATTAGTGTGTTAAATTGCATAAATGATCTGTCTATCTATCTATCTATCTATCTATCTATGTATGTATGAGCCTACCAGGTTAGTCAACCAAACTACCAGCTGACCATACTGATTGAAAAAAAATGTCCTCGAGCATTAAAAACCAATGTGGTCACACAAATAAATTACTTGCAAAATATTAACCTGCAAAGAGAACATAAGTGATCTCTTACCTTTGACTAAAATCCTGGTGATTTTGAAATCTTTAAATAATTAATATCATGTTATTTCTCTAATGACTTATCTTAGTAGAGTACTTTCTCTCAGTGTTACAGTTGAATTAGCTGTAGGCTCACTGACAATTACCCAACCATTTTTTTTATTCTGTGGAAGTTGAGATTAAAATCAAGAGTTAAAAAAAAGACCCTATAACATTGACGTGAATCCTGGTAATGTCTGCACTGAACAGTGTTGCTCTGCAGGCTTCCAGCACTTTATTTTGTAAAATATCATTTCCCACTTGGTGTCTCTCTGAGGCTGTAATGAGTCAAGCAGAAACATTATTGTGACTAAAATAAATTCCTATTGCATTACAATGAGCTGCATTCCTTCGCTTGACTTCACTCAAGAACAGAATGCTGTTACATAAAACAAAAATCAGAAGAGAGAAGACTCATCAATGTGTTAATGTCTGCAAACAAACCAGTTAATCCCTTTAACCCAACAATCATTGACAGGTTTTATTTACCTGACTAATTTCTGCACCGCTACATTGATGATGATGATGATGATGATGAATGCTTTGTTGATTCATGGAGTAAAGACAAAATGCAGGGGAAACTGTGTGTGAAGATATCTATCTATGAACTTTTTGAATAAAAAAAAACACATCAGTGATTTCTACATGATTATCAACAGATTTGCATCAAGAGCTCAATGAACAAAGTAATACAAAGAAAAAAATACAGCAAAAATGGAAGTTAATGGCCCCATCACACATAGGGCGAAGTTTGGACGGCGTTTGGATGAAAACGGCGAAACAGCGCAAAGCAGTTCGAAATTAGTGCACCACAAAACATCACGCCATCGGGCAGGTGTGCACGAACCCGGTGCAAGAGTTCGTGCACGCGCCAGTGTCTTTCGGGCAGGAACACACAGTGCCAGCTGTGGCACATCGTGCCGCTTATGTGGAGGAAATATAAAAACCAGCCAGTGCCTGTGGGACCACATCGCGTCACTTATGTAATATACACAACAAAAATATAAACGCAACACTTTTGGTTTTGCTCCCATTTTGTATGAGATGAACTCAAAGATCTAAAACTTTTTCCACATACACAATGTCAGCATTTCCCTCAAATATTGTTCACAAACCAGTCTAAATCTGTGATAGTGAGCACTTCTCCTTTGCTGAGATAATCCATCCCACCTCACAGGTGTGCCATACCAAGATGCTGATTAGACACCATGATTAGTGCACAGGTGTGCCTTAGACTGCCCACAATTAAAGGCCACTCTGAAAGGTGTTTTAGATCTTTGAGTTCATCTCATACAAAATGGGAGCAAAACCAAAAGTGTTGCGTTTATATTTTTGTTGAGTGTATATATATGTTGGGAAAGTGTAATGACACGGACCCACAACAGGGGGCGTAAATGAATGGACAATGGATGAGCCAAAAGTATAACACTTTACTGTTGTGAATGTGCACAACGAAATACAGACAATCACAGAATGTGTATGCAATCAATATACAAAGGTGAGGTGTGGGCAGGCTCGAGGATAGAAGACGTCCGTCCAGAGAAGAGCCAGGCCCCACACGATTTCCACTGCCAACGGGTCTGAAGCACACCGGAGCCGCCAAGTCCTGAGTCCCCAGGTGGACACCGTCTTCAGTTGTCAGACCTGGTACTGCTGGCAGGAAGCAGAAACAGTCAATAGTGGGTGTGTATACACGCCCAGTAAACAGTCAGCAAATACGTTTCCTTAGGTGGGAATAACACCTCCACCTCAAACACAGTAATGCAGAGTCTGAATCAGTACTTATCACAAGTTCGAAGTGAGGAGTGAAGACCGTCACTCATCCAACATCCACGAACCCAGCCTCCAGCTGTAAGTAGGGAAAACAGGACGCCTGCAAACAATCCAGAAATGATTACGTGCGTTCGGCACAAATAACGGCTGAGAGTTTACCTGTTTGGTAGACAATATCTCGGCAGCGAGGTGGAGATGCTGCCCGGCTTTTATGGTGGTGGTTGATGAGTGACAGCTGGCGTTGATGATGAGTGACAGCTGTCACTCCCAGGTGCTCCCGTGGGGCGGATGCGCCCTCTTGTGCCTGAAGCCCGCACTTCAGGCAGGGCGCCCTCTGGTGGTGGGCCAGCAGTACCTCCTCTTCAGCGGCCCACACAACAGGACCCCCCCCTCAACGGGTGCCACCTGGCGCCCGACCCGGCTTGTCGGGGTGACGGTCGTAGAAGTCGGCCAGGAGAGCCGGGTCCAGGATGAAGCTCCTCTTCACCCAGGAGCGTTCTTCAGGTCCATACCCCTCCCAGTCCACCAGATACTGGAACCCCCGGCCCCATCGACGAACGTCCAAGAGCCTGCGCACCATCCACGTAGGCTCTCCGTCGATGATCCGGGCAGGAGGCAGCGCCGGTCCGGGGGTGCAGAGTGGTAAGGTATGGTAGGGATTGATGCGGGACACGTGGAATACTGGATGAATCCGCAGTGAAGCAGGGAGTTGCAGCTTCACTGCGGCCGGACTGAGGACTTTGAGGATTTTGTAGCGTCCAATGAACCAGTCCTTGAGTTTCTGAGATTCCACGTGGAGTGGGATGTCCTTCATAGATAAGCAAACCTCCTGCCCAGGCAGGTATGCAGGGGCCGGGGAACGCCGGCGGTCCGCATGGGCCTTGGCCCTCGTCCGGGCTTTGAGCAGGGCAGAGCGGGCAGTGCGCCACACCCGACGGCACCTCCTCAGGTGGGCCTGGACCGAGGGCACGCCGACCTCCCCCTCCGTGAGTGGAAACAATGGGGGCTGGTACCCCAAACATACCTTGAACGGGGAGAGGCCGGTGGCAGATGAGATTTGGCTGTTGTGAGCATACTCGATCCAGGCCAGATGGTTGCTCCAGGCGCAGAGGTTACGCAGCGGATGGCCTGCTCCAGCTCCTGGTTCGCCCGCTCTGCCTGTCTGTTCGTCTGGGGATGGTACCTGGACGAGAGGCTTACGGTGGCCCCCAGTTCCCTACAGAAACTCCTCCAGACTTGCGAGGAGAACTGGGGACCACGGTCAGAGACGATGTCTGAAGGGATCCCATGCAGACGTACAACATGGTGGACCAGGAGGTCTGCTGTCTCCTGGGCCGTTGGGAGCTTCGGGAGGGCAACGAAGTGGGCCACCTTGGAGAACCGGTCCACTATCGTGAGGATGGTAGTCATGCCCTGGGACGGCGGGAGGCCCGTGACGAAGTCCAGGCCGATGTGAGACCAGGGGCGATGAGGCACTGGTAGCGGCTGGAGGAGTCCTTGTGTCTTCTGGTGATCTGCCTTGCCCCTGGCACAGGTGGTACAGGCCTGGACGTATTTCCGAACGTCGGCCTCCATGGACGCCCACCAGAAGCACTGCCGGACCACTGCCATGGTTCTTCGCACCCCTGGGTGACAGGAGAGCTTGGAACCATGACAGACGTCCAGGACCGCGGCCCTGGCCTCTGGTGGAACGTAGAGTTTGTTCATAGGGCCGGTCCCCGGGTCCGGGTTCTGTGCCAGGGCCTCCCGGACGGTCTTCTCCATGTCCCAGGTGAGGTTGGCCACGACAGTGGACTCGGGGATGATGGTTTCCGGTGGATCTGACAGCTCGGTTTTGACTTCCTCTTCGTGTACCCGGGACAAGGCGTCAGATCTTTGGTTCTTGGTGCTGGGGCGGTAGGTGATCTGGAAGTCAAAACGCCCAAAGAACAGTGACCAGCGGGCTTGCCTGGGATTCAGCCGCCTGGCGGTCTGGATGTACTCCAGGTTCCGATGGTCCGTGAAAACCGTAAATGGTACCGCAGCTCCCTCCAACAGATGTCTCCACTCCTCAAGAGCCTCTTTCACCGCTAGGAGTTCCCGATTGCCCACATCAGAGTTCCGTTCAGCCGGGGTCAACCTGCGTGAAAAATAGGCACAAGGATGGAGAACCTTGTCGGACTCCCCGCTCTGGGACAGCACGGCTCCTATCCCTGAGTCAGAGGCATCCACTTCAACCACAAACTGGCGGCTAGGATCGGGCTGCACCAGAACTGGTGCAGTCGAAAACCGACGTTTCAACTCCCTAAACGTGGCCTTGCACCGATCCGACCAGGTGAAGGGGACTTTAGAGGAGGTCAGGGCTGTCAGGGGGCTAACTACCTGACTATAGCCCTTAATGAACCTCCTGTAGAAATTTGCAAAGCCGAGGAACTGTTGCAGCTTCCTACGGCTTGTGGGTTGGGGCCAATCTCTCACCGCCGCAACCTTAGCCGGATCAGGGGCGACGGAGTTGGAGGAGATGATAAACCCCAGGAAGGACAAAGAAATGCGGTGGAACTCGCACTTCTCGCCCTTCACAAACAGCCAGTTCTCCAACAACCACTGCAGGACCTGACATACATGCTGGACAGGAGTCTCAGGATCCGGGGAAAAGATGAGTATATCGTCTAGATATACGAAGATGAATCGGTGCACCTCCACCTCAAACACAGTAATGCAGAGTCTGAATCACTACTTATCACAAGTTCGAAGTGAGGAGTGAAGACCGTCACTCATCCAACATCCACGAACCCAGCCTCCAGCTGTAAGTAGGGAAAACAGGACGCCTGCAAACAATCCAGAAATGATTACGTGCGTTCGGCACAAATAACGGCTGAGAGTTTACCTGTTTGGTAGACGATATCTTGGCAGCGAGGTGGAAATGCTGCCCGGCTTTTATGGTGGTGGTTGATGAGTGACAGCTGGCATTGATGATGAGTGACAGCTGTCACTCCCAGGTGCTCCCATGGGGCGGATGCGCCCTCTCGTGCCTGAAGCCCACACTTCAGGCAGGGCGCCCTCTGGTGGTTTATATATAAACAGCTGGTACCTGTGGGACCACATCGCATCGCTAATGTGGTAAAACCAAAACAAAACATATGACCCACTGGACGCGAACTTGCGCCGTCCAAAAGCTCTGACTGCCAGTTAGCAACTTTACCACTGATATATTTTATCATCTGTTTCCATGTTTAATCTGATTTTTTGTTGGTCATACTACCAACTGACGTCATATTCATTTGTCTACTCAGGTCTGTACTTTGTAAGGTCCTCCATGTCTCTGATTTGTATACCCTTTGTCCCTTCTCTCACTCTGATCCAAACCCTACAGTTCCAGACCCATGTAGCAACAATATGTTTCTGTTTTTTAATAGTCTTGCTTCCCTGGCAATATCTGCATTTTTTTTGTGAGATGCTCATTTATATATACATTTGTTCTTTTCAGATTCTTTGCCTGTCTTAATAATTAATTTTTGTATTTTCTGCTTATAAATCGTATTATTATATTTGGTAGTTTATTTTTACTGTCTTTGGATGGAATTGTGTGACAGTCTGAAATAGTGTCTTGACGTATGACAACACCTTTTTGATTTAAAAAATTTGTAACTTGCTGTTCTAATGTTTGTAATTCTTCAGGTGGTGCATCCTCCCCACTGGCTCCACCAGAATCCACCACCCTTGCATACGACCGATGTTTTGTTTCCAAACCAGTTATTATAACATCATCTTTTCTAGTATATTGTTCAAGTCCATCCACCCGTTGCTCAAGTTTCTTAATAATCTTGTCCTTTTCTTTAACAAGATTTTGGAGCTCCTTAATCTCCTTCATCAACTTGTCTAAATTGGACATGTCTTTTGAAATACAACTCAATGAGGTCTTTATCTCCTCCAAGTCTTCCTCCATTTTCTGTGTCTTCCTGGTTGGTGCCATGTTAACTCCTGTAGCTCAGTACAGGCCACTGTAAAGCAATCCCACTCGTGGTCTCCCCACACATCCCCACAGCATCACGCTGTGGGGATGTTTTTCAGTGACAGGAACCTGGAGACTAGTCAGGATTGAGGGAAAGATGAATGCAGCAATATGCAGAGACATCCTGGATTAAAACCGCGCTTTTGACCTCAGGCTGTGGTGACGACTCATCTTTCAGCAGAACAATGACCCTAAGCAGACAGCCAAGATATCAAAATAGTGGCTTCAGGACAACTCTGTGAATGTCCTTGAGTGGCCCAGCCAGAGCCCAGACCTGAATCTGACTGGGCATCTCTGGAGAGATCTGAAAATGGCTGTTCACCAACGCTCCCCATGCTACCTGATGGAGCCTGAGAGGTGCTGTAAGTAGGAATTGGCAAAACTGTCCACAAATTGGTGCACCAAGTTTGTGGCATCATATTCAAGAAGACTTGAGGCTGTAATTGCTGCCAAAGGGGCATCACCAAAGTATTGAGCAAAAGCTGTGAATACTTATGTACATGTGATTTCTTAGTTTTTTTTATTTTCAATAAATTTGCACAAATAAATAAATAAATAAATAATAAATCAAACAAAAAAAACGTTTAGCATTTTGTCATTATGGGGTGTTGTGAGTAAAATTTTGAGGGAAAAATTTATTTACTCCATTTTGGAATAAGGCAATTATAAAATGTGTAAAAAGTGAAGTGCTGTTAGTTTCTGGATGCACTGTACATACAATACGTGAAAACAGATAAGTGACAGGAAATGAAATGAAATGAAATCAAAATCAAATCAATTTTATTTATATAGCGCCAAATCACAACAGTTGCCCCAAGGCGCTTTATATTGTAAGGCAAAAGCCATACAATAATTACGGAAAAACCCCAACGGTCAAAACGACCCCCTGTGAGCAAGCACTTGGCGACAGTGGGAAGGAATGAATGAAAGAATAACTAAAATGAAAATGTGCATGAAGACTGGAAGGAAGCACAAATGAAAGCTTGCATAAAGGAGGGAGGAAAGAATAAATTCAGTTAAATACGAGATAAATGATGGAATAGTTTGGAGGAGAAAGTGAGGTCACAGATAAATGAATGAAGAAAACCGATGCACGCAGAACACTAAATGAATAAATAAATCAATCTGAAGGTACCAGAGGAAGAAGGAGGCGCGTAGTCGCTTCCCGGACGCGGTCAGTGAACTCCGTCTCGCGCACATCGCGGATCTCGCTTGAAACGCGGCGCATCTCACAGCATCACCAGCGGCACACGCGCACCCGGCGGGGCACCAGAGGCACCGAGTCCACGCACGCACCGATCACCATGGACAGCGCGGGAAACACCTCGGCGGCGGATTACCGGAGCCAGTTTTACAACAACAACAACATCACCTACTGCCACAACTTCACCGCCGGCAACGCCAGCGCGAGCGTGGCGGACACGCGGTGCGAGACGGAGCGCGGCAGCCTGGAGGACGACGCCAACCCGGTTATCATCGCGATTGTGATCACGGCGCTCTACTCCATCGTGTGCGTGGTGGGACTCATCGGAAACGTACTGGTCATGTATGTTATCGTCAGGTAAGACCCGCTGACTCAGTCAGGCCCACGCGCATGCACTTTCATTTCATCGCAGGGTTTTTTTTTTTGTTTTTTTTTGTGAGATAACAGATGTCACCTGTTGCCGTGTTTAAGTGTTTGTTCCAAGTCGGACAATTTGTTGACAGTGTTTCCCGCTCAGCTTCAGCTCGTGCGTAAAAATGCCTCCAGCCTCACCCTGGTGCTAGCTGCTCCGTGCGTAAAATGCGCACTGAGCCGAGGAAACGAATCACACTTCTTTCTTCTGTTAAAGAGCAAGTTCACATTTTTTTTACAACCTTAGTCATAATGAAACACTGTTAGTGATCAAGCCAGTGAGCTCACCTTTGACAATTGTTTCATATAAGAGATATTTTCTCATAAACTGCTGAAAAACACATACATGGGTATCAAAGGAGCACCTGTATGTAAGTTTTTCAATGTACTCACATTGTGTTTTTGTGAACATTAAAATTTCATAGTATAGTTATTCATGTTTCCTTCCATTTTATGATAAATACCAACATAAATCTCTGGTGGTATAATTTTTTTTCCACGAGTGGCAGGGGCGGATGTATAGTTGTGTGTGTGTGTGTGTGTGTGTGTGTGTGTGTGTGTGTGTGTGTGTGTGTGTGTGTGTGTGTGTGTGTGTGTGTGTGTGTGTGTGTGTGTGTGTGTGTGTGTGTGTGTGTGTGGCAGGGGGAGCATTATGGCATGGTCTGGGGGCATGCTCCCCCGAAAATAAAAAAAATCTATAGCCTTTTTCCTGCATTCTAAGGCATCCTGGGAAACTAAATACTAATTTGCTATAGTCATTACATCATGTAATTAAGAGTTAATTGTGTTTGACAATCATGTTAAAATATCTAACTTTAGAGCAGAAATAAATATGTCTACAGCCAATTAAACAAACAAACAAACAAACAAACAAACAAAACAGAAACAATTTTGTATCTATAAATAGTTTTCCTAAATTAGTTTAACTCCTCAGTTTAACATATTGTAAGCCATAAAGATATGAAAAAATAGGGGCGTGGTCACTTTGAGTGACAGCATTTTGGCAGAGTCAGGGTCCCACATCATGGGTCACACATTGGTGTTTAGGTGTGAGCGCTGCGTTTTTCTGTCTCTAGCATTATTCTCTGTCAGCTATTACTGCCCCCCCCCCCCCCCCCCATTAAATCTCTCCCGTGGTAAATATTGTGTGGCATTTTTATATTGACATTTCATTCATGCTTGTTTTGTGTGGCTTTACTTCCTGTTTTTGGCTTTTAGGTTTCACATATCCACACTTTTGCATTTGTTTGGTTGCCTATTTAATGCTGTTAGAGTGTTCCCTCATTGCCAGATTGTATAGGTTCATCCTGCTCTCTCCCGTTATTGTTTCCAGTGCTTTTCCAGTGTTTTTGATTTCCTTTTATAGACCTTTGCTGCAGTCCCGTGTTCCATGTTATTTCTTGCTGTTTTGGATTGATAGCTTGGCATGAGAACTCTCTGTTACTGACCTTCTCCCTGTTTTTGGATAACCCTCTGCTGCCTCCATTAGAAAGACTGTTAACCCACTGGACAGACTGTGCCTGATTATTGCTTGTTAGAGACCAGGCCACTTGCCAGCTAATTTGATCTAATCATTTTTGTGGACAACAAACCTGCTTTTCCCTCCATGTTTGTGGTTCTCTGCACTGAGGTCCTTTTGCCAAACTATTCCCAGCCCAGTCTCACGCTTTTTTCTTGCCCCTGTAACAAAATGAGTTGCATTTTCATTACACATGTTTTATTTTATTTTACTATTTCTAATCCAGCCCACGCTTTCTATCATGCCCCATCTGTCAGGTTTCAGCTCCAGGGTGGCGTCACTTCTCGTATTTCTCCTTTCCACAGTTTGGCATTCTAGTCATTAGTTTTGTTCTGAGTTCATCATTTATTTTCTGTTCAATATTCTGTAGTCTCTGGTTTTGTTTTCTTTTCATTTTGTATTTTATGTTTTTCATATTTTAGTCATGTGGTTTATTCAGTTGTAGTTTCTGTCCAATTATTGTTTTTTTCCATTGTGTTATGCATTTGTTTCTGGTTTTATTGTCTGCTTCTTATTATGTAGTCTTTAGTTGTTTCATTCCTGTTTTGTGCTACACATTATAGGGTTGTCTTGGGTTTTGTTTTCTGTTATGCAATTATGTTGTTTATCTATAGGTTACTCTGTTTTATTTATTATCTTGTAGACTTCAGCCATGTGTTTAGTTTGTTACCTTTATAGTCACTGATTATGGTCACCGTTTGTATGTCTTTCATGTATACTCTTGCACCTGACTGTCTCCTCTTTGTCTCTGTTTCCCCTGTGTGTTCACCTACACTCTTGCACCTTCATCTTTGTCTGTCTGCCTTGATCACTCCCTCTCTCTCTTGCATCTCTTCCCTCATACTGGATTCACCTCACCACGCCTCCCTTCTAGACCATTCTTCCACATGTGCACCTTGTTACTGTAATTACATCACCTGTGTATTTAAGCCCTTCACTTTCTCCACTCCCCTGCCAGTTCATTGCGATCCTTGTATCCACGTCTCTGCCTTTTGCTTTTGTCTTGTTTTTGCCTCATTGTGTTTAGGCCTTGTCTTGTTTACCAGACCTTGTTTTTGCCTCAGCCCTGTACTACTGTAACTCTCCGTGCCTTTAATCCCAGTCTGTCTCTCGACCATGTTTTTGCCAAGCGCTTATCTGTACCTCTGCTTCACTGCCTGCCTTCCTGTGTGCCGTACCCCTGCCTGTTCAAAGGATAAAGATTATTTTTTACTTCCAACACATTGTCCTTGAGTCTGCATTTTGTGCCCTCCCAAAATCTGTGCCATGCATCCACAAGTCCTGACACCATCATGAAATGAGTCGCATTTTCATGACACATTTTTTTAGTTTACTATTTTCACTAGCTTGCAGTAACTGCTAGCTGCTGTGGAGTCGAACCAATCAAGTCGACTGTCCTTTCTGAGCATTTTGTTACAAATACATGAGATAACATAGCTTGACGTCTGGGTAATTGTACGAATAGACCACCAAAGAAGTTGGTGCTCCAGCATTTTTACTGATTTTAATTGCAATATTATTGAATTTATATCAATCAATCAATCAATTTTTTTTTATATAGCGCCAAATCACAACAAACAGTTGCCCCAAGGCGCTTTATATTGTAAGGCAAGGCCATACAATAATTATGTAAAACCCCAACGGTCAAAACGACCCCCTGTGAGCAAGCACTTGGCTACAGTGGGAAGGAAAAACTCCCTTTTAACAGGAAGAAACCTCCAGCAGAACCAGGCTCAGGGAGGGGCAGTCTTCTGCTGGGACTGGTTGGGGCTGAGGGAGAGAACCAGGAAAAAGACATGCTGTGGAGGGGAGCAGAGATCGATCACTAATGATTAAATGCAGAGTGGTGCATACAGAGCAAAAAGAGAAAGAAACAGTGCATCATGGGAACCCCCCAGCAGTCTACGTCTATAGCAGCATAACTAAGGGATGGTTCAGGGTCACCTGATCCAGCCCTAACTATAAGCTTTAGCAAAAAGGAAAGTTTTAAGCCTAATCTTAAAAGTAGAGAGGGTGTCTGTCTCCCTGATCTGAATTGGGAGCTGGTTCCACAGGAGAGGAGCCTGAAAGCTGAAGGCTCTGCCTCCCATTCTACTCTTACAAACCCTAGGAACTACAAGTAAGCCTGCAGTCTGAGAGCGAAGCGCTCTATTGGGGTGATATGGTACTACGAGGTCCCTAAGATAAGATGGGACCTGATTATTCAAAACCTTATAAGTAAGAAGAAGAATTTTAAATTCTATTCTAGAATTAACAGGAAGCCAATGAAGAGAGGCCAATATGGGTGAGATATGCTCTCTCCTTCTAGTCCCCGTCAGTACTCTAGCTGCAGCATTTTGAATTAACTGAAGGCTTTTTAGGGAACTTTTAGGACAACCTGATAATAATGAATTACAATAGTCCAATATATATGCTTGCACTGTTAGCATTGTTGGCACACATTAGCAGGTAGTTTGGTGACATAACATCCATTGCTTGTACAGAGTTATGAAGGCAATATGGCAGCCATAGGTTTTAATACCTTCACCTAATCACTGCCCAGTCCACAAAATGATGTATTAAATACTTGAACCAAGGTTAGCCTGTTAGCTCTAGCTTAAATTAGCTGGTTCTGTAATTGTGAGATGGGGAGTGTTTGGGTTTCAGTCACCCACTCAGGTCACACCAGTCTTGTTCACACTCCACCTCTTATTTATGAGTTGACTGGGAGTTAGGTGAAGTAAGGCACTGCCAAAGATGGCGACATTTGGAACTGCACCATTTGAGTTTCAGTACTGCTCTTAGGAAAACCTATGGGTGATGTCACAGAAGGTTTGTCCTGTACATACAGTTCAGTCCAAAAGTATTTGGCCCCTTGGTGTTTCACACATTTTAATACGTTTATGCCAAAAAATAAAAATTTCTAAAATTATTATCCTTAAACTCAAGCTCAAAGCAAATCTCTACACCTTGATATAAATTAATTAAAAACATAAAAGCCAAGATGATGAGGTGTATAATTAATGGGCCACTTTGGTATAATACCTGCAAATAATCATTTGTATTGGCAGTTTTCTTCAGACAGTTACATCAGTTATGAAGAAATACAAACAGTATGGCACTCTATGGTAAATCTGTACAGACTAGATAGTTACCGGCATCTGTGGCTGTGATTGAAGAAATTGTGCACAGTGCATGTGTTGCATTTTGCATCTTCAGTTATACAGCTTCATGATGAAGTGGTATAGAGGAGGATTTTCTTAAAAAGAAGATCTGAAAGCTCAACTATAATTTGCCAGAAAGTACATCTGAGATGCAAGCCTAGATTTGATGTTTTGGTGAAAGAAAATCCTCCTCTATTTTTAATGAATTTATAGCAAGTTGTAGAGATTTGCTTTGAGTTTGAGTTTAAGGATGATAATTTTATATATTTTTTTCATTGTTTTGTATTTTTTTTTGTATTTGAAATGGCATAAACAAATTAAAATACATGAAATACCAAGGGGTCAAATACTTTTGGACTGAACTGTATACAGTCTGTGGCTCCATCAACAATAATAAAAAAAAAATGATTGGAGGTAACTTTATTGACTGAGAGTTGATATTAACTGGTATATTAGAAAAAAACAAAGAACTAGCTGAATATACTTTTATTTCCTCAAATGTTGTACCAGTAATGAATTGATGATTAAAAAGTTGGTTGCCAGTGTTATTTTGTTGTTATTTTGAGTACACTGTGGATTTGTGTAACTGCAGTGGCAGATGTCCTGTTCACTTTCATTGATTTCTTCTAACAAATTAAATAAATAAATAAAACGCTTATCGCAGAGCAATCAGAGGCTTGATTGATAACACCATTTTATTATGACTCAGGTTGTAAAAAATGATGCGTTTTAATACTCTGCCAGCGTAGCTACAGTTGCACATCCACTCTCTTACACACTCTCTTTCTCTCTCTGTCTCTCTCTCACTGTCTCTCTTTGTTGGAAACGTGCCCTGGTATGACATCAATAGATGCTCCATATGGCTTCCAGACATTAAACAGGGACATTGTGCACTATCGCACACTGTCATCATCATAACATCACAACATTTCAGGGGCCTGTACTACGAAGCGGGGTTAACTTACTCAGATGTAACCTAGGGTCAACCTCTTAAACCGGGGTTGACAAAACCTGGTTTCCTCAAGTGGTGTTAATCGGTACTACGATGCTGAGTAAGATGTTGATTTGTTGAACCTGTGTTAACCTAACTGGAGTTTGTGCACGTTCACATAAAAGGGGCAGGTTGCAGCACATGTAACCATTTTTCAATGAAGGCGCGGTCACCTTACTTTACCAGAGAAGAATGCACGATTATTATGCGGAGCTATGAGGAATTTAAATTAATGTTAAGGGGGAAATCGAACACATCATCTGCCAATAAAGCAAGACAGGCTTGTTGGCAACGTATTGCTGATCGGGTAAATGCGTACGTACAATTCAATTGTTCCCCAAATCTGTTACAGATGATTAACCTGTGCAATGTCTAATATGTGTAAAAAATTACCTTCTTTCATTAAATTACGCCCAGATGCAACACGATTCAGAAGTGGCCATAGGCCTACTAATAAATGTTAGGTTAAGTTAATGTTTCCTAAATAGGCTACCTTGACTGTATGATTGCTATTCCTAATCCTGTCAATATTTCAGATGCAATAGCAGTGCCAAACGCACCTGGCAGCAGGTGAAGATGAAATATAAAAACATCTTTCAGAACGGTAGGTTTATATTCATAGCTTGATAAGCCCCACTTCGCCTAATTAATGGACATGCATTAGACCTATTTTGATATTAATAATTACCCGCGATTGCATAAAACCCTTCTTTGATTTGCATTGCGGATAAATGGCCAGGGAAAACGACAAATGCATCCAACAGTTTAGATAGAGCAAGTACTACCTTGCGAATCATACAACATACAGTATTCTTGCTCAGATGTTCAGCATCACCGATGGAATACATAAATTGTCCACTGGCAAAATAGGCACAAGGCACATTATCTGCTCGATCGTCGGGGCATTGCTACACTGTAAAAAATGACTTGTTTGTACAGGAAAACGCTGGCAGCTGTGGTTACCAGGGAATTCCTGTAAAACATACAGCAGCACAGTAGATAACATTACAGACATAATATGTATATGGATTTACAGTGAATGAACCACGGCTGACTCACATTAAAAGAACTGTTAAATCTACAAACAAGAGCTCTCTTTTATTGTACATTTAACTGCTGTATTTTTTACAGGAATTCCCTGGTAACCACAGCTGCCAGTGTTGTCCTGTAAAAACAACAGTCTTTTTTTACAGTGTACGATGGGTGATGTTACAGAATTCTGGCCCGATCAGCTGACAAAGATAACGAATTCCCTCGGCTGAGAATCTATATCTTTCATAGAGAATATCGTCCGGGTATGTCAGCGGATTCTGGCGGTCTTTAAAAACCCTCGCCCTGCGAGGAGAGCCCCTCACAATTTGTGCCCCAATATCAAATGGATCATCCAGGTAGGCCGGCATTGTCTTCGGAGTGATTGAAGTTGGATGGACGGTACTTATAAAGGGAGTGGTTAAGTGAAAACCTCAAGCTAACCGAGAACATAACCTGCTCGGAGCAGGTTTGGCACACAGCATAAATTGCCATGGCAGCATACCTTGATCAAAACTTATCCACCTTTCGTAGTACGGGTTAACCGGGAAGTTACTCCACACATCATCAACTTACTCCCGAAGTTACCCTGATAAGCCAGTAACCCCGCTTCGTAGTACAGGCCCCAGGCCTCAAATTGTTTTATGAACTGGTTCAAAAAACAAAAGCTACAATTTCATCGAAAAAAAAATGTGGAATGTGTTATGATACATGTGATGAGAGCAAAAACAAAATGTGATCTGAAACAATTAAAGGGGTCGCATTGTGACAAATTCCTCATTGAATTTTCATGGTTAAATGTGCTTGGAGTTTTATATTAAACAGCCACAAACTCCTGCAAACTCTGTTTGTGTGCTTGTAGAAACTACTCTGCATGTTAAATTTAGGAATGCTTGTTTGGGTCTCCCATATCATATGTCACAGATCCATATATGATTTTCCACAAGGTTTGGTAGACACACCCACAGGAAGATATGAAATTTAAGCAGTAGTTTGCTAAAAGACACACGGGGGACTCAAGCCTAGAATTGATGTTTTTTTTTGTTTTGTTTTTTGCTTGACATTTAAAGGTGCTATATCTAAAAAAAAAATCCACCTGTAAAAGTTATGATTACTCATGGCTCAGCAATTAGAGGTGGGTGGATTGATTCTAATATCGATAATATCGATACCAACGCTGGTATTGATATTGAACGATCCTCGTGTAAAAAGATCAATACTCAAGCTTTTTTTCTCTCCCGCACGTACTGACTGCTGCGCACACAGATTCATCAATGTCTACTCTCTGTCTGTAAGACCAGTGCTGCGCTGTGTCACACAACACGGAGCAGATTTTGTTAGTTGTGTTGAGTGATTTTTTTTTAAGCAAAAATGTTGATTGTGATAATAAAGTATTTTGTTGTCATGTACAATGTTTGGCGAAATTCTATCCTAGGTCTTTTGGATCCTTTGGATCTATGAAGCTTAAATATGAAAAAGTATTGGTATCCATCAATATCGGCGATACTGGGCATGTAAATGATTAAATAATGTATAAATTAATACCTTCATTAACATGAAAGCAACAAATGATTGCTAAACATAGTTAACACTTAATTCACTATTAGTTGTTGGTTATAATGTGAATTAATGTCTTCTTATTATGAAGTGTTACCAGCATCAGCATCTTTATAAATTATTAAATAATGTATAAATTGCATAGAAATTCATAATTAGTAAACACAGACACTATTAATAAATTATTCTTAAACACAGTTAGCACTTAATTCACTAGTTGAAGCTTATTACTGCGGTAACTAATGTACATTAATGCACCCTTATTGTAAAGCTGACGTGGCGAAGTGCAATACCAGCACATGTTCCCAGACTTCACTTGATTGTAAAGTGTTAACAGCTTCAGTATCTTTATTAATTATTGAATAATGTGTAAATTAATGCATTAGGTAACATGAAAACAATAAATGATTATTTACTGTTAGTTAATCCTGAATACTGCATTTATTAATGTACCTTCATTGTAAAGTGTTACCAGTATCAGCATCTTTATAAGTGATTAAATAATGTCTAAGTCTTAGTTAACATGAATGCCATTAATGAAGGATTCCTAAACACACTTAACTCTTAATTCACTGTTACTTAATGGTTACTATTGTATTAACTAATGTTAATTAATGTACCCTTTTTGGAAAGTGTTACCACATATATTTACATTTTGATTGCAATTAAAATTGTCTTTTACTGCCTCCTCTTCTTAATTCGTCCATCTACTTACCTTGTTGCCATCTTAAAATTGCAATCTTTGTTTCAAGCAAATGTCTTTGACTGTCATTACTGGACAGCTATTATTATCCAAAACCACCTGTCACAAGGATTAAAGGGTAATTCTGGGTGACTGGAGCACATAACATTACAGCATTTCAGCATGTTTAGAAAAAATTTTGATCAAACAAAGCGCCAGTCTCTCAGCAACTTCTCAGACAAAGGAATTCCGACGAGGGGCTGGACGACTCCTCCCACAAGGAGTGCTCACAGGCGAATGACGTCACCGACAAGCGTGGAAAAACACACGCATGCGCACGAGGGTTCAAGGGTTCTGACGTAAAAACATATGAATGAAATCCATATAGTTTTTGAAAAAAATAAAAAGGACCTATACTTTATTGACAGCCCTCGTATATATATATATATATATATATAATCAATCAATCAATCAATCAATTTTTTTTATATAGCGCCAAATCACAACAAACAGTTGCCCCAAGGCGCTTTATATTGTAAGGCAAGGCCATACAATAATTATGTAAAACCCCAACGGTCAAAACGACCCCCTGTGAGCAAGCACTTGGCTACAGTGGGAAGGAAAAACTCCCTTTTAACAGGAAGAAACCTCCAGCAGAACCAGGCTCAGGGAGGGGCAGTCTTCTGCTGGGACTGGTTGGGGCTGAGGGAGAGAACCAGGAAAAAGACATGCTGTGGAGGGGAGCAGAGATCGATCACTAATGATTAAATGCAGAGTGGTGCATACAGAGCAAAAAGAGAAAGAAACAGTGCATCATGGGAACCCCCCAGCAGTCTACGTCTATAGCAGCATAACTAAGGGATGGTTCAGGGTCACCTGATCCAGCCCTAACTACAAGCTTTAGCAAAAAGGAAAGTTTTAAGCCTAATCTTAAAAGTAGAGAGGGTGTCTGTCTCCCTGATCTGAATTGGGAGCTGGTTCCACAGGAGATGAGCCTGAAAGCTGAAGGCTCTGCCTCCCATTCTACTCTTACAAACCCTAGGAACTACAAGTAAGCCTGCAGTCTGAGAGCAAAGTGCTCTATTGGGGTGATATGGTACTACGAGGTCCCTAAGATAAGATGGGACCTGATTATTCAAAACCTTATAAGTAAGAAGAAGAATTTTAAATTCTATTCTAGAATTAACAGGAAGCCAATGAAGAGGGGCCAATATGGGTGAGATATGCTCTCTCCTTCTAGTCCCCGTCAGTACTCTAGCTGCAGCATTTTGAATTAACTGAAGGCTTTTTAGGGAACTTTTAGGACAACCTGATAATAATGAATTACAATAGTCCAGCCTAGAGGAAATAAATGCATGAATTAGTTTTTCAGCATCACTCTGAGACAAGACCTTTCTGATTTTAGAGATATTGCATAAATGCAAAAAAGCAGTCCTACATATTTGTTTAATATGCGCTTTGAATGACATATCCTGATCAAAAATGACTCCAAGATTTCTCACAGTATTACTAGAGGTCAGGGTAATGCCATCCACAGTAAGGATCTGGTTAGACACTATGTTTCTAAGATTTGTGGGGCCAAGTACAATAACTTCAGTTTTATCTGAGTTTAAAAGCAGGAAATTAGAGGTCATCCATGTCTTTATGTCTGTAAGACAATCCTGCAGTTTAGCTAATTGGTGTGTGTCCTCTGGCTTCATGGATAGATAAAGCTGGGTATCATCTGCGTAACAATGAAAATTTAAGCAATACCGTCTAATAATACTGCCTAAGGGAAGCATGTATAAAGTGAATAAAATTGGTCCTAGCACAGAACCTTGTGGAACTCCATAATTAACTTTAGTCTGTGAAGAAGATTCCCCATTTACATGAACAAATTGTAATCTATTAGACAAATATGATTCAAACCACCGCAGCGCAGTGCCTTTAATACCTATGGCATGCTCTAATCTCTGTAATAAAATTTTATGGTCAACAGTATCAAAAGCAGCACTGAGGTCCAACAGAACAAGCACAGAGACGAGTCCACTGTCCGAGGCCATAAGAAGATCATTTGTAACCTTCACTAATGTGCGGGTAAACAGTGCGGGTGGAGAGCTGCTTCCGCCTCCTGAGGCGTCGGACGGTTTGCCAGAATCTCTTCGAGGCGGACCGATAGTCCTCCTCCATAGCCTCCCCGAACTCCTCCCAGACCCGAGTTTTTGCCTCTGCGACCGCACGGGCTGCGGCACGTTTGGCCTGCCGGTACCTGTCAGCTGCCTCTGGGGTCCCACCTACCAACAAAGATAAGTAGGACTCCTTCATCAGCTTGACGGCATCCCTTACTTCCGGTGTCCACCACCGGGTTCGGGGATTGCCGCCGCAACAGGCACCAGAGACCTTGCGACCACAGCTACGAGCGGCCGCTTCGACAGTGGAGGTGGAGAACATGGTCCACTCGGAATCCATGTCTCCAACCTCCCCCGAGATCTGGGAGAAGCTCTCCTGGAGGTGGGAGTTCAAGACCTCGCTGACAGAGGGCTCCGCCAGTCGTTCCCAGCAGACCCTCACGATACGTTTGGGCCTGCCAGATCTGACCAGCTTCTGACAAATACGAGGGCTGTCCATAAAGTATAGGTCCTTTTTATTTTTTTCAAAAACTATATGGATTTCATTCATATGTTTTTACGTCAGACATGCTTGAACCCTCGTGCGCATGCGTGAGTTTTTCCACGCCTGTCGGTGACGTCATTCGCCTGTGAGCACTCCTTGTGGGAGGAGTCGTCCAGCCCCTCGTCGGAATTCCTTTGTCTGAGAAGTTGCTGAGAGACTGGCGCTTTGTTTGATCAAAATTTTTTCTAAACCTGTGAGACACATCGAAGTGGACATGGTTCGAAAAATTAAGCTGGTTTTCAGTGAAAATTTTAACAGCTGATGAGAGATTTTGAGGTGATTCTGTCGCTTTAAGGACTTTTCACGGTGCGAGACGTCGCGCAGCGCTCTCAGGCAGCGTCATCAGCCTGTTTCAAGCTTAAAACCTCCACATTTCAGGCTCTATTGATCCAGGACGTCATGAGAGAACAGAGAAGTTTCAGAAGAAGTCGGTTTCAGCATTTTATCCGGATATTCCACTGTTAAAGGAGATTTTTTTAATGAAAGACGTGCGGGCGGATTGCAGCGTCGGCTCGCAGCCGCCGCGACGCTCCGTCACAGGAAAAACACCTCTGTTGGAAGCCTTAAGGACAAGTTGGAACATCTCCAGCTGATAAACAATTTCTCATATACTCACTCCACTGAAAGCCATCAAAAGCCAACTGGATTTTAACAAATGGTTATCAACACGGAGGTGTTTTTCCTGTGCCGCCGCACCGCGTCGGCTGCGTTCCGACGCGTGGACCCGTCCGCACGTCTTTCATTAAAAAAATCTCCTTTAACAGGGGAATATCTGGATAAAATGCTGAAACCGACTTCTTCTGAAACGTCTCTGTTCTCTCACGACGTCCTGGATCAATAGAGCCTGAAATGTGGAGGTTTTAAGCTTGAAACAAGCTGATGACGCCGCCTGAGAGCGCTGCGCGACGTCTCGCACCGTGAAAAGTCCTTAAAGCGACAGAATCACCTCAAAATCTCTCATCAGCTGTTAAAATTTTCACTGAAAACCAGCTTAATTTTTCGAACCATGTCCACTTCGATGTGTCTCACAGGTTTAGAAAAACGTTTGATCAAACAAAGCGCCAGTCTCTCAGCAACTTCTCAGACAAAGGAATTCCGACGAGGCGCTGGACGACTCCTCCCACAAGGAGTGCTCACAGGCGAATGACGTCACCGACAGACGTGGAAAAACTCACGCATGCGCACAAGGGTTCAAGCATGTCTGACGTAAAAACATATGAATGAAATCCATATAGTTTTTGAAAAAAATAAAAAGGACCTATACTTTACGGACAGCCCTCGTATATCATATTTGTAAAATATGTGTACAAAGGCTGACCAGTTTTTTAATTTGGTTATTTCATCACAAACATTTCCTCCCAGCAATATATAATACATGCAATCAACTAGTATGGCAGATGTAGGGGTATCACACAAAAATGGTGCAAAATCCAAAAAGCATTCCATTGAGAAAAGAAAAAACTGAGAAAAGGTGAAAAAAGGTGAGAAAAGGTGCAGATCCACATATCTGTGAAATCGACACATTGGAAGCTCACCATATTTCTTTAATGAATCATTTAAATGACAATCAAGATGGTTTAGTTCCACACTTTTATACAGTGCCGGTCAAAAGTCTGGACGCACTCTCCCATTCAACTGAATCGAAAGTATAAGAAGAAAAAGAAATGACTTTTTAGTGTCCCCTCTTTTGCTGTGTCTCTTTATTGTATGGCGCTTCATCATCACTGTTAAGGCAGATGGAATATGAAGCTGATCCTCGTTTCCCCACATTGCACACATCATATCATTCAGCTCTGAGTGCTTTCCCAAAGAATTCTACTTTGCTGAAAACTGCACGCATCAATGAGGATATTTTCAACCCGAAACTACTCCCAACACCACTTCCATGGCAACAAAGTGAACGGCATCATGAAGAGAGAAAGCATTCTGAGATTCTCTTTTGAAAATACACTAGTATGATCTTAATGACAGGATATATATGTCTGCAGCTGTCTGCTGATGATTATGTGGCTTGCATAATGTGTTCCAAAGTACTTTGTAATGGGTCGGCTGTAGCTCTGTTGTTAGAGGGCTCACTAATCAGAGGGTCGATAGCAAGCCATTTTAACATTTAATCAGTAGCTTTAAAAGGAATGCCAGATATTAACAACAGCATATTGATTAGTTAGAACATATCTATAGTGTAACTATAGACTCATGGCAATTTAATAATTTCTCACAAGTCACAATGTTAATTCTTGATATCAAGTAATTTAATTACAACTAGTGAAATTTTGACATTGACTTCTGCTCAAACGCTGACAGATATCTATAATTTAATTTTGTTGTGTTAGAATTCTAACTCGACATATCCATAAAATAATTTGGACTAGTTGCATTTCTAATGAATGATATCTGCAACTAAGTTCTTGCTGCGTAGTCAGAATGTTCATTCTTGATATCAACAATTCAATTTTCACGAGAAGAAATGTCAACTATTGATATTAATTCAATTCTTACTAGCGGTAATGTTCAATCTAGACACTTACATATGTTGTTACATTGCGGATATCATAAATGGAATTCCAAATTTCTAAAATTACATTTTGACTCATCAAAGTAAAATTATTGATATGTTGAGTTGGAAATTTAACTAGTAAGGTTATAATTTCAGATAATTAGAGCTACATTGGGCAGCACAGTGGCTTAGTGGTTAGCACTGTTGCCTCAGAGCGAGAAGGTCATGGCTTGATTCCCACCTGTGGCCTTTCTGTGTGGAGTTTGCGCATTCTCCTCGTGCTTGTGTGGATTCTCTCCTGGTGCTCCAGCTTCCTCCCACATCCAAAGACATGCAGGTTAGGTGGATTGAAAACTTTAAAATCGTCCATAGGTGTGTGTGTGTGGGTGTGGATGTGTTTGTTTGTCTATATGTGGCCCTGCGACAGACTGGCGTCCTGTTCAGGGTGTACCCCGCCTGGCGCTCTGTGACTGCTGGGATAGGCTCTAGCCCCCCGCAACCCTTAATTAGACTAAGCGGTTGAAAATGAGTGAGTGTAGAGCTAATTTCAGATTTTTTGAGCTGCCTTTGAGATGTTTGAAAAATGCAGCTGCAGCTACTAAAAAAAACATTCTTATTAGAAACACTTGCATTTAAGATGTCTACATTTTTAGTCCCGTTAGGGGACACCACAGCAGATCATCTATTTCCATCTTTTTAGATATTAAAATGGATTTTCTACTCATCAAAAATGTCATTTGTAGATATCCTCAATTTAAAAAATAAAAAAGAATATGCTATTAGAGCAATATAACCACAAACAACACCCAAAATGAAATTCCAACATCTCAAAATTGACACATCAAAAACAATATGCAAATTACAGCACATATCCAAAGAGAATATAGGCAAATTGCCATTTCCACTCAACACAGCACTTTTTCAACAAGTCGAAATTCAATTGTAGGTACCTGAAATCCTTATTCTTAAGAGTGTAAAATAAGTTACTGCTATAAATAATGAAGCATACCGGCAATCAAATTTGAACAGCTTGAAATGATATATCAGCCTATAGTTTTCAATACACTAGGTCAAGATTAGATTTTTTAAGTAATGGTTTAATCACTGCACTGCAGATTTGAAACATTTAGGAACCAGATCCAGAACTAGATCCAGAGGTTAATGAGAGAGTAATCATTTCCAGCACAGTCGGTCCAAGAGTGGGCCATACCAACATTTTCGTTGGTATGGGATCAAATAAGCAGGTTGTGCTTTTTGTAGACATTATGAGTTTCATCGGCACATTTAGTGAGATACTCTCAAATTCTGTAAATCTAGGTAATACCTCAGTAATGGCACCCACCTCAACAGCAGGGTGTAGTGGCTGGGTTAAGGCATGCTGGGATATGTTTAACCTAACGTCGTCTATTTTCTTCTTGAGCTAATCCAAGAAATCTTGTGCTGTAAAAGGAGAGCAACTTACAGGTGGTTGTCCATGTTTAAGTGTTGCCACTGTGTCGAACAAGAACTTTGAGTGATGCTTGTTTTTGTTGATCAAATCAGAATAATTTGTCCGCTTTGTAGTCAGTAATGCATGCGTATTGTCTAAGACAGCATCACGCCACGCGAGGTGGAATCCTTCTAATTTTGAACTACGCCATTTCTGTTCTAGACCTCTAGCCTTATGTTTGAGGTCATGCAAATAATCATGGAACCAAGGTGAGTGTGTTTTTTTTTTGGGGGGGGGGGGGGGGAGTTAATAAAGGTGGTGCAATCATGTTGAGTGTAGTTTTGAGGATTGAGTTTAAACTACCCACAAGAGTGTCTACTGACTGGGCATTTTCCAAATGTGAAGCTAAGACATCAGACAGTCTAGGTTCGAGTTCAGTCATAGATGAGGAGTTGAGGAGTTGATGCATTGATGTGATAAATAAGGTTGTTATTCCACTCAACACAGCAGCAAAACTGTAAACCTAATAACTGAGTGATCAGAGACCACTGATGCAAGAGGTATGATGTCAATATTTGTGACAGCAATACCATGTGCGAGAACCAAATCCAGGGTATTTCCACTAATGTGCGCCGAATCCTGAATGCACTGCTGGAATCCTAATACATCCACAATTTCCATAAATGATTTGAAGAGGGGATGAGAAGGCTTATTTATATGAATGTTGAAGTCACTAATAATCAGAATGTTATCTGCACTAGTTGACAAGTTAGAGATGAACTCACCAAATTCATCTAAAAATTCAGAGTATGGGCCAGGGGGCCTATATAAACACATTGCCAATGATTTTTATTCTTCTGACCTTGGCAATACATAGCATTGTGGGCAGAGCGGAGAATCAGATGTTCAAACGAATTATATTTGTGTCCCCCAACAGCTAATAAACTAAACCTAGATTTATAAATAAGAGCAATGCCCCTGCCTTGCTTTGCATCACAAGGGACATGACTAAATGTGTATGTCAGTGGGCAGGCCTCATTTAAGGGGAGGACAGCTGTAGGTTTAAGTCGGGTTTCACATAACCCAATCATATCTAAGTGATGAGCCATAATTAGATCATTAGTCAGCAATGATTTTCAGGACAGTGATCTTATGTTAATGAAACCCAGGCTAAGGACCTCAGTGAGGTTGACAGTTGGACTGTTTGGATTTAGGGGTGGTTCCATATATAAGATGCCTGGAAGTAGGTTTAGGTTTGAGACATTCAACGTGGGTTGTAGGTAGCACACACAAAATATTTGGTATTTCTGTAACAGCCAGCGGGCATCCTCAATTTTAATGTCATCCAATGTAGTAATGGGTATTAAGTTTGCAAAGCGTATCCCTCGATGATTTTTATGCACACGTCTGTGGAAATAGGCCACAGTCTCAACTAGACAAATTTCCGTCCCTGCCACATAAACTGCACTATCACCATAGTGGATTTTCTGCACTAATTTCCCCACTAAGCTAATGGATTCCACGGCCACATTTGTCATAAGACATGCAGGGTCTCTAATCACCTGCTCTGTGGCCTGCTGTAAAGTGCTAATGTTACCCTCCCTGTAGAGCTCTATCTATGTTTACAGACAAGATGGTGGTGTCTTTGTTGTATGGCTGGGGGGCCTGGCTGCCTTTTTGTTTCTGTCTTTTGTTTTTCCTTCCAGGTGGCTTGCATTTGGGACTGAGTGGCTGTGTTGCTGAGGTTATCAGGACCTCACCCTGATCACCTGCGGCTCGTCAGGACTCACAGCTGAGGTGCATCTATATGGATTGGAACATGGTGGCATTTAAGACTGGAGTATACAGTGTGTATTTGCCAGAGACTCGACCTTGTGACCAGACGGGTGAGATCGTCGTCTCGGGAGCCATCTCATCATCAGTGGATGCAGAGAACGTCCAGGGTTTGATGCACGGTCTGTGAAAGAGGAGGGGGTGAGGTCTCACGCTTGTCAGCACACTTCCTGAGGTACGTTAGATTTTGTGACTAACATTTATACAGTCAGTAAATGTGGTGTCCCTCACACCTTTATTATATTGAGCTGTATGTTAGTCATGTATCGGCTTCCACTGCAGTGGAGTTTTGTGAACTGGATGTTCCATGCCTGCAGGTTGGGAAGCTGATTAGTAATTAAGCCAGGAAGTGTTTGCTGTTTGTACACCTTTAAGTGTTCTCTCTGTGTGTAGAGTGTGGACTCACATAATGGTTCCTTCTTTCACAGACTCGGTTTGTTGCGGCCACCTGGGGGGTGTCGGCGGGGTCCTTGGGTCCGAACAGCTTCTGGCTCCGGACCGTTAGCGCTGCTGGGAGCGCACCACGCCAGACCGCACTTTCTTTTATTTTTTGTATCACTGTTATGTATTAAATTCAGTTAGCCTTTGTACCGTGCTCTGCTTATTTCATACTGGGTCCTTCAAACGCTGGTCGGTTCTCCGAGCTGCGTCCGACACATAACAGTCTTCCCCAGTAGGGTGAAGGCCGTCCGGCATCAGCAAGCCATGGTGGCCCCAAAACAAAGGCCAGTTATCAATAAAACTAAAGCCTTGCTGTCTACAAAATTGTGCCAGCTACCTATTTAACAATGTCAGCCTGCTAAACGCCTCATCATTACTCCAGGAGGAGAGAGGACCAGAGACAATTAATTGATGCTGACACATCTTTCTGGCAAGGTTACAAGTCCTCTCTTTGTCCATTTTGTGACCTCAGAGTGCTTCATCCTGACATCATTGATGCCAATGTGAATAACTATGTGACTTATCTAGTGTCATGTTCCTTTGTCTGTCTACCCTTCTGCAGTGTTAGCACCCTAAGGTGGGAAGCAATGTCGGGAGCTCTGGCCCCAGGAATACATTTAACATCAGCTGGCGTCTGTAACCTGACTTTGCATTTGATAGAATCCCCTATCACTAAAGCCCATCGTTTCAGCCTGGAGGTAGGAGTGGAAGTCACCAGTGGGCTCAAAGAACTCACAACAGGCATATCCAAGGGAGAAAACCAGTTCACAGTTCACAGTGGCAAATGTGATTGAGGTACCGCAACCAGGCACCAAGCCCTACGTGACGTCTTCCGCCTAACCACAGTCCGAAAGCTGTCATCCACAGTCGGCATTTCTAGGCTAATGCTAATGGGCACATTATCCGGCCTAACACTAACCTCGTCTGGAGTGCCCGTAACATCTAACTCCACTGAGCTAAGAAATCGTTCTAGCTTACGGACACAGCTCTCTAAAAGAGACACCCTGTCTGCCAGCATCAGGCAGGATTTATGTAAAGTGTAAAGTAGTGTACTTTGTGCACGAGAAAATCCAAGAGTATAGCTAAACTAGCACGAGCTAACCACTAAAGAAAAAGAAAATGATAACCACTCCTAAGATTCACACAGGAGTAAATTATGAGCTACAATTCACAACAATTACACTGAAAAACTAACAGAAGTATTAGACTGGTCGTAACAGTAATAAAAGAAACAGGGGGAAAAATAATATATGCCAGGTTTGTTTTACAAATTTTGATGTGATTTGTCATAGTTGGTCATGGGTTCAGTCCCTTATTGCAGCTGAATTTCCTTGTATCCTTCAGCATCACATTGTAATAACACATTATGGAATAACTAGTAAACAAAATGTAATACATTTTCCCTTCATTATGTAATAACGCCTGCAATTTGTAATAAACAGTCTGAACTCAACATTTAAGAAAATTCCTCACATTCTGTAATAATTATGCTGATAAAAAGGGTGTGCTGATAAAAATTTAATAATATACCATATTATGTAACTAGCCAAAATGATTATCTACCACAAACCTCATTTCCAGCAAACGATCCGGGTCGGTACGGCACAGGACAGAATGCTATGTTGTGCCTTTCCACATTCAGGTTTAGGGATTGGTACCAAATTAACTGGCCTGTTCCATATCACATTTTGGCACACTTTGCTTGGGGTGCCAAAATAATGGAACAGAAAAAAGGGGAGGAGCTAGCCCATTGTTAACCACTGATTGGCTCAGCAACATGTGTCATCACCCTGCAACAGCTTGCGATCTATACAAAATTCTATTGAAAATATATGCGGCATTTTAAATATCCACACAATGGAGAATGCCAATGAAAAGCAGACAAGATTGGTCAAACGAGGAGGTGCAGACATTCCTGGTGATCACTATGGAGGAGCAAAGATATGATGTCACGCTTCTCAATTTGATGACGTGCATGTTGATGTCTGTCATACTCCACCTACCAAATAAAGGGTAGTACTGGCACTGGAAATGCAAGCCATGCTTGAATGTTCTGAATCATACCATACCATGTCGTACCATCCTGGACCGCTTGATGGAAATGAGGCTACAAAGACTCAGGATACAATAAAAAGTTAAAGATTTTAATCCATAGTGATAATGTACAGAATGCTGAAACAGTCTCTGGTGGAGGTCCCCGTCATGATAGTGTAGGGGTACACAGATCATGGATTCTGCCTTTGGAAGAAGGGAGGGATGAAGCCTACCACAGACATCAGACAGGGACCTTCTGGTGGAGTTGGGGTGGTGGAGGTTGCATCCAGATAAGCGACTGCAAGCAGCATAATAGTGAGTTAGAACTGACATTTTTAAAATAACATGCAAGTTTCCTATTGGACATGAGTTGATGACTGAAAGGCGGGATTAGCTACTTCCTATTAGATTACACCTGTTACTGATTAAGTGAATCTGCATGTTCCCTGGAGAACGTATGCTAGGCTACATTGCTCAAAACTGAGTGACTCCAGTGAGGGAAGCCACGAAGACATCCAGACAATTGGAGACTTTGATTGGCAAAAGTGCACGGTGCAGATTTTGTCTGTCATAGCTTCAAAGTGCAACTGAACAGATTTTTCGTACAAGAAAAGCAATCAGATCTCGGCTTGAATCTCTCATGTGGCTTCTGAAATTTCACATTTTCTTTTTAACAAAATTTGTACAAGAGTGCATGTTTATACCTAGCCCTGAAATGTTTAAGGGCTTCTACAACTTTCTGAACTGGAGTAATGAGCCTTCAGAGAAACAAAGGAGAAAGTAAAGGATGTACCGCTTTCCGCCGCTGACACTCACACTCAGTCAGGGTCATTAGCATTCGTCAACCTCTTTGTCTTCTTGGTTCTCTGCAGTCCTTTCTCTGTCTTTTGGGTCTCTGGTGGTAAATTGAGAGAGAACGCCCTTTTAGCTCAAATCAACGATTTACTTATAAATGAAAAAGTAATCTTTGACTCTTTGTGTCCAAATCCAGTCCATGGCCTTGAAAGCAGTTTTGCTGGAATAAATTGAGGCAGCGTTGGCTGAGAGACGTCTTTACCCTCGCCATCTGAGCAGTGATACCCTTTAGGCTATAAATCGCATCCTCCCTCTTCCCCTCATCTGTTTGCTCTCCACTTACATCTGCAAACATTGCGTGAGCAAACAAACAGAAATCTTCAGTCGGAAAAATCAGTTGGCGTTGAACAGAAACCGCCGGGTTCCACAAGGAATATGCCGCCAGTGGAGAGTGCTTTCTGTTGCTATGGAAACACTGGGAGGACTTTCGAGTCTGATGTGTAGTAAATGGCTCCCTCAAACCTCTTACCTCCAACCATCCAGCTCGATGAGCAGCTGTGTGATGTTGGCTGGCGATGCCTTTCCATAAACTAACTGGCAGGTCATCATGTGACATCATGATGAAGATCTGAGTCTGCAGGCTTGAGGCACAACTCACAATATTCCTCGATGTACAACCCAAATGTTTCCATGACCATGCTCCGTGATTTCAAAGTAATATTTCAAACATCTGCATTTCTGTTGTTTATGTGAAAGTCTGAGCACAGTCTCATGAAATATGATGTTGTGATTGGAGTCACCATAATGCTCCACAGGAAGACTAAATTAAATCCTCACGAATGCTGTTTCCTAATGGGTTTGTCCCCCTGCTGCCTGACACAACAAAATGTGTAGTCTCATTCTCAAGTGAGTTTAAAATAACAAATCCCCAGGTTTTGTTTTTTCATGTACTTTTGACATCGGCTGTACTCATAATCAATTAAAGATTCACACCCCCCTGCAAAGAGCAAGAGAGAGAAAAAAAATCCTTTCAAAAGCCGGCACTGATTGGAAACAATACACTGGAGCAAAGAAAATGATCTTTGTCGTGCAGTGGAAACACTTGGTGCTAAACATGTTAAGTGTTTAACAGGTCGACAGCAATCAGATTGATGAACAGACTGTAATTATCTCTACTTCAACCTGCCACGGCCCCCGGAAACACTCAATCTGTGTCTGTTTCAAAAACAACTCCCTGATTGACTTTAAATGTTACATCTTCTCTTACCACTGACTTAGGCGCTTTCATTGACAAGGAAAGGTTTACTGAACTTGACTTTGCGTCCGATGCTGTGGTTTTTGCAGCATCAATAGAGATCCCAACTGCAGCGCTTGAGAAGCTGAGTGAGGAATCGAAGTGTTTGGGTTTGCGATGTGCCCTGTTATCATGCATTACGATTAATGGCACGAGTCTCTGACAATTCATCAAAACGTATAGTCATAAATATTGTCCCGCTCTGTTGCATCCTACCGTCAGCTGCTGAACAGTTCCCATCATTCCAGATCACGCCACAACATCCAGATGAATCCACAGCAAAAGAAGGACTTTGTGATTGCATGCTTAGTTGTTCTATTTATAGATGCAAGCCATATTTAATTATTACAGTATTCAAAATGAAAACCGAATTCCTTTCAACCAAACTTTTTATTTGAACTATACCAAAAACATAACCAATTCACACACTTTGTCAAACTTGTAACATTTTTCACACAGACACCTCATTACCATTTAATACCTTATGTTGTCACACCACAATTCTACAAATCCTTACACATTCACTGAGCATCACCCTCGTCATCCTGCCTGTGTTTCTCTATGGACTAGCCATCTGGCCCAGGAGACCTCTGAAAGACTCAGTAGATGGAAGAGGTCCACAGTTGAATGAGATGTCTTGCAGGTCTGATGGAGTGGACTGGGCCCTGAAGTTCTGCTGCACCAATTCCCTGTCCTGCGTGTGCCACAGTTCCACGACGCCTGACATCGGGGTTGTGCTCCACTCAGATGGAGGTGGGTGCCGCTGGCAGATCTCAGGTGGGTTGGGAAACCTTGACATCGGATGCGGCCGCTGTAGGGGTTGTTGCGGCTGATGTGGAGCTTGTTGCTGCTGGACTCTCCCACCATGTTCACTTGCTGCTCCCACAGGATGTGTTTTTTCTGCGTGTCTTTGTAGCCAGACATTTTCACATTCAACCACCTCCTCTTTCTGCTCCTCTGTGACGTCTGTTTCAACTTGAGGAGTGGGCTTCTTCCTCCACCAGACTAGAGAAGGAGCAGTGATGTCTGGCTGCTCTCCTCTGGCTCAGACCCGTTCTCCCAAACATCAGAAAGAACAGCAGGAGGAAAACAGCAGGAGAAGGAACAACTGCAGGAGCGCCCTGAGGAGCATCAACTGATGCTCCAGAAGTATGTGGTGCAGGCCCTGGACTGGAGCCTGACTTGGCGCACCATTTTGTTTCTTTGGCAGGCTGCAGGAACCAAAATGAACTGAAGAAATGTTGTGTAGCAGGGTTAAATATCAATTGTGAGCGCGGACGAGTGAGAATACAGTGATTCATCGTGGGGCACAGTGATAAGTGAAGCCACGTGAAAGCGCGTGACAATCGTGTCAGTTCTTTGACAGCTTTTGTGTCCATTTGAAACAAAGTGTGACCGTATGCGCTCCAAGAACCATCAGGAATGCACTTCGACTGCTGTCACACCCTATTATGGATCACCACTAACCACCATGTATTGACGCGCTCAGGTGCAAACTCCAGGACTTGGGGATATTTGTGACATTTGTGGATTGTCACGATTTTGGAGATTTTTTGGCAGCCAAAAACATGCTCCACGAATGTCCACATATGCATTACGTCACATTATGAATGTCATGAATGTGCCATGATTGACAGGAAAATGGTATTCATGATGCATTGTGCATATGTGTAAAGGCAGGGTAACATTCAGGCTCTTAATGACTTCCTGGACTCGGCTATTAGAGGCGTATCTGTATGTGGTGAAACTGATCAACTTGCAGAGGCATTCACTTATCTTAGCAGTGACATTCATGCCTCTGGATTCTTTGCCTTTGAGGTTAAGTAATGCTTATGGAAGTCACACAGCAACATTGTCACTGCATCTATGCTGTCATTAAGAATACTGTGCCATGTGCTGCACTTTTTCCATTCGTTCTGCAAGTTTTCTTGTGTTCACATGTAATTGGAGTGTAAACATAATTTTGTTGTTGTTGCACTCGTGTAATGACAATGACAATAAATCTCATCATCATCATATAGAACAACACCTCTCCTGCCAACGTACCCGTCTTTACTCGGGAGTCATACATCATAACTGGGAATGATGTCACACCTGATTTAAATGTGTTACATTTTTCATACAGCACCGCAGGCCACAAAATAAACTGTTTACCTACAAGATTTTGCAGTATAGAGTGCAATAAAAACATATTCGGTCCTCTAAAGAGTCCTTATGGAAGAGGACAGATTTCTTGATGCAAACACATCCTCACTGCATATTTTTTGAACATGTCCAAACTTTGATCATGTCCTCCGCATACTTGGAGAATACACTGAATCATTAATACTTTCTCCTGCATTTCTAATAAGGTGTACATGTTCATTTGTAATAAGGTGTACATGTTCTCATTGTATCCCCCCAGGTTTTGTGGATGTTGTGGAAACATGGCTGTGTGTGTGTGTTAATTTTTTTTTTTTTTGGAGGTGGGGGGGGGGGGGGGGGGGGGGGGGCGGTGGGGATTAAAATATGTAGCCAAGGTGATATTTCACAACAACAACAACCAGCAGACTGTGGTCCCTTAATAGAATGTAACTGCCCATCCCTGAGCCAGAAGAACGAGGGAGGTAATGGTCTAGTGGTTAAGCGTTGGGACCAGAGGATCCTCGGTTCAAATCCCAGCCTGACCGGAAAATCACTAAGGGTCCTTGGGCAAGGTCCTTAATCCCCTAGTTGCTCCTGGTGTGTAGTGAGCGCCTTGTATGGCAGCGGCCTCACAGCTGAGTGAATGTGAGGCATTATTGTAAAGTGCTTTGAGCGTCTGATACAGATGGAAAAGCGCTATATAAACGCAGTCCATTTAACTTTTGTCATCCACAGTTACATCCTGCTGCACATCTGTGTTTTATACCTTGTTCTTGGTGTATGTCCTCTAACCTCTTCACTGATTGGAGACTCTTCTCTCTGACCTCACTTTTATAACAGATGTATAGCACCTTACACTGTAAGCCATTGTTCAACTCGTCCTTGCTGCTCACCTTTGGATTTTACACCAACAGTTACTTTGTTTGTTTTAGATTACTGACAAATTCACCTGGTGTGGAACGCCACGAGGCAAAATAACTCCAGGCTCTGATCTCTAGGCCTGCAGCTTGAAATGATGAGGTGTTTAAAATTGCACACTTATCAAAAGACTCCATTAATGTCTGTTCTGTTTGTTTTTAACAGGATTAAAGTGACAGTACAGCACGTGTGCAGGGAATGCTGGTCTGATTTACTTAAATGATTATAAGTGGAAAATAAAGATACGTAATAATTAGGCTGTCCTGACTGTGACGATGCTGTTCTTCATCAGTGCTCAACACTACGGGATAACAATGGACACTTAGATTTCAGAAGGAACAATGAAAAAAACAAAAAACAAACAAAAAAAAAACAAAAACAATGGAACTAGGAAAGGTGTTTTTCTGACTTGTTCAGGAGTTCAGCTCATTGATTAACTGATTGACTGATTTAGAAATTCCATACAAAACATAAACAAAATAACATGTTAAAACATATGCCTAATACATTTTATGGAATTTCAAGGACAACACAAGAAAGTTAAATGACTTATTTCCATTGCGGTCCTTACATAAAACAAACACAATAGGCAACAAAGATAAAATCTAGATATATCAACAAAAAATAATAAAAACACTAAAAGATAAAAAATAAAAAAAAACAACTAAGAAGCAAATAATAATAATATACAGTTATACAAAGTGGCCAGACTAACTTTCTAGAATACTGTTGAGCAGAAATGACTTGACCATTCTCTTAAAACAGTTCGGATTATCACAAATTTGTACACCTGTTGGCAAATTATTGCAACTAAATGAACTGGAATGAATAATGATGAGTGACTAGATCTAGTTCTGTTATTATGTACCTCAGAAACACAACGAAAACAGCTGTGGAAATATTTGGGATGGTTACCATGAACAATTTGATGAACATCATGTAAATTAAACTGAGTTACACATTTATCTACCGGTAACCAATTAAGTTGTGCAAAGTGCAAGTAATCTAAAAGAGATCTGGCTGAAAGATGAAGAGAACAGTTCTAATAAGTTTGTTTTGACATAGCTGTAGTTTGTCCTTGATAGCTTGTGACAAATTGGTATACCATGAAGTACAAGCATAGTCTCCATGACACATCCAGTCATATTTTGCCACAGTTTCCTCATTTGTTCTTTCAAAAAGATGAAAGATTTTATTTTTTCCTGAGGAATTGAGTGGTAGTTGCTGTCATGCATTGGGAAGGCGCAACGCATTGATGACAGAGGAGGCAGCAAAAGGCAGATGTTGCTTCATTGTGCTCTTGATGATTGATGGGTACTTTTGGTTCTTCTGTCAAAGTGACTGACTCACGCTCCCCGATTCTCTTCAGACTGCATAAGAGGTATCGGTAAACGTGCATTTTGTCATCGCTGGCATTTATAGCAAAGACAGCATTGAAGATTTGAACTCAAGATCAATTTGACAATTTGTTCCACCCCTTGTCTTGTAAAATGATGCAGCACTGACACAGAAGCTTTTTATTTTTATTCTGAAAGCCGTTTCCACAACATTAATGCTGTAGGTTTTTTATTTTGCATATACAAAGAGGCATGGATGTGAAAAAAGAATTCAGAAAAACAACAAAGCATTAAGAAGTGTGATTCATCAAAGTTTGAGTGCTCAGCATCCAAGTGTTTACCGCAGTGCACAGCATGTGTCACATGTGGATGGAGTGGTGGGTCCAAGAGTGCACACAGACCCTTCGCATCAGATTTGCAGCTCATGGACAATTTTGTTCCTAAGCAACCTGGCTGCCAAACTTTGTCCAAGTCTTTTCTTTTATAACAGCGTCACTCAGAAACTCGGGATGACCTCAATTAGTTTCTCTTCTCTCTTTTGTTTTTGTCATATTTGTGGACAGTGAAGTGGACAGTTATTATGCAAAACTCACCAACAGAACACGATGCATTTTGCTGAATTTGTGCAGAGCAGTGATTTGTGGCTTTGCGATGAAACAATACTTTTGGATGTTGGTTGTGCAAACAAAATAAAAACATCTATCAAGCAGGTCAAGTGTGGACTGCTTTCATTGCAAGATTGAAACCCCCTCCTAACAATATGCGCATGCACGTACGCACGCACATCATTCACTCTTTTCAAAATTCATAAAATAATCAGCAAGGAGCACACATTGTTACCAGTATTAGCTATATAATTAAAGAGTCGTATTGTGGTAATGTACATAAAACTAATATAATAGTTAATAGGTGTTTTTAATCAGATTTTAAATAATATAATAAAGACCTCATAGAAACTGATTTGTGCATTACCAATACTTTAAGACAAAAAAAAAAAACAAAAAAAAAAAACAGGTGTCAAAGACAGGGTTGGTTTCTGTGCCTGTTGATTTAATTGAAATAAATAAATAAAACACCAGGCAGCACAGTGGCTTAGTGGTTAGCACTGTTGCCTCACAGTGAGAAGGTTATGGGTGCTGGAGCATATCCCAGCAGCCATAGGGCGTGAGGTGGACAGGACACCAGTCTATCACAGGGCCACATATAGACATATGGACAAATAAATGCATTCACACTGTCACGTACACCTACGGTCAATTTTTCCACTTTCCACACACACACACACACACACAATGCATCTGGACAGTATTCACAGTGCTTCAATTTTTCACATTTTGCTATTTTACAGCCTTATTTCAAAAAGGAGTAAATTCATTTTCCCCTCAAAATTCTATTCACAACAACCCATAATGATAATAAAAGTTTTTTCAAAGTTTTTGCAAATGTGTTAAAAATAAAAAAATAAAGACAAAGAAATCACATAAGTATTCACACCCTTTGCACAATATTTTGTTGGTGCACCTTTGACAGCAATTACAGCCTCAGGTCTTCTTGAATATGATGCAATAAGCTTGGTGCCCCTATCTTTGGGCACTTTTGCCCATTCCTCTTTGCAGCACCTCTCAAGCTCCATCAAGTTGGATGGGGGGGTGTCAGTGCACATCCATCTTCAGATCTCTCCAGAGATGTTAAATCAGATTCAGATCTGGGCCCTGGTTGGGCCACTCAAGGACATTCACAGAGTTGTCCTGAAGCCACTCCTTCGCTGTGTGCTTAGAGTCATTGTCCTGCTGAAAAATAAACTGTAACTCCAGTCTGAGGTTAAGAGCGCTCTGGAGGAAGTTTCTATCCAGGATGCCTCTGTAAATTAGAATTCAATTATTGTCTCATCACATGAGAGAATTTTGTTTCTCATGGTCTGAAAGTCCTTTAGGTGCCTTTTGCCAAACTCCAGCTGTGCTGCCACGTGCCTTTTACTAAGGAGTGGCTTCCATCTAGCCACTCTACCATACAGGCCTGTGTGTGAGGGACATTTCATCGTGATGTCAGTGAGCCATCACCAATGGACAATAGGATTGACCATTTGCCCAACTCTACAAGATACACGTTATTATAGGCTCTATCAGAAACTGAAGTGCAACCTTGGCAATAACCTCAAACCTGGAAACTGTGAGGATTTGGGTTTTGCTGTTTGTGTTTGTGTGGTGGTTTTGTCTTTTATTTTTTCTGCTCGTGGTTTGTGTCACTGCTTTCTCTTGTCTGTCACTTGGGTGCTTGGTAATGGGTGGTTCCCTTTTCCTTTCCACGCCCTGCTTTGGAGCTTTCTCTCACACCTGTTTCTCATCTCCTGCTCATTACACCCTGTATTTAAGCCTCTCTTCTCTCACTCCTCTCTGCTAAGATGTTGTGCCTTGTTGCTTTTGCCTCCAGCTTTTCTTCAGAGTCCTTGTCTTGATTGCTGTCATTTTGTGAACTATCTACCTGTTTTGTGGACCTCACCTTTTGCCTGATGTTTTGGTTACCTTTGCTGATTATTGACTGTCTTCTTGTGTACCAAATCTTGCAAGCCTCCTCTGTAAAACCTTTTGAATGGCCAACAGCTGTGTTTGAGCCCAGCATTTGTGCCCAGCTATTTCAGGTTACACACGCCTTCACTAACCACTCAGTGCACAGTAACCGTCAAGGGCAGAAGCACATTGTGGGCTCAAATTATTCAGCAAACTAATTTTTCTGTTTCCTCAAGCCAAATATTATTCTTGAAAATGACCAGAAACACATGCTGACCTCTCACACCATTGAAATCCCAAACAAAAAGTCATCAGATTGTACAAAAAAGAAACAACAACAACAAAAAAAACAAAGAATAGCAGATGTGATCATGGATCTAAAAGCTTATTGAACCTTTGAACCATTTCAGAAATTTAACTACAAAATGCACATTTTGTTTTAGTGTTAGACTAATGGAGCTAGAACCTCCATGAAAGCTGGTCACAAATTACGAAGTCATGAATGAAAGCTGGTTTGCTTTCTGTTGGTGCCCAAAATGCTGCCCGAACTCCTGTTTGCACTGTCTACCATTGTGATGTGTGACTTCTGTCTGTGTATGTGTGTGTGACCCCCATCACTGTGAGCTGTGAAGCATTAACCTGCAGCTTGTACGCCATCACATCGGTCACGACGCTGTTTCTTCCTGACAGTCCAAAAGTCAACTGGTCTGCGGAGCTGTTTGTCTCCCGCACTTTAGGATTTCTAAGTGTTCACCCTTTGTCTTTGCACATCTGTTTTTTTGGTTCTTTGGGACTCCCAGCAGATGCTCCATGACAGCTCAGAAATATGTGTTATCAAGATGCAGTTTCGAGCCATTTCAGAGCAGCGTATTACACAGCAGAAGTGAAGACTTGGATTTAGATTTGTTCTATGGATATATGCACTGACCTTTATTGCATTTAATCTCTACTTTGGGGCCTGCAGTACACTGTAGTCTTTGTATAATATTTGTTTTTGAGTCTTCATAAGACAAAACTCTGCTTCTCAGTTTAGACATGATGCAATTCTTAAACAGTGATACAGTGTTGAATCATTTAGCATTTAAAGCTACAGTGTGTAGGTTTTGGAGTCGATGAGCAGAAATGTAACATAGCATTTAAAACCACATTTTCATACATTTAGAATGAGCCCTGCATGGCAGTGCCCCCCCAGTGGAGGCGGCCATATTGATGCAATGTTCCAAAAAGGACATATGACTTGGTGGCCAGCAGGAGGTGCTGTGCTGTAAAATAAACCTCATTCCCCAATGCCAACAGATGTTCTAGCAACAGTCGTTATAAGCCTTGGGGTTAGAGTGCTAGCTTTGAGTTTTCAAATGCCTCCTCGCTGTATGAATAAAACCTCTGTCACTGACACTCCAACGTCCATGATGCTAAAATCCACAATTGCTGTGCAGTCATCCAGATGGAAAATGATTACTCCGTGTGCATTTTTCCACATTAAATGAAATTTATGAAAGTGTTTACACAGTGGGCAGTTTCTTTTATAATTTCTGAGTGTATAGCATGGTTTACACATAGATGGTTTTGTCGGCGGGTAGTACGTAGGCCGAAGTTCGCGGTAGTTCCGGCTGTTTTCGCGGTGGAAAGGGGCAGACCATTTTGCCGGCATTTTGACCACCATACTAGCCGCTAAATCCTTCGAATAAAGTGGCGTTTTGATGCCGTAGCATCCGGCACACGTCAAGCAACAGGGGTTAATACCCAGTTCTATCCTTTACAATCGCAGGTTAAGACGCGCGTGAGAACGGCGGTGTTCTGCTGCCGCCGTTAATGCCCTGTGTACCGCTGGATTTATCCAGACAAATCCTGCGTTACTCCAGGAACTTTTGCATATAGGCACCGCCCCCAGAGTATAATAGGCTGAAGCAGCTGTCACTGCAGGGGGAGGGAGCTCATCCTCAGCCTTTTCTTCTCTTTCCTTTTCCCTTCCTCATCGTGTTGCTCGTCTCCACCACAGGGCTACCCTCTACTTCTGAACCAGACCTCTTGGTAAGTCCTTGCCACTGCCAGTTTTCTTTTAGGAGGCATACTGGAGCTTCTCTGCAAAAATATCTGGAGCTGGCCGCGAGTGAGAGGCCTGCATGCAGCGCGCTAGCGTTTTTATATTGACCGCCGCCTAGCGGTTGTTTGGAACACTGTTAACCAGGAGGTGGCGTTTAGAATGGCGTACTGTCCGCTTGCGCTGCCGTTTTGTCTGCCTCTGTCGCCGGTTAAAACGCCCTTGAGGATTCATTTCAGCACAGATGGACACTGATGATGCAGTACCACATGACATTCTCCAGCTTCTCAGATTGGCTGTGATTGAGCGATCATCTTGCGAGTAGACACAAACTAGAGGTAAGAAGTTACGGTTTCAGGAAGTGGTGGATCGAAGCATTTGTGACGTTCTGTTGCTGAGATATTAGTAGAAATATAACAGAAATTAGACTCTGGATGCGGTGGTGCCTCTGAGGACCCAGAGGGTTTTAAAAAATGTTTAGGGTTTGGCTTTGGATGAGTGCTGTGGTATGTTTTCTCTGAAATGCAGGAAAAACGCCAGAACAATCAAATATTACTTCCAACACTATGCACATCAAGAAGTTTGGCACAGTGGCAGAATTCTGTTATGGTGCAGAATCAGATCCAATCCCAGATATTCCCACCTTCCCGTGTGCATGGAGCAGACCCTGACCAGCAAGCAGACAGGGACCTGATCCAGCTGGAAAGTAGAGGATGTCTGAGTCTGTGCTGTTCCAGTGAGCCTGCTCACTCACACTGAGCTTGCAGACATTATATTGTCATCATTGTGAATGTGTTAAAATAGAATACACACAGTATCAATCAGTCAGTCAAGCTTTCTGGCAGAATAAAGAAAAAAAAAATTGTGTCCACAAGAATTTTATCACCCATCAAAATTATCTGTGACAACAACCACAAAATAATAATAATATAGGAATGACAGAAAACAAAGTGATTGGGATCAGCTGAAAAATGGAAGTGGCATTTAAAGCTGAAAAGACATCAATCTCATTCTGCCTGTTTGTGTTTCTCAAAAACAATTTTTCCTCACAGAAGCCAGAATTAAATGAGAAATCACTACAAATCATACAAAACACAAACATAGTTCCTTGGGAGGTCATCATATTTCTTCCATACTTGAACTGTGTTTATTGCATGAAGGAGGGGCAACTCTGAACAGAAAGACACATGTTTTATGATACATTATCAGACGGCATTAAATCTGACTGCTGACGCGTGCTGAGGGCACCGTATCACCTGCAGAACAGACCCACGACTTGTGATGTTGTGAGCTTTAAATATTGTCCTCCGAGTATATTTAAACTCTATGAGCTGTTACATCAGTGTCAGAACAAATTTTAAAACTGTCACAGACACTCATAGGTCCATTTAACAACATTTAAGACTCTACTGGGATTTGTTTTTTACAGTGTCACATTCCCAGATGTGCTTTTCTAATGACTTCCATTCACTGAAATGATTTCCAAGAGAGTTTTTAAAAGAAAATTATTTCAGTTTGCTTCAATTCAGCTTGTACCACAAGGGAAATATAGTTTGCAAACAGGATCAAAACTAATAAGGCAGTGAGTTTTTCCTGTCATCTACAGTACTCAGAAAAGACTGAAGATATTAATGTGGTTATTACAGTCATTCTATTTTCTAATGTTCTTTTTTTATAGTTCGTCATTTTATGCTGAACCAGTGTGTGTGTATATCTATATACAATACAGTGTCCTCAAAGTGTTGGGCCTCTTGATATTTCATACATTTTAATTTGTTTATGCCATTTCAAATACAAAAAGCAAATCAGGCTTCTCAGTCTAAAAATTAAAAAATTATCTTCCTTAAACTCAAACAAAAGGCAAATCTCTACAATTTTCAATTTTATTTTCATTTATATAGTGCCATATCACAACAAAGTTGCCTCAAGGCGCTTCACACAAGTAAGGTCTAACATTACCAACCCCTAGAGCAAACACACAGGCGACAGTGGTAAAGAAAAACTCCCTCTGATTTGAGGAAGAAACCTCAAGCAGACCAGAATCAAAGGGGTGACCCATTGCTTAGGCCATGCTACCGACACAATAGACAATACAGGAAATTTTGGGAGTCCATGCTGGTCTCCAGGATGGGAGGCCTGCAAAGGAAAACAACTTGATATAAATTAATTAAAAAAATATATAAATCCAAGATGATGGGTTGCATAAGTGATGGAATGCTTTGGTATAATACTTGTAATCAAGTTTTTTTTTTTCCAGATAAGTCAGGGGATGGATACATGAACATTTCCAAGTCACTGAATATGTCTGAGATGCAAGCCTAGATTTGATGTTTTGGTGAAAGAAAATCTTTCTGTTTTTGATGAGGTTGCCAGGTATGCACTTTCAGCCCAGTCTCACGTTTTTTTTTTTTGTTTGTTTGTTTGTTTGTTTTTTATCCTCCCGTCACAAAATGATTAAAATTTTCATGATCTGTTGGCATGATGTTTAACATGCATAGATGCAGGATTTTGCATTTGAGTATAATATTTAGGCAGGCTCAAGAAATGAAACGTCTTTTTTTTTTTCCTGAAGAAAATTCTGAGGTAGGTTTTCTACCCAATGCATTATTCCCCAAAGGCAACCAATAGAGGATAATAAGCAATTAGTGAATTAGTTTGAATGAATTAGTCAGTCTGATGTACTTATAAAATCAGGGGCTAATTAACCCCAAGTAATTTGCTTTGACAGGTAAGGCTAGTTACACAGCAAAAAAAAAAAAAAAAAACAGGAAGTTGACAAACTGTTGCAAACCTGAGGAAATCCCAATCCAGTTTTCTTTTTATGAGTTCCTATTTTTTGTACAAATTAATTGGCACGTCTTTTTTTAATGACCTTTCTTCTGTGCTTTATTACTGCACCTTCAGCTACAATGAAATCTGTCTGAATTATGATTGTGTCTATCTACAAAGATTTCACTGTTTTCTTCAGCTTTATGGGTGATGAAGGATACAGTGTGTGGAGGTGAGATTAACATCTTGGTGACTTATTTTATAAAACCTTTAATGGCCGTAAAGCAGCAGTGAAAACACTAAAACCCTTAGCAGAGCCTTGTAAGCAACAAAATACTTATGTCTTGTGTGTAAAACAGTATTCGCTCTACGGTGTGTAGTAGATGATGTAATATTTGGCCCAGAGGAGATACTGCATGTTGTTTGTCTTCTTTCCGTATGAGTGAATCTGAGCTTGTTGTTCACACAGAAACCTTAAATCCCAAGAACAGTCCAGCAATGTTTAATGTTTTATTGTAATTACGGTCAATTGGCATAGTTTGCTCAGCCTGATGATGGCGGTTGCTATGGTGAAGTGCGGCCCTCTTATGTGAAAATAGACAGTTATCTTGAAATGGGCTGAAATGAACACTCAACCTCGTTTCAGTGGTTTCATGCCGTGTTATGTTTCCATAGTACGGATGTGCTGTGTGGGAGAGCTGGAGGACTGCTTGGATGCCGTCGGCTGTTCAAAATAATACTACCAATGATTACTGCTGAAGAGTTGGTTTGTCTGATTCACACAGAGAACATATGAAAGAATTACTGAGGCGAAATATATGAACATATACATTCAAATATGAACCCGGAACATCCCTTAAGATTTGTAAATTCTCAGCCATAACCTTTAGAGATTAGACTGGAAATGGCAATGTAGAAGGTCATGTCTGGTCATGGGAGCATGCACTGGAGTCCACCATACTGTGAAACCATCTTGGGTCCTGTGATGGTAACCCCACAGGTAGACAACTGGGTCATCTCCACCTCTCCAGAATAGACATCAATCTGTTGCACACAGGTGAAAAGTGAGTGTACCCTTGGCCTTCTTCAGCTACTGAAGTGTTCATGCTGAGGCACCTGCATGTTGGATCAAGGCAAGAGAAATGTGCCACATGGTCAAAACGTTGTAGTTGACATTTCCTTGAAATGCAAGGGAATGTCAAATAAGTTTGATGCTGCCCCCTGCTGTGCAAGCAGGGTCAGCAGTCTGCAGGAGACTTGTTTGGTGACAGAGGAGGCACACGATCCGGATTTATTCTTTTTAGAAAAATGTTTTGAGAACCACACTATACCCCCATCACACATACGCCGATTGAGGCCGAATTGGAGTCAGAATGACACATCTGGCCACAATCGGGAAATATTGACTTGCGGTCCAAAGACCAATGGATGGCAGTCTGTGAGCACCTGCATATTTGGTCCCATTCGCTCAGCTGTACTGAGTGTGTTGCACATGTTCAAAACACTCTTGGCACCACTGAAATGGAACGCACATCTGATGGCGGTCTATATTGCAGTTTTTGCATCATCTGATTGCAGTCTACATATTCCGTTGGCATCAAAACAGCATCTGAAATGATCTGATCGTGATTAATTGAGCTCTGAGATCCATCAGTCACAGCAAAGCCTGCCGGCATGTTGTGGGATGTCCACCACCACTGGACCCAGCCAGGGAGGGCAAAGAAAATGTTGATATAACATGTATGTGGCACACATTCATCATATACAGTGAATGTGAACAGCGCACAATCAAACGGAAAGTACCGTGTCTCATGCGCAGTAATGCATCATAGCACGTCGGGCACGGAGTTGAACGAATCTCCAGTACTCCTGCTCGCTTTCTTGCTGGCTGCAAACTGCAAAAGCGACCTCCAGAATGGGGTGTCTCATTACTCCACGTCTCATTGAGACACACCTCCATTCAGAACTTCCCCCTTGCCCTCTGCATCCAGCAGAGCAGCCCACAGCACTTGGGGAGATGTTTCAGCACACACAGACGGCTCCTGGATCAGAAAACTCCACAAGTTGTATTGGAAATGTCCGATCCGTGAAATATTGGTATCATAACCCAATACCAACTTTGGGTCGATCGGCCCCATCCCTAGAAATGGCACCAAATAGGAATAAAAACTGTGATTCTAATAGGTAGACACAAAAAAAGCTGTTTATTTGCTCTGCAGAGCTGTACCAAAGGCCTATTAGGGAACTGAGCTAGAATTGCAATTTTCCTTTTTGGACATTAGTCATGTACCATTTCCATAGATTATTTGAGGTCATCAATCAAGCAGAAGCAATATTAAAGTCTTTTATTATAATTGAAGTTTTACCAAAACATCCACATTATGCTGTGTGATTTTGTACATTTGAAAACAACCAGTACTCAACTGTGCAATTTCAGGGTCTATTTAGGCAAATGTATTCAAATGATGAAACTGGTACTACTTTACTGGCAATGAAATGTGTCTACATAGGTGTCAGATGGTTTCGATGTTTGAACACTGCATCCAGGGAGATAATGTCTCTGATTAGCTGCTGGGTTATCCATGTTAAACCTGCAAAATCAATTCGTCTTAGAATCTCTCCAGGAGTAATTTTGCTTTATAATCTAATCTGATTTAATGGAAATCAAGACAAGTGAAAAACAGGAAAACTGAGAATGCATCTAAACCCACAGGTGGGATTTGTAGCTAATGGATTGATGGAGGGTTATGAATTATACATGATTCACTGAAAGAACTGTTTTGAATCATTTTAAAATCCATTACTGTGCTTCAGTGATCCAGACAAATCCAAGTCAAGGTAGTTTAGAGGCAAATGGAACCATTTCTGGTGAAACTTGTTTATATACACAGGAAGTAGAAATAAACCCTACATGGGCTCTAGGACAGTTGGTGTCAGTGTCCATTCACTGATTCTGTAGAGTTAAGCAGATGAAACTACAGGACTCCTCTGGGATGGGATGCCAGTCCATCACAGATTACTTCCCCAAGCAACACTGGTATCCATTTACAGCTGGTTGGACTGAGGCAATGCAGGTGAAGGGTCTTGTCCAAGGACACAGACAGGTAGCATGACTGGGAATCAAACCCATGGCAACATATTGGTCGCACAAGTCCTTATCCCACTGATTACCTGCTTTTCTCTTCTCACAGCAAATTTACCCCAATGTCTTGCCAACTGTTCTGTTTCCACTTTACTGTTACTTTTTATAATGCTGATATGCTGCAATTTACATTGTGCATAATCTGAGCACAGAGTAAGGTACATGGTGCAATGAGATGTATTTAGTCAGTTAATGAATTGTGGGTGTGTTTTCAGATTTTCAGTCGTCATTTCCTTTAAGAGTAGTGTGTGCCTAGGCTTGGTGCATTGCTGTTTAGATGGTGGACTCAAGTGAGAGGGTTTCTGGTGATGACTTGCTCACAAATGTCAAAACACACACAAGAAGTAGTCTTCCACCTCAACATCCCGAAGTGAAGCAGCTCTTTGGGTCCTGCAACACTTCCTCTTCATCTCCTGTATCGTTTCAGGACCACCCTGTGGCAAGATGATTCTTGGTCCTCTCTGCCTGAGAATCTGGGGCTAAAGCATAATCTGAGTGCACAGTAAGGTACATGGTAAAAAGGGGCAGTATTTAGTCAAAGAATTATGGGTGTGCTTTTTGTATATATGAAACAAGCCAATCAGAGTGTTGTCGGTATTTGCCTTTAAGGCCCTGTCACACATAAATGGAACCAGCCCCACATGGCAAATATTGCCATAATCCGACACAGTCGGGAGTAAAAGAGGAGTGGTCAGCCGCGTCAGAACGCATCCGGAGTACCTCATCCACACCTGCACAATGGCATCCAAAGTGCATGTAGACAACAGGTAGATGATACAGACTGCTGTCAGACAGCCATAAAAGGCATTGCAGACTGTCCAATGTCCAAACGTCTGGATGGCAAACACAGGACCGGACTGGGAGATAGGGCTGTGTTCCTCACGTACACATGCACCACGCACACACACGTGGGGCTGCAATTATCACTCAGCCATGTGTGTGTGTATATATATATGCACAACGCTGCATGAACCACTAAATGTGCGCAGGGCACACGTGCAGCTTTGCTGAAGGTTTGCTGGCAGTTGGCCATTCTGTGTTGTGAAAGTGACGTGACACGTACCCACAACAGGGGGCGGTAATGAACGGACAATGGATAAGCCAAAAGTAACAATTTAATGTTGTGAATCGCACAACGATGTACAGACAATAACAATATGGTGGACTGTCAATCATACACCAGGTGACGTGTGGGCAGGCTCGACGATAGGAGACGCCTGGCGAGAGAAGAGCTGGATCCCCACACAGCTTCCACCACCAACGGAGCTGAAGAACACCGGAGCCGCCAAGCCCTGCGCCCCAGGTGGCCGCTGTCTTCAGCAGTCAGACCCGGTACTGCTGGCAGAAAACAGAGACAGTCTTGATGAGTGTGAGTTCGCACACTCAGTAATCCCACAGTCAGTGTTCAGTAAAGGAGGGAGAACCTCCACCTCCAATCACACACTCGTGCAGCTCCTGTCTAACCACTTATCTGATTGGAGTGTGAAGCGAAGCCGTCGCTGATCACACCAAACGCCAATCCCACAGATAAGGCAAACACCACAGGATAACGGCTGCAAAAGAAGTTCAGATTATTACTCAACGTTTTGAGTCAGCAGAGAAAAGTACCTGAATGGTAGCTGATTTCTCGGCGGGGAGGTGGAGTTGCAGTCCAGCCTTTATGGTGGTGGTGATGAGTAGTGGATGAGTGACAGCTGGTACGGATGATGAGTGACAGCTGTCACTCCTGGTTGCTCCGACGCCCTCTCGTGCTTGAAGCCCGCACTTCAAGCAGGGCGCCATCTTGTGGTGGTGGGCTAGCAGTACCTCCTCTTCAGCGGCCCACACAACATTCTGTCCCCTACGTCAGACAGCGCCTATCCAGGGAACTTTCTTTTTTCCTTTTTGCTCACTTCAGGAGCACAACACAACTCTGGACACTGCAGTGGTTAGATTATCACATGGAATTCTTTTTTTTTTTTTTATCTCGGGTGAGAAGATTTTAACCACAGGCTGTGGTCCCAAATTCACGTCTGTGCTGTAAAACACTCCTGGACCGCTGTTGGAGGTGAGATTCATGTTTATTAATGCTGTCACAGCCTGGCACAACAGTTCCATGTCATATCTCCTACAGAGTTAGAAGGTGATCATTTATTACAGCGTGAGCAGCAAGGTCGAAAACCAACACTGAATGCCCTGACCTTTGATCCCTCAGGCTGCACTGCATTAAAAACCAACATCATTGTGTGTGAGCTCAGGAACACTTCAGAAAACCATTGTCAGTTAACAGTTCATCGCTACATCTACAAGTGCAATTTAAAACTTTACCATGCAAAGCGAAAGCCATACATCAACAACATCCAGAAACGCCACCGCCTTCTCTGGGCCTGAGTTCATTTGAAATGGACAGATGCAAAGTGAAAAAGTGTGCTGTGGTCTGAGTCCACATTTCAAATTGTTTTTGGAAATCATGGACGTCGTGTCCTCTGGACAAAAGAGGAAAAACAGCATCCAGATTGTTACCAGCACAAAGTTCAAAAGCCAGCATCTGTGATGGTATGGGGGTGTGTTAGTGCCCATGGCATGGGCAACTTACACATCTGTGATGGCACCAACAATGCTGAAAGATACATCCAGGTTTTGGAGCAACACATGCTGCCATCCAAGCAACATCTTTTTCAGGGACGTCCCTGCTTATTTCAGCAAGACAATGCCAAGCCACATTCTGCACGTGTTACAACAGCGTGGCTTCGTAGTAAAAGAGTGCAGGTACTAGACTGCCCTGCCTGCAGTCCAGACCTGTCGCCCATTGAAAATGTGTGGCGCATTATGAAGCGCAAAATACAACAGAGACTCCAGACGTTGAACAACTGAAGTCGTACATCAAGCAAAAATGGGAAAGAATTCCACCTACAAAGCTTCAACAATTAGTGTCCTCAGTTCCCAAATGCTTATTGAGTGTTGTTAGAAGGAAAAGTGATGTAACACAGTGGTAAACATATCACTGTCCCAGCTTTTTTGAAACATGTTGCAGGCATCCATTTATATATATAATTTATCACTTTGAACATTAAATATCTTGTCTTTGTGGTGTATTCAATTGAATATAGGTTGAAGAGGATTTGCAAATCATTGTATTCTGTTTTTATTTACATTTTATACAACGTCCCAACTTCATTGGAATTGGGGTTGTAGAACAAAGTGACTATTGTTAAAATAACAAAAGTTTGTTTTTGTTTGTTTCCTGTTAAACATTTATACATAAAACATAGTTTCAATTTCATGCTCAGAGATTTGTTCCAGCATGGCGTTAGCTGTCGGAGGGAGCGCTGTATCCACTTTATGACTGATACTTATCAAACAGTTGCTGCAAGCAAGAAATTAATGTCATTTGTATTCTTGTTTGTCCATTAAAGTAACAGTACAGTGAAGCAACTTGTGAAATGAATGCCCTTTTATACGCCTTAATATGCTTTTGGCTAATTAATTTCCATCATGCGCAATATAAAGTGGCGGATTTACAAGTTCCATCTTCAATTTGGTTGCAAATAAAAGGATAAAGAATCAGGGGAAAAAGCAGCCAAACATTTTGTTTGGATATATGACAATGAACAGCTGATCTATTTGTCCGTTTTACTTTATTTTTAGGAATCTCAGTGGTAAAAAAGAAAAAAAAAAAAAGAAAAAAACTCAAAAAAGATCTTGCACTTTACTGCCAGAAAGTATATATGTATTGTAGACATATACAAAGACAATGGTTAAATTTCTGGTCATGCTACCATGACATCTGTCACTTCATCATTCACTGAATATGGGGGTAAGCACCAGCACCGGGTGGCCTCAAGGCCTATAAAGGAATTAAAAAAATAGTGACCTAAGCTCAAAGACCCTGAGTTCTTTTTATTTTTGGGATCGCTAAGCACTTTCACCTCTGTACAATGCATAATCTCAGATATACGGAGGGAATGCAGGCATTCATCTGCAGCCAGATTACGATATATCACTATCACTAAGTAGCTGATATAAAAAAAGCCACTTCAGTATTCAGTGTGGAAAGACAGCTTTTAGTGCATGACGAGGTGTCTCTTTGGTCTCTGTGCAAATAAACCTTGAAATATCAAACACACTGAGCTGTTGGTGTTAAAGGTAATCAGAATTTAATGAAATAAGTGTCATCTCTGGCTGTTAAGAGGATTTGGGATTACTGAGGAAACAGCTCAAGGAGAACACAAATAAATTACCTTGGTAGCAGGCAGGGTTTAATAATACGAAGACCAGTGGGTGTCATGTTTCATCACTTTATACATCAATATTAATTCCAAAACCTCACTGCAGAGATTGAATGAAGTAGTATATCTAAGCAATAACTGTAACAACAGTATCATCTCATTTGAGCTTTGGAAACTGTCTTCTTCTTCTATATTATAATAGCCATGTGTGTGTGTGCGCGCGCGCGTGTATATGGACTCGATTCCAGACAAACTGGGGAGACCTGATGTTTTCCATTTGGTATACTTCTGTATTGATAGGATGTTGTGCACCATGAAATGTTACAGGCTGAATAAACAGCCAGTTATGAAACCAGTTTCACGACCAAACATCACACACAAACATTTTGAGGTATTATTTATTAATAATTTACGCTGTCAGCATTAGCATGCTAGCTTTAGCTTTGCAGCCCTAAAGCCTTGTTCACACCGTGACTGGCATAAAAAGCAATAATGCTCATTTCTGGTTTGTTTTGTTGAGAGACCGTAGTAAAAATACTTACCAAGTGTGTCATTTATCATAAAGTTTCACGTTTCTTTGGCTTGTTCATCTTACAGGTCTCTTTGTTATGGTGTTTTGAACTACGATCCTACAGCCAGCGCAAAAACACGAACTCCACAAAAACTCTAAAGGGTCTTAAATCTGTTCACATTACAGAGCTGGAGGCGTCTTTTTGACAGTGTGCAGCTCTGTATTTGTGGCAATATATGTAAAACATTAAATTAATTGGAAAAAAAAGTCTTTTATAAACCAGATTTCACTGACCAGTGAAAAATGAATTTGGAGAGATCTCAATACTGTAATTCACATCACCTCTGTTTAAAGCTTCAAGTGAATGAATCACCCACTTGATGAAAGAAATTTGCATTTTGTGACATGTTATATGCAGCCGCATTTTTGCTGGTTTAAAAGTGAGTGAAAAGACGTTCACCCAGTTTTCAACCAAATATCAGCGTTGAAATTATGTCTTGTGCTCACTGGGATATGTCAACTCAACCACATGGGGTGTGCAGCCAGTACATTCTGAGTGCCGGTCCCAAGCCCAGATAAATGAGGAGGGTTGCGTCAGGAAGGGCATCCGATGTAAAACAAGCCAATTCAACTATGCAGCGTAAGAATCGAATTTCCATACCGGATTGGTCGAGTCCCTGGTTAACAACATCCACCACCGGTGCTGTTGCCCAACAGGATGCCGGTGGAAACTGGGCTACTGCTGGGTGAAGATGAAGAAGAGGAGGAGAACGTTTCCACAGACAGCGGGAGAAGAGGAAAACCAGAAGGGTGGAAATGAGAGTGGGGACTTTGAATGTTGGTAGTATAACTGGTAAAGGGAGAGAGCTGGCTGATATGATGGAGAGGAGAAAGGTAGACATATTGTGTGTGCAAGAGACCAAGTGGAAGGGAACAGGAGCATCGGCGGTGGGTACAAGTTGTTGTACCATGGTGAGATAAGAAGAGAAATGGTGTTGGGGTCATCTTAAAGGAAGAGTATGTTAAAAGTGTGTTGGAGGTTAAGCGAGTGTCTGACAGGGTGATGAGTGTGAAGTTGGAAATTGAAGGGGTGATGATGAATATCATCAGTGCATATGCCCCACAGGTAGGTTGTGAGATGAAGGAGAAAGAAGATTTCTGGATTGAGTTAGATGAGGTGGTGGAGAGTGTGCCCAAGCATGAAAGAGTGGTGATAGGAGCGGAATTTAATGGGCATGTTGGTGAAGGGAACAGAGGTGATGAGGAAGTAATGGGTAGATATGATATCAAGGATAGGAATGGGGAAGGACAGATGCATTGATTTTGCAAAAAGGATGGAAATGGCTGTGGTGAATACCTACTTTAAGAAAAGGGAGGACAGGGTAACTTATAATAGTGGAAGAAGGTGCACACAGGTGGACTACATTTTATTATAGGAGATGCAAGCTAAAAGAAATCATAGACTGTAAGGTGGTGGCAGGAGAGAGTGTCGTTAGACAGTATAGGATGATTGTTTGTAGGATGATTTTAAAGGTAAAGAAGAAGAAGAGGGTGAGAGCTCAACAAAGGATCAGATGGTGGAAGCTGAAGGAGGAAGACTGTTTAGCGAGCAGGTGAGAGAAACACTGGATGGAGGGGAAGCAATCTTGGACAATTGGAAAAGTACTGCAGATGTGGTGAGTGAGACAGCTAAGACAGTACTGGGTGTGACATCTGGACAGTGGAAGGAAGACAAGGAGACTTGGTGGTGGAATGAAGAGGTCCAGGAAAGCATAAGGAGAAAGAGGTTGGCAAAAAAGTTTTGGGAATATCGGAGAGATGAAGAAAGTAGACAGGAGCACAAGGAGATGCAGTGTAAGGCGAAAAGAAAAGTGGCAGAAGCAAAGAAAAAGGCATATTGCGAGCTGTACAAGAAGTTGAATAGTAAGAAAGGAGAAAAGGACTTGTACCGATTGGCCAGACAAAGGGACAGAGCTGAAAAGGGAGTGCAGCAGGTTACGGTGGTTAAAGATGCACATGGTAATGTGCTGACGAGTGAGGAGTGTATGTTGAGAAGGTGGAGAGAATATTTTGAGGAGCTGATGAATGAAGAAAATGAGTGAGAGAAAAGGCTGGATGATGTGGTGAGAGTAAGTCAGGAAGTGCAAGAAATTAGCAAGGAAGAAGTGAGGGCTGCTATGAAGAGGATGAAGAGTGGAAAGGCAGGTGGTCCAGATGACATTCCAGTGGAGGCATGGAAATGTCTAGGAGAGATGGCAGTGGAGTTTCTAACCAGATTGTTTAATAAAATCTTGGAAAGTGAAAGGATGCCTGAGGAGTGGAGACAAAGTGTGCTGGTTCTTATTTTCAAGAACAAGAGTGATGTGCAGAGCTGCAGTAACTACAGAGGCATAAAGTTGATCAGCCACAGCATAAAGTTATGGGAAAGAATAGTAGAAGCTAGGCTTAGAAAACAGGTGATCTGTGAGCAACAATATGGTTTCATGCTGAGAAAGAGCACTACAGATGCAGTGTTTGCTCTGAGAATACTGTTGGAGAAGTACAGAGAAGGCCAGAAAGAGTTACATTGTGTGTTTGTGGACTTAGAAAAAGCTTATGATAGGGTGCCAAGAGAAGAGCTGTGGTATTGTATGAGGAAGTCTGGAGTGGCAGAGAAGTATGTTAGGGTAGTGCAGGACATGTACAAGAATAGTGTGACAGTGGTGAGATGCACAGTAGGAATGACAGACTCATTAAAGGTGGAGGTGGGATTACACAAGGATCCGCTCTGAGTCCTTTCTTGTTCACAGTGGTGATGGACAGGTTGATGGATGAGATCAGACAAGAGTCCCCATGGACTATGATGTTTGCAGATGACATTGTGATCTGTAGTGAGAGTAGAGAGCAAGTTGAGTCTAGTCTGGAGAAGTGGAGATATGCTCTGGAGAGCAGGGGAATGAAAGTCAGTAGGAGCAAGACTGAGTACATGTGTGTGAATGGGAGGGAACCCAGTGCAATAGTGCAGTTACAAGGAGTAGAAGTGGTGAAAATAGATGAGTTTAAATACTTGGGGTCAACTGTTCAAAGTAATGTAGAGTGTGGTAGAGAGGTGAAGAAGAGAGTGCAGGCAGGGTAGAGAGGATGGACAAAGGTGGCAGGAGACCAAAGAATTGGACCTGTGACCAAAGAATATGGAAACTGGGTCAAAGAATATCAGCAAGATTGAAGGGGAAAGTTTACAAGACAGTACTGAGACCAGCTATGTTGTACGGCTTAGAGACGGTGGCACTAACAAAAAGACAGGAGGCAGAGCTGGAGGTGGCAGAGCTGAAGATGTTGAGATTCTCTTTGGGAGTGACGAGAATGGACAAGATTAGGAATGAACATATCAGAGAGACAGCTCAGGTGGGACGGTTTGGAGACAGTCAGAGAGGCGAGATTGAGATGGTTTGGACATATGTAGAGGAGGGACCCAGGGTACATAGGGAGAAGGATGCTGAGGATCAAACCACCAGGCAGGAGGAGAAGACGGATGCCAAAGAGGAGGTTTATGGATGTGCAGAGGGAGGACATGCAGGTGGTTGGTGTGACAGAGGAAGATACAGAGGACAGAGTGAGATGGAAACGATTGATCTGCTGTGGCGACAGCCGAAAGACAAAGAAGAAGAAGCTCACTGGGATATGTCAGGTTGTTTTTAGTTCAAGTGGGGTAAAATTTTATCGTTATAAGACCTGAAAAGCTGATTTCTTTCAGTAATTGCGGATCTCATTTTAATAAGCTTGTTGGGAAAGTGTCGTGACACGGACCCACAACAGGGGGCGTAAATGAACGGACAATGATAGAGTCAAAAATGAACACTTTTACTGTTGTGAATGAGCACAACCACAATACAACAGATTACAGAATGTAAGACAATAGTCAATCACAAAGGTGACGTGTGGGCAGGCTTGAGGATAGAAGACGTCTGTCCTGAGAAGAACCGGAACCACACGATTTCCTCCGCCACTGAACCTGGAGAATACTGGAGCCGCCAAGTCCCGGGTCCCCAGGTGGCCACCGTCTCCGAGCGTCGGATCTGGTACTGCTGACGAGGAGCAGAAACAATCAAAGGTGGGTGTGTGCACACACAGTAATAACAAATGGTGGGAATTCCACCTCCACCTCTCATCCACACGTGCAGCTCCTGTCACAAAGCACTTATCTGGCGGGGTGTGAAGCGGAGCTGTCGCCGGTCACGCCAATCTCCAGACAATGCACTCCACAGGAAAAACAGCTGCAAAAATGAGTTCAGACTAAACACAGTTAGTTATACGGCTGAGAATATTACCTCTACTGGTAGATGATATCTCGGCAACGAGGTGGAGATGAAGTCCGGTTTTTATGGAGGAGAATGATGAAGTGTAGATGGGTGACAGCTGTCATGAGATGATGAGTAACAGCTGTCACCCCCGGCTGTGTCCGTGGGCAGCGCCCTCTCGAGCCTGAAGCCCGCACTCCAGGCAGGGCGCCATCTGGTGGTGGTGGGCCAGCAGTACCTCCTCTTCTGGCGGCCCACACAACAGGACCCCCCCCCCCCCTCAACGGGCGCCTCCTGGTGCCCGACCAGGCTTGTCCGGGTGGCGGCGGTAGAAATCGGCCAGGAGGGCCGGATCCAGGATGAAGCTCCTCTTCACCCAGGAGCGTTCTTCGAGTCCATACCCCTCCCAGTCCACCAGATACTGAAAGCCCCGGCCCATCCGACGGACGTCCAGGAGCCGGCGCACGGTCCAAGCCGGCTCCCCGTCAACGATGCGGGCAGGAGGCAGCACCAGACCGGGAGCACAGAGGGGTGAAGTGTGGTGTGGTTTGATCCGGGAAACATGGAACACGGGGTGGATCCGCAGTGAAGCTGGGAGTTGGAGCTTCACTGCGGCCAGGCTGAGGACCTTGAGGATCTTGAAGGGGCCAATGTACCTGTCCTTCAATTTCGGGGAGTCCACTTGTAAGGGAATGTCCTTCGTAGACAACCACACGTCCTGCCCTGGCTGGTATGCAGGGGCCGGGGTCCGCCGGCAGTCTGCATGGGCCTTAGCCCTCGTCCGGGCCTTCAACAAGGCAGAATGGGCGGTGCGCCACACCCGACGGCACCTCCGCAGGTGGGCCTGGACCGAGGGCACACCGACCTCTCCCTCCACCACGAGAAACAATGGGGGCTGGTACCCCAGACACACCTCAAATGGGGAGAGGCCGGTGGCAGAAGACACCTGACTGTTATGGGCATACTCGATCCAGGCCAGATGGTTACTCCAGGCCATCGGATGCACGGATGTCACACAGCGAAGGGTCTGTTCCAGCTCTTGGTTGGCCCGTTCTACCTGTCCGTTTGTCTGTGGGTGGTACCCGGATGAGAGGCTCACGGTGGCCCCCAGTTCTCTGCAGAAACTCCTCCAGACTTGAGAGGAAAGCTGGGGACCACGATCGGAGACAGTGTCAGTTGGTATCCCATGCAGACGGACGACGTGGTGGACCAGGAGGTCAGCAGCCTCCTGGGCAGTAGGGAGCTTCGGGAGGGCCACGAAGTGGGCCACCTTGGAGAATCGGTCCACTATCGTGAGGATGGTGGTGTTGCCCTGGGACGGCGGGAGGCCCGTGACGAAATCCAGGGCGATATGGGACCAGGGGCGATGAGGCACCGGCAGCTGCTGGAGAAGCCCTTGGGTCTTCTTGTGCTCGGCTTTGCCCCTGGCACAGGTGGTGCAGGCCTGGATATACTCCCGGATGTCGGCCTCCATGGACGCCCACCAGAAGCGCTGCCGGATAACTGCCACGGTCCTTCGCACCCCCGGATGACGGGAGAGCTTGGAACCGTGACAGAAATCCTGAACTGCAGCTCTAGCCTCTGGTGGGACGTAAAGTCTGTTCCTCGGACCAGTTCAGGGGTCCGTTCTCCGTTCCAGGGCCTCCCGGACGGTCTTTTCAACGTCCCAGGTGAGGGTTGCCACGATAGTGGACTCTGGAATGATGGACTCCGGTGGATCCGACAGCTCAGTTTTGACTTCATCTTTGTGCACCCGGGACAAGGCATCTGATCTCTGGTTCTTGGTCCTGGGGCGGTAAGTGATTTGGAAGTCAAAACGACCGAAGAACAGTGACCAGCGGGCTTGCCTGGGGTTCAGCCGCTTGGCAGTCCTGATATACTCCAGGTTCCGATGGTCAGTGAAAACCATGAATGGCACAGACGCTCCCTCCAACAGGTGTCTCCACTCCTCAAGAGCCTCTTTCACCGCAAGGAGTTCTCGATTGCCGACGTCATAGTTCCGTTCGGCCGGGGTCAACCTGCGGGAAAAATAGGCACATGGGTGAAGAACCTTATCGGTCTCTCCGCTCTGGGAAAGCACGGCTCCTATCCCTGAGTCAGAGGCGTCTACTTCAACCACGAACTGGCGACTAGGGTCGGGCTGCACCAGAACTGGTGCAGTCGAGAACCGTCGATTCAACTCCTTGAATGCGGCTTCACACCGATCCGACCAGGTGAAGGGGACTTTTGGAGAGGTCAGAGCTGTCAGGGGGCTAACTACCTGACTGTATCCCTTAATGAACCTCCTGTAGAAATTTGCAAAGCCGAGGAACTGTTGCAGCTTGTTGGTTGGGGCCACTCTCTCACCGCCGCAACCTTGGCCGGATCAGGGGCGACGGAGTTGGAGGAGATGATAAACCCCAGGAAGGACACAGAGGTGCGGTGGAACTCGCACTTCTCGCCCTTCACAAATAGCCGGTTCTCCAACAACCGCTGCAGGACCTGACGTGCATGCTGGACATGAGTCTCAGGGTCCGGAGAAAAGATGAGTATATCGTCCAGATATACGAAGACGAATCGGTGCAGGAAGTCCCGCAAGACGTCATTTACCAAAGCTTGGAACGTCGCGGGGGCGTTAGTGAGGCCGAACGGCATGACCAGGTACTTGAAGTGACCTAACCGGGTGTTAAATGTCGTTTTCCACTCGTCTCCCTTCCGGACCCGAACCAGGTGATACGCATTCCTAAGATCCAACTTTGTAAATATTTTGCCTCCATGCAGGGGGGTGAACACGGAATCTAACAACGGCAACGGGTATCGGTTGCGAACCGTAATCTCATTCAGCCCCCTGTAATCAATGCATGGACGGAGTCCGCCATCTTTCTTGCCCACAAAAAAGAAACCTGCACCCATCAGGGAGGTGGAATTCCAGATCAGCCCAGCAGCTCATGAGTCCCGGATGTAGGTCTCCATTGATTCGTGCTCAGGTCGTGAGAGGTTGTACAGCCTGCTGGACGGGAACTCCACGCCTGGAATCAAATCAATGGCACAATCGTACGGACGGTGCGGGGGAAGGGTGAGTGCCAGATCCTTGCTGAAGACGTCAGCAAGATCGTGGTACTCAACCGGCACCGCTGTCAGATTGGGAGGGACTTTGACCTCCTCCTTAGCATGTAAACCGGGAGGAACCGAGGATCCTAAACACACCCGATGGCAGGTTTCGCTCCACTGAACCACCACCCCAGATGGCCAATCAATCCGGGGATTGTGTTTCAACATCCAAGGGAAGCCCAAAATCACGCGGGAGGTAGAAGGAGTAACAAAAAACTCAATCTCCTCCCGATGACTTCCAGACACCACCAGAGTTAGTGGTTGTGTCTTGTGCGTGATTAAAGGGAGAAGGGTGCCATCTAGTGCCCGCACCTGCAATGGTGAAGGGAGCGTCACCAGAGGGAGCCCTACCTCCCTAGCCCATCTGCTGTCTAGCAGATTCCCTTCCGACCCCGTGTCCACCAGTGCTGGGGCTTGAAGGGTTAAATCCCCACTCAGGATTGTAACTGGGAGTCGTGTGGCAATACGTGTGTGTCCCACGTGAATGTTATGACCCCCCCTTAGCCCAGTCTCTAAGGGCGAGTGTTGTCATTTTGGCCGTTTGGGGCAGTTTTTCTGTATGTGCTCTTTTGAGCTGCAGAGAAAACACTCCCCGCGGACCAGCCTCCTCATTCTGTCATCTGTTCTCATTTTGGCCCTGTGCGTTTCTCTAGCAACGTCAGCAGGGGGAGCTGTTGCCACACGGAGCGCTACGGCTGTGGAGCGTGGGGAGGGTGGAACCCTTTCGGAACCGGAAGGGAGAGGGACGGCGCGTACCCGGCCACGTCCTTCGTCTCGCTCCAGACGGCGTTCCTCCAACCGATTGTCTAACCATATAACGAGATTGATAAGCCCATATAAATCTCGCGGTTCGTCCTTAGCCACCAGGTGCTCCTTCAGGACCGACGACAGTCCGTTTATGAAGGCGGCGCAGAGCGCAGCGTCATTCCAGCCAGACCTCGCAACCGCGATGCGGAAGTCGACTGCATAAGCGGCTGTGCTCCGGCGCCCCTGTCTCATTGACAGCAGCACAGTTGAAGCTGTTTCTCCTCTATTAGGGTGATCAAAAACCGTTTTGAACTCCCTCACAAACCCAGCATAGGTGTGAAGGAGCCGTGAATTTTGCTCTCAAAGCGCCGTAGCCCAGGCGCGTGCCTCACCTCAGAGCAAGTTAATGACATAAGCCACCTTACTGGCATCAGACGCGTACATTACGGGACGTTGTGCAAAGACGAGTGAACACTGCATAAGAAAGTCCGCGCACGTCTCCACACAACCCCTGTACGGCTCTGGGGGGCTTATGTATGCTTCAGGGGATGGTGGGGGGGTCGTTGAACTACCAGTGGAACGTCTGTATTCTGCACTGGGTCGGCAGGAGGAGGAGCTGCAGCAGCGCCCTGAGCACGCGCTTCCACCTGTGCGGTGAGAGCCTCCATCCTGCGATTAAGGATGACGTTTTGCTCGGTCATCTGATCCAACCGAGCAGTAAAGGCGGTGAGGATTTGCTGCAACTCACCAAACATGCCTCCTGCAGACGCCCGTGCACCCTGCTCTTCCACTGGCTGTTCAATGGCTGGGTGACGCCCCTCGGGATCCATGACGCTGGCCGAGATATCCTGTTGGGAAAGTGTCGTGACACGGACCCACAACAGGGGGCGTAAATGAACGGACAATGATAGAGTCAAAAATGAACACTTTTACTGTTATGAATGAGCACAACCACAATGCAACAGATTACAGAATGTAAGACAATAGTCAATCACAAAGGTGACGTGTGGGCAGGCTCGAGGAAAGAAGACGTCTGTCCTGAGAAGAACCGGAACCACACGATTTCCTCTGCCACTGAACCTGGAGAATACTGGGGCCGCCAAGTCCCGAGTCCCCAGGTGGCCACCGTCTCCGAGCGTCGGATCTGGTACTGCTGGCGAGGAGCAGAAACAATCAAAGGTGGGTGTGTGCACACCCAGTAATAACAAATGGTGGGAATTCCACCTCCACCTCTCATCCACACGTGCAGCTCCTGTCACAAAGCACTTAAGGAAAAACAGCTGCAAAAATGAGTTCAGACTAAACACAGTTAGTTATACGGCTGAGAATATTACCTCTACTGGTAGATGATATCTCGGCAATGAGGTGGAGATGAAGTCCGGTTTTTATGGAGGAGAATGATGACGTGTAGATGGGTGACAGCTGTCATGAGATGATGAGTAACAGCTGTCACCCCCGGCTGTGTCCGTGGCGGCAGCGCTCTCTCGAGCCCGAAGCCCGCACTCCAGGCAGGGCGCCATCTGGTGGTGGTGGGCCAGCAGTACCTCCTCTTCTGGCGGCCCACACAACAAAGCTGTTGCCATAATGTGAAAGGCATCATGACTGCAGTGAGCTAGCTAGCTCATAGCATATCCACTTGTCAAAAATAAATTGAGAATTGTGAAGAAGCTAATGCTTTGTGTAATCTTATACATACTTACAAAACAGATCAATCTGCTTTTAGGACAATTCATACGTCAGTAGGGCAGAATTGTATAGTTGCATGGTCTAAATAGCTTATTTGTTTCAAAAATTGCATATTTGGATAATGTGAAGGCATCGTTATGACTGCAGCTAACTTGCTTTCTCGTAGCGCATCTACGGGCAAAAAATAAATTAATAACATTGTGAAGGTAATGCATTTGAACTACCCACACACCTACAAAACAGAATGTGTTTTTAGGACAGGTTATACGTCAGTAGGGCAGAATTTTATCATTTTATGACATGACTAGTTCATTAATATGATAGCGGCTGCCATAACATAGCATGGCTAGGCTGTGAAAGCTACCAGAATAGTGCATAACACAACCACTAGCTAATAATAAATCAACAATTATGCAAATGGGATTTGTACTATCCAGTACTTAGAATAGACTTCAAACTCTTGCAGTCTGTTTTTCATACACTTTGTTGGGCAGAATTTTATAAAACTGCTGTAGGTCAAGGCTAGATGATAGCAGCCACTGCATTTAAAATTCATGATTAGCCCTCCCAGATTACCGCCATATGCCTTTTTGTTAACCTACGGCACCCACAGGAAACAAATGACAAACCTGTTGTAGTGAGCTCATGTAAAACACAAGGATGTACATTCATTCAGGATCCCTGCAGGCAGTTTCAACACCATTCAAGGGAATAATATAATCTGAAACCGTTAATGCAGTGTTTCAGCAGTGAATTTAAGTGGGAGTATCTGTTGTTCCTCTTTAGGTTTCATCTGCTTATTGTGATCAAGTGAAAACAAAAACTCTGCTGAGATCCATCTTTGCTATGACGTAGACAGCAAATGCCAAACAGAATATTTCTTTGCTGACAAAAGCTCTAAAGTCAAACAACTTCACTCGTCTGTGTCTCATCCTTCTAATGGATTCTCACTGTTTCTTTAGTGTTCTTTTTATTTCTTTGAAGTACAACAGCATTTCCTTTTTGGCCTATTTTATGCTACACTGAGCAAACAAATGAAGTATCTGTAAGGTATGCTGAAAGAACTCTTGCTTAAAATCCTTTGTTCACTTCTTAGACAAATGATGTGAAGACAAGAAAGCGCTTCAACATAAAACTGTTTATCCAGTCAGCATGTTGATAAGTGGACTTCACGTCAAATGCACTTTTAAGGCAACTGAGTAAGTTTCACTGAACATTATATTTTTTGTGTGCAAATGGTGCAGATTTTTTTTAAGGTGCTTCTCTGGCACAAGGATGGTTCCCTGATCTGAAGACGTACAAACCCTTTACTTTATAATTGCACTTTTAGGTTCAGGTTAGGTTATGCTGTGTTTTTTCATCAACAGTTGCACATCAAAAATAAATACTTAAAACATACACATAAATATTCATTCATTCATTTTCTATTGCTTTTACTGGTATACAAATTTGTTGTCTGCTTCAGAAATAAAATGTGCTATTTATTATGGATTTTGGCATGCTGAATTCAAGTATTATAATAGAAATGGCTGACTAGCTACTATTTTTTCAATTTATTTTCATTTATATAGCACCAAATCACAACACAGTTGCCTCAAGGCGTTTCACACAAGTAAGGTCTAATATTACCAACCCCTAGAGCAAGCACACAAGCAACAGTGGTAAGGAAAAACTCCCTCTGAGGAACAAACCTCAACAGTGGCGGTGCCAGGAAATTTTTATTGGGGGGGCTGAGGGGGGGCTGGGGTAAAAGTTGGAGGAGCTCCACAAAATGTCGTTGAAATGAACAATATATAGTAAATTGCTTTATAAATACCAAGGTATATGTTTTCGTCACCAGTGCTCCTCTAAAATGTGGTATCAATGCACACACACATCACTTAGAATGATTGCAAATTCAGTAAACTTGCACATAGGTATAAATAAAGATAGGTGAAGTTTTAAGAGTGGCCGTAATAAATTTTTAGGAAACCTAAACTTTTGGAGTATGGAGTTAAATTTGTCTCATTAATACTTGCAAATGCACAGAGGGTGATTTACAAATATCCTTTGATTTGTACACGTGCTTTGCGATCCACAAACACAAATTTCTGATTTGTAACGTGTGTGGGTTTTTACAAATAAATGTTTATTTGCAAAACTGAAAATTCTGTTTGTGAAGGGTGATTCAGCATTGGTGGATCACTGAACACACACATTCATCACTTTGCTCAGTTACGCAATATTGAGACATTCTCACTGCAAGACTGCAGTTGAGATCCACAAATATGTCAATCACTATTCACATTACTGGTAGAATTATTGGGGGGGCTGGGGGGGGGGGGCTTGGCTCATTATTGGGTGGGCTTAAGCCCCCCCCTTGGCGCCGCCACTGAACCTCAAGCAGACCAGACTCAAAGGGGTGACCCTCTGTTTGGGCCACGCTACCGACAAAATTAAAAAAAAAAATCCAAGATATTAAAGTTTTTACGTTTTGCATCTACATAATTATATTGATAGTAGAGTTTTCTTAATAAATCATAAACATTGAACTTTTCATGTTTCTCTGATAATTAATATAGTAATATTTCACATGTTCTCTTTTTGTAACACTTTAAAAATCACCAAAAGGTTTATATATTAACCTTATCAGCATAGTAGTAACATATCTTAAAAACTACAGCCAACCAACAATTTCAAACACCATTTTCATTCTCAGTGGCTCAAAATTAGTAATGTTTGACTATATTTATTTTGGAAGCATTTTGACTGTAGGGTCTAAGTCACAGTGGCATTATATGAAGCAGCTCATCCCTTGTCTAAGTCCTCAAACTCTTCCTGGGGGATCACGAGGTGTATATTTCCCTAGCCAACAAGGAAATGTAATCCTTCCAGTGTGTTCTGGGTCTTCCCAGTCGGTCTCCTCCCAGTTGGACATGCTTGGAAGACCTGCCTAGGGAGATGACCAGATACCCGAACCACTTCAGCTGGCTCTGTTCAATGAAAAGAGGCAGCGGCTCTACTCAGTGTCCCTTCCACATTTTTAAGTTTGTCACCCCACAAATAAAAAAACAGTAGCATAACATAAATAACAATGAACATTAAGTGAAACAAATGGTACACCATAAAATATGAATAGAAAGAATTTTAAATGTTCCACACTCAGCTAACATGACCCACGTTGGGTGTTGTACACTTGAAGTACTTCTGTCAATGCTTACACTTTCTGACAACACTCATTTTAAATCTTCATGTGGGTGATTATTTTAGTTGTTTTCACTATTATATTTGTTTTTATGGAGTCAGAAGACCATAGGTGCTGCATGTCACCACATACAACACCCCGTAGAGCCACCTTGTGTTCTGGATAGCAACCATCCAGGCAGGCTTCCAGAGTCCATCTCCACTTTTGAAAAGTAATCTTTTGTGTCAGGTGAAATGAGCACGTCTTTGGCTTTTTCCAGACACTGGGGTCTTCCACACTGAATCCCTTGTGTACTGGATCATGCCCCAAGACGCTCATCACTATTTTCTGAGTATTCCTGCAAACAAACTGTGCATAAATTTAAGTGATGACATAACTTCCTCAGTGGAGATATGGGAAAACTGAAAAGATCCACAATACAAAACAGTACAGTCAGTAAGAAATCATTGGAAGAATGCTCTTCTCTTTTGTGCTCTGTAAACAGCCGGCGAAAAGCTGTTTCTTTGTGATATGCAGTAGGCACCCCCCGTGGACAGCTCTTTAAACTGTGCCATTACAACTGATTAAACAAGATAGTTTGCCATAACAAAATGGACTGAATGCTAAAGTAAGAAGCCTAAATTATTCAGAAAACATCCCCAGATACTCTGACTGATGCAATATTTTGCAGGAGGGTTGCACATTAACAGAGTTACATCCATCCATCCATTTTCCACAAACCCTTGCTACAACTAAGGGTCACGGGGGCAGGGGGTGGCTGGAGCTAGCTGGAGCTAGCTGGAGCCTATCACACCCTGGACAGGACACCAGTCTGTCACAGGGCCACATATAGACAAACAAACACATTCACACCCCCACACACACCTACGGACAATTTCAAGTCTCCATTCCACCTAACGTGTGTCTTTGGATGTGGGAGGAAGCCTGAGCACCTGGAGGAAACCCACGCAAACACGGGGAGAACATGCAAAGTCCACACAGAAAGACCACGGGTGGGAATTGATCCCATGACCTTCTTGCTGTGAGGCAAAAGTGCTAAACTAAGCCACCGTGTTGCCACAGAGTAACATGTCGGCTACAATTTTACACATCAACACACCGCACAGATTTATGATACAAACACAGTAGAACTATTTCTTGGCCCTATAGTTGTGTTTGTCCTGCTGTTGTTTTTGTAGATGTCTGTGTAGGAGCTTTTGAGAATTTTGGAATGAGGCAAGTACTGTTTCAATTGCATAGTAAAAAACTGCTAAGAGCTAAGAGTGGGAGGAATGATGTGAAATAGAAGGGTATTTGCCTGATCGAAAGGGTTTACAAGACGGTGGCAAAGAGGTGGTGGCACTGATGAAAAAGCAGGAGGTGGAGCTGGAGGTGGCAGAACTGAAGATGCTGTGATTTTCCTTGAGACTGATGAGAGTGGACAGGATTATTACTAGACATAAGAAGGACATGAGCTGTGCTATGGAAACAAAGTGATAGAAGTAAGTTTAAGATGGTTTGGACATGTGCAGATGAGAAATGCAAGGTATATATCCAGAGAAGGATGCTGAGCATGGAGCAACCAGGCAGGAGGAGAAGAGGGGGGCCAAAGAAGAAGTTTATGAATGTAGTGAGGGAGGAAATGAATGTGGCTGGTGTGGCAGAAGAAGGCACAAAGGACAGGGTGAGATGGAGATGAATGATATGTTGTAGAAACTCATAATGGGAGCAGCTGAAGGGGAAGAAGAAGAAGACAAAGATTTGGTATGTTATACTATAAATTACAAAGCTGAATGCCATAATATACAGGTTGATATCAAAATTATACAGAGACAGAAATATATATTTTCAAATAAAATTCTTGCTATGAATTTTATGATGATGATGGTATCGATATATATATATATATATATATATATATATATATATATATATATATATATATATATATATATATATATATATATATATATATGTATATATATATACATATATGTATTAAAAAAGGGGGAAAACCCTTCACTGAGATTAGTTATTGTAACTTAAATTGAAAAGTACTTCCAGCATTAAAAAAAAAAAAGGTTTTTTCATGTTCGCATTTCAGTACTTGCAAGATAAAGTTGTTCAGTTTTTAAAAAGCTGGACATACCATAAGTTGTCAATGGTTTTACAATAAAGAATTTCATTGTAAAATGAGAACTGTAACATGTAATTTATTCTGACTTATGTCAAAATGCATTAAAAACAAACAAACAAAAAAACTCTCCACAAAAATGGAGAGTAAGCAGAATGCAGGTAAAATATAATAACACTAGAACTTTGCTTCAAAGCAAATCAAGTAAACTGAAACACTGAAATAAATACTTTGCTCAACTTGTTGAGTTGGAATTACTTTAAAGATCAGTACAAGCTGTTACTGATAGTTTCCCCCCGTTCTTATTGTAATACTGTCTCTTACAAAGTCAAATTATTTGTCCGATTAAATTTATTCAAAATCACAGTGAAAAACGGGCCTTAATTCCGAAGAACTTCTCTCTCACAGGAGACCCATTCGTTCAGAACCCTGAACAAAGGACTAAAACGGTTTCTATAAAAAACAATATGGGCGTGACAAAAGGCAGACCTTATTGCACAACTCCTAACTTAATTGGTCCCCATGAGCATAGAGGGAGGGCCCATCCTCTGTTCGGATCCGTGCTAAAACGAAACCTATGGTAACCTAACTTCACTTTTGTTATCAGCGCAAAAAACAAGTTCTACCCAGCGATGATTAAGCCCACAGCAAACTAACAATATGATTCTTTAAATGAAGTGATTATTTAACCCCTTAACGCCCGAATTTATATAACTGTATATAAAAAAATGTTTTGTGTGTGTTTTTGCCTTTAAGTAGATGGTAAATAGTGTTGAGATTATTAATTTCACTTTTGCACAAAAACTAGATAGTAATATTTGGTATTCTGGTAATGACTTTATGTTATAATGTTATAATAATAATGATGGTATGTTGCAAATTTGCGACAACAGGCATACAGGTCAATTTGGTGAGTTGCATATTTGAGTTAGAGATTGTAGCATATATGCGACGATGGGCGTTAAGGGGTTAATACTAAAACATAACAAAATGAAATATAAACCCAAAGATATACTGATATATCTAACATTACCATAATTTTTTGTTGTTGTTGAGCAATTTGTTTTTATTTTTTAGAGTGCAAGTAGATTTTTTTTTTTTTTTTACAAAAGAGTGGACGACTTTACACAGAAACGAAATGCATAAATTTCCTGACTTTCACACCGCCTCTTTTCTCCACACAGATACACTAAAATGAAGACAGCCACCAACATCTACATCTTCAACCTCGCACTGGCAGACACCTTGGTAACCAGCACGCTGCCATTCCAGAGTGTCAACTATCTAATGGGGACCTGGCCCTTTGGAGACATCCTGTGCAAGATGGTGATGTCCATCGACTATTACAACATGTTCACCTCCATCTTTACGCTCACCACCATGAGCATCGATCGCTATGTGGCCGTGTGCCATCCAGTCAAAGCGTTGGACTTCAGAACACCAGGCAATGCTAAGATAGTCAATGTCTGCAACTGGATCCTCTCCTCAGCCATTGGCTTGCCCGTCATGTTCATGGCCTCCACCACCCTCGACTTGCGTAGCTGTAAGTGTGACAACCCGTAACAGACATCTGTGTACTCAGTTCAGCTGACTTGATTCATGCATGCCAGATCATAAAATGTGTCACCTGGTTTTAAATTATCCAAATGTTATATTTTAACTCAACTCCTCAGCTTCCACTGAGGCATAAAACAAATCAATTGGCTGCCTACTTTGACAGATATTTCAGTGTTTATGAACATCAAAAAGCTGTTACAGCCAGAATGAGAGACTTCAGTGGGTCTCATATATACGAGGTCTGTTAGAAAAGTATCCAACCTTTTTATTTTTTGCAAAAACCTGATGGATTTGAATCACGGGTGCTTGCATGAGAAAACCTTGAACCTTTGTGCACATGCGTGAGTTTTTTCACGCCTGTCGATTGCGTCATTTGCTTGTAAGCAGCCTTTGTGTGAGGATGGGTGTAGTCTCTTGTCGGATTTTCTTTGCAAGGAAAATGGCGGAACGACTGGAGCAGTGCGACTGCATCAAATTTTGCCAGAAACTGGGCGACAGCCAGGTGGAAACCATTCGGATTATTCAAACGGCTTTCGGTGACGATCCTATGGGCATCATACAGATTAAGGAGCGGTACAACTGGTTTAAAGACGGCCGCACAACGGTGGAGAGTGAGCCACGCTCCGGTCGGCCATCAACATACTGAAACGACCAGATCATTTCCAAAGAGAACGCTGTGGTGATGCGGGACCGTCATGTGACTATCCGAAAAATTGCGGAAGAGGTGGACATCAGCACTTTTTCGGCACATTCCACTGTGACAGAAGATTTGGCCATGAAAAGAGTTGCAGCGAAATTCATGCCGATGGCTTCAGCACGAAACTGCTGACGGCGGAGCAAAAGCACCTTCGTGTTGAAGTCTCACAGGACATGTTGTGACATGCCCACCTCTTCCACCATTCAGAAGATTCAGACAGCTTTCAGTGGCTTTTCAGTTGTGTGACTATCCGAGAAATTGTGGAAGAGGCGAGCATGTCACAACATGTCCTGTGAGGCTTCAACACGAAGGTGCTTTTGCTCCGTCAGCTTCGTGCATATATATATATATATATATATATATATATATATATATATATATATATATATATATATATATATATATATATATATATATATATATATATATACACTCAACAAAAATATAAACGCAACACTTTTGGTTTTGCTCCCATTTTGTATGAGATGAACTCAAAGATCTAAAACTTTTTCCACATACACAATATCACCATTTCCTTAAATATTGTTCACAAACCAGTCTAAATCTGTGATAGTGAGCACTTCTCCTTTGCTGAGATAATCCATCCCACCTCACAGGTGTGCCATATCAAGATGCTGATTAGACACCATGATTAGTGCACAGGTGTGCCTTAGACTGTCCACAATAAAAGGCCACTCTGAAAGGTGCAGTTTTGTTTTATTGGGGGGGATACCAGTCAGTATCTGGTGTGACCACCATTTGCCTCATGCAGTGCAACACATCTCCTTCGCATAGAGTTGATCAGGTTGTCAATTGTGGCCTGTGGAATGTTGGTCCACTCCTCATCAATGGCTGTGCGAAGTTGCTGGATATTGGTAGGAACTGGTACACGCTGTCGTGTACGCCGGTCCAGAGCATCCCAAACATGCTCAATGGGTGACATGTCCGGTGAGTATGCCGGCCATGCAAGAACTGGGACATTTTCATCTTCCCAGAATTGTGTACAGATCCTTGCAACATGGGGCCGTGCATTATCCTGCTGCAACATGAGGTGATGTTCTTGGATGTATGGCACAACAATGGGCCTCAGGATCTCGTCACGGTATCTCTGTGCATTCAAAATGCCATCAATAAAATGCACCTGTGTTCTTCGTCCATAACAGACGCCTGCCCATACCATAACCCCACCGCCACCATGGACCACTCGATCCACAACATTGACATCAGAAAACCGCTCACCCACATGACGCCACACACGCTGTCTGCCATCTGCCCTGGACAGTGTGAACCGGGATTCATCCGTGAAGAGAACACCTCTCCAACGTGCCAAACGCCAGCGAATGTGAGCATTTGCCCACTCAAGTCGGTTATGACGACGAACTGGAGTCAGGTCGAGACCCCGATGAGGATGACGAGCATGCAGATGAGCTTCCCTGAGACGGTTTCTGACAGTTTGTGCAGAAATTCTTTGGTTATGCAAACCGATTGTTTCAGCAGCTGTCCGAGTGGCTGGTCTCAGACGATCTTGGAGGTGAACATGCTGGATGTGGAGGTCCTGGGCTGGTGTGGTTACACGTGGTCTGCGGTTGTGAGGCTGGTTGGATGTACTGCCAAATTCTCTGAATCGCCTTTGGAGACGGCTTATGGTAGAGAAATGAACATTCAATACACGAGCAACAGCTCTGGTTGACATTCCTGCTGTCAGCATGCCAATTGTACGTTCCCTCAAATCTTGCGACATCTGTGGCATTGTGCTGTGTGATAAAACTGCACCTTTCAGAGTGGCCTTTTATTGTGGGCAGTCTAAGGCACACCTGTGCACTAATCATGGTGTCTAATCAGCATCTTGATATGGCACACCTGTGAGGTGGGATGGATTATCTCAGCAAAGGAGAAGTGCTCACTATCACAGATTTCGACTGGTTTGTGAACAATATTTGAGGGAAATGGTGATATTGTGTATGTGGAAAAAGTTTTAGATGTTTGAGTTCATCTCATACAAAATGGGAGCAAAACCAAAAGTGTTGCGTTTTTTTTTTTTTTTGAGTGTATTTATATATATATATATATATATATATATATATATGTCAGGGTACTGCCATGCAAGGCGCTCACTACACACTGGGAGCAATAGGGATTTAAAGGCCTTGCCCAAGGGCCCTTAGTGATTTTCCAGTCAGGCGGGGATTTGAATGCATGATCTTCTGGACTCAAGCCCAACACCTTAACCACTAGACCAGTTGAAAGTAAAGTTCTCAAAAGTATTTTGTTCATGCAACCCTCAGTAAGCATGCATGAAAAACCTAAAGTCAGTCAGCTGTAACAAACACAACTTTCCTCACTGAGGAAACACAGTGTGATCGGGAAATGAAAACCAAACGTGGTTTTGAACTTCAAAAAGCAATAATGTACTCCAGCAGCCCCCGTAAAAGGAAACAAAGCAGGAGAATTGTTTAGAATTTTCTGTGTAATTGTTCACACAAGCTTTTTAATGGGCTGTAAAATGCTTTGTGCTCAGCTGGTGACTAATAGTCAAGAAGCTACCTGCACAGAGAGGCTTCTCCCAGATAACCACCTTGTGTAACTGCAGCCGTAAAGACGAAAACACAAAAAAGGGGGTAGAAAGAGATTTAGTGACAGCATGATATTGAAGCTCAGAGGGAGGCAGCTTCACACACCCAAACCTTTCGTTTGACTTTATTCAGAAAAAACATACTGACGATATTAAACCAAGCCCTCATTCACACACACTCATCAACAACAAATAAATAAATTTGTGTACCTTCAGATTACAACTCTTTATTACACTTTTGTGAAAAGAAGTTAGTTCAACTCAAAAATTTGGCGTAAACCCTTTAAATTTTCATCAGTGTTAATTTAACACTGTCAGTGTTAGTTTTACACTGGTGTTTTTACTGTGTACCATGAGGTCCGGAAATGGCAAAGAAAATTTTGAATTATCCCACAATTAAGACTTCAGGCGACAATGGAGAAAAGTGTTTATTCAATTTTGTAATTACACTGGAAATATGAGAGAGAGAGAGAGAGAGAGAGAGAGAGAGAGAGAGAGAGAGAGAGAGAGAGAGAGAAATCCCCATCTCACCATCCCTGGGGGGTGGGGGGGGGGGGGTGAGCAAACCTTGAACCTTCGTGCGCATGCGTGATTTTTTTTCACGCCTGTCGATTGCGTCATTTGCTTGTAAGCAGCCTTTGTGTGAGGATGGATGGAGTCGCTCGTCGTTTTTTCTTTGCAAGGAAAATGGCGGAATGACTGGAGCAGCGCGACTGCATCAAATTTTGCCAGAAACTGGGCGACAGCCAGGTGGAAACCATTCGGATTATTCAGACAGCTTTCGGTGACGATCCTCTTGGCATCACACAGATTAAGGAGCGGTACAACCGGTTTAAAGACGGCCGCACAACGGTGGAGAGCGAGCCGTGCTCCGGGCGGCATCAACATGCTGAAACGACCGGATCATTTCCAAAGTGAACATTGTGGTGATGTGGGACCGTCGTGTGATTATCCGAGAAATTGCGGAAGAGGTGGACATCAGCACTTTTTCAGCACGTTTCACTGTGAAAAATGATTTTGCCATGAAAAGAGCAGTGGCAAAATTCATCAGCACGAAGCTGATGGCGCAGCAACAGCGCTCCGTGATGAAGCCTCACAGGACATGTTGTGGCATATCTACCCAGTCCACAATTTCTTGGATAGTCACACGACTGAAAAGCCACCGAAAGCCGTCTGAATCTTCCGAATGGTGCAAGATCTGGTCATGTCAGGGCATGTCCTGGCCCACAGACCCCCCCAATTACAGCCCTTTTAACAGCCCTGCCACTTGAAGCATTTTTTTTTAATGTACAGTAGATGTAAAATAATATTCAAAGTTTTCAGCTACTTGACAGTAGGGCTGCACAAGATGGCCAAGTTATCATATCTCAATATTTTCATATCAATGATATATGATATGATTGATTTCACACAAAGTACAACAACAGTGAAAATTAAACATTCTTAAATCAGTAATAATACCACACTCATTTTGCACTCATCAAAAGGTTAGGATACAGTGCCCTCCAAAAGTATTGGAACACTTGGTATTTCACACGTTTTAATTTGTTTATGCCATTTCAAATACAAGAAATACAAAAAATATAAAGAATAAAAAACTCTAATTTTATAATACCAGTAAATAATCAGTTTTATTACCATTTTTCTTCAGAGAAGTCAGGTTATGGAAACATGAACATTTTCAAGTCACTGAATATGTCTTGGACTTTATTTACATCAGTTATGAAGAAATACAAAAATTTCTTTCACCAGAACATTAAACCTAGGCTTCCATCTCAAATGTACTTTGTCAAATTGTAGCTGAACTATCAGGTCTTCTTTTTAATAAAATCCTCCTCTACACCATTTCATTGGGAATCTGTATTTTCTGTTTTTATTTAATTTATATCAAGTTGTAGACATTTGCTTTCAGTTTGAGTTTAACCCCTTAACGCCCAAATTTATATAGCTGTATATAAAAAAATGTTTTGTGTGTGTTTTTGCCTTTAAGTAGATGGTAAATAATGTTGAGATTATTAATTTCACTTTTGCACAAAAACTAGATAGTAATATTGGGTATTCTGGTAATGACTTTATGTTATAATGTTATAATAATAATGATGGTATGTTGCAAATTTGCGACAACAGGCATACAGGTCAATTTGGTAAGTTGCATATTTGAGTCAGAGATTGTAGCATATATGCGACGATGGGCGTTAAGGGGTTAAGAAAGATAACTTTAGATGTATGTATATTTATTTATTTATTTATTTGTATTTGAAATGGCATAAACAAATTAAAATGTGTGACATGCCAAGTGTTCCAATACTTTTGAGTACAGTTGGGAAACACTCCGTGGCATGTGTATTTTTAAGTGAAATGTATCATCCTGGTGTCACTCAGAGAGCAAAATTAAGAGGTTATTTAAGTCATTCAAACAGTAAAATTAAGAGGTTATTTAATCAACAGCTGCCTGTGCCTTTAAAAATCACTGGAGACACACGCATATATAAGAAAACCTGAAATAAAGGAGAAATGCCGCTTTTAACAACCTGGATCTCATTTCTAGCATAAAATATGGTAGTTTACTCACAATTATAACTTTGGTGTCATTATTAGTCCATGGTTCAAATGACTTGTTCAGTTCAAATCTGAGGCAAACATTTTTCTTCTCCTACACCCGGGATCAGCTGCTTGGACTTTACTTTGTCTCTTACTAAGCTGGATTAGAACTTTTTGTGGTACACAGCACCAACTACTGGACTGGAGGAACCTGGCAGTCAATGTGGCTTACTGATTTAAAAATGCAGCTCTTTTCAACCAGACGTGCCATGCTGTGACATGTCAATCACCTGTGTTCAATCAGATTTCAGGGGAGTCCAGTGCAACCCTGGCCTTCACTCTAGCTCTACCCATGCCAGGAAGTGTTTAATTTAATTTTTAATTTTTTTAAAAAAGCGCCAATTCACGACAAACTCGTCTCAAGGCGCTTCACACAACATAAAACAACAACAACAAAGAAAACTGAATTCAAAATTTAAAACACAATAAAAAGATAATAAAAGAATACAAGAATAAAAACACATCATAACACTAATGATAAAACAGGGAAAACAAATGAGTCTTTAAACGTGACTTAAAAGTCTTCACAGTATCAGACTGCCGAATGTATGCCGGGAGATTGTTCCACAGAGCTGGGGCACGGTAGGAGAAGGCTCTGCGACCGGCAGACTTTTTATTCACCCTGGGAACACACAGAAGTCCTGCACCCTGAGAACGCAGGGCCCGAGCTGGTACATAGGGGCTTACCAGGTCAGCCAGATAGGGAGGTGCAAGTCCATGAACAATTTTATAAACTAATAACAGTACTTTAAAATCCGATCTTGCAGCAACTGGTAGCCAGTGCAGGGACGCCAAAACAGGCGTAATGTGGTCAAACTTTCTGCTTTGTGTCAAAAGTCTGGCAGCAGACTTTTGACATTTCCTGTTTCACTGTGGACTCAAAATTTGGCACTTCCTGTTTCAGTGTCACCTTGCCACTGATTTCCCGTGAGATTCCATGGGATCTCGTTTGTCAATCCAGGAAGTGTCGATCCAGGAAGTGTTTGACATTTGACATTTCCTGTTTCACTGTGGACTCAAAATTTGGCACTTCCTGTTTGGGGCTCCCTGCACCATGAGCGACTATACATGTGTACATGTAACCATGTGCATGTGTGTCATTCCACCATGTGCAGCCTCCAGCATTGTTGACTGTAAGCTGATTTTCCCCCACCCTTCCTGGTACTGGGACACCCTGCTGAAGATCTGTGTGTTCATCTTTGCATTTATTATGCCGGTCCTCATCATCACCATCTGCTACGGCCTCATGATCCTTCGCCTCAAGAGTGTCCGAATGCTGTCGGGCTCGCAGGTAAGAAGAATCTGATTTCCTGTTGCTGCATTTTACAACAAATTTCTCCATTTTTGCATCTTTTCACCCACATTTTGCCTGTGAGCTGGGGACAAATGGGAGAGAATATTTAATAATACTGCAAAACCTCAGAGGCTCCCACACTATTTACTGAATCGCTAATCGATTTTGTCTCTCAGGAAAATGAAACAAAGTAAGTCTGTGTGTAGCAGGCGTGCACATACAGTGCATGCATTGCTCCCAAGGGAAAACAATTAGCGAAAAAAAATCAACTTGCGCTTGAGGTTACAGTTGACTTTGATTGCAATCGAAGGTGAAATGAACCAAGAACCTTACACTCAATATCAATCAATCAATCAATTTTTTTATATAGCGCCAAATCACAACAAACAGTTGCCCCAAGGTGCATATGTGAGAACTGACAAACATTTGGCTACAAACAGTGGGCAGATTTTAATGAGGATTTATCCAGATAGAGATAAAATCCGGGTCTGCTTTTTGCCTGTCTTCCAAACATATTTCCCGCCCCTTATTTTTGCCAACCTCCCCTTTTCCTCTCCAATATATTTTGCTTCTTCTCCTCTCTCATCTTCTCTTTCCATTTCATTTGTTACTATTTTTTAAATCCCCATCCTGACACCACCGCCTTCATCCACACGTACAGGAGAAGGACAGGAACCTGCGCCGGATCACCCGTATGGTCCTCGTGGTGGTGGCTGTCTTCATCATCTGCTGGACGCCCATTCATATCTTTGTCATCATCACAGCGCTGGTCAACATCCCCATGTCCACACTGCAGACTATCACCTGGCACTTCTGCATTGCCCTGGGATACACAAACAGGTCGGCAACCAGCAGCATGTGATTACATGAATAAATTTGTTGCTACAACATTTGATATATCTTTCCATTGCAGCTCAGTAATAGTAAAGCGATACTAGAGTAATATTGATAACAACATAGTAGTACTGTGGCAATAACAAAAATATCTCAGCATACAACACTGGGATATTAAATTGTTGTATTAAGTACTGTAATTAGGATTACTGGATGTTTTAGTGGTTTTTCATTTTACTACAAGGGATCTGTGTTGAATATTCAAAAAAAAGAAAAGTTTACCTTGTGTGCTGAGAAACACATTCATATTATACGCAGAAAACCACCTTAAAAATAATTTGAACATATATTAAATAATTTGTCAACTTATTTGCCATTGCAGGGAAGAACACACTCAAAAGTAGCTCATTGGATGAACACAATTCAATTATGTGCAGGATGTCCATCTAATAGAGCCTAATATGTAGACCCAACTCAAATAAAAGACATCCATGCAAGATAACTTAATTTAATATATATATAAATTATATATTTATTAGATGGATTGCAATCCAATGAGTCAGTTTTTTGAGTGTATTACTCAAACAAATGATTCATTGGATGAACTCAATTCAATTATGGGCAGGTTTTCCATCTAATAAATACATGTAGTCCCAACTAAATTAAATTATCTTGCATGGATGTGGTTTATTTGAGTTTGGGCTACATATATTTATTAGATGGAAATTCTGTCCATAATTGAAATCAGTTCATCCTAATGCTTAAGTTTTTTGAGTGCACCTGAAACCACTGCATTTCTTATATTTTCATTTTCAAAAATAAGCTTTCAGAGCTTTTTTAGTGTTTGATTTAAGGGACTAGCTACTTCTAATTTTATTTTTTTCTTGGTCTATTGAAATAAATAAATTTATTCAGCTCTGCCAGCCAAGTACACTCAAAAAACTGATGCACTGGATGAACTCAATTCAGTTATGTGCAGGATTTCCATCTAATAAATATATACAGCCCCAACTCAAAGTGCATCCATGCAAGATAATTTAATTTAATTTAGTTGGGACTACACATATTTATTATATGGAAATCCTGCCCATAATTGACTTGAGTTCATCCAATGAGTCATTTGTTTGTGTGATACACTAAAAAAACCTAACTCATTAGATCGGGTTCCATCTAATAAATATATGTAGTCCCAACTCAATTAAATTATATTATTTTGCATGGATGTGTTTTATTTGAGTTGTGGCTACATATGTTTATTAGATGGAAATGGAAATCCTGCACATAATTGAATTGAGTTCATCCAAAGAGCCATTTTTTTGAGTGTAGAGAAAAAGATAAGAGTATCACTATGAACTTTAGAGGAACCAGATTTTACATACTAATTTATACTGTATATAAAGTTTAAAGTGATTTTAATGGCCATAACTGTATATTCTATCATCAGCATGTATCCTTGTTTGTTTGTTTTTTCTCTCTCCCTGCAGTAGTTTGAATCCTGTCCTCTATGCTTACCTGGATGAGAACTTCAAGCGTTGCTTCCGTGAGTTCTGCACCCCGAGCCCCTCGGTGATGGAGCTGCAGAATTCATCCCGGACTGGAGCTGCTGGACGCCACCCCCCGCAACGTGAAAACAACACTGCACAGACAGGAGACAAGACCAACCAACAGGTACTCACCGTATGTCTACCAGCAAAATAAGAAACCAAATCTGATTATAGCCAAGCCCATGTGGCCAAACCATTGTTCACTCAATGACATAGCTCAAATTAAACCAGTTTTGTTAAGTTGAGTGATCTTTACTCAGTAATTATTACATCATACACCAAAATCAATCTATTCAGTTAAGTGATCAGTTAAGTCACATTTTCAGTTTTGTGATGTGTGTTGATGACAAGGTTTTGCAGGGTTTGTTCACTTTTTGACCCGTGTCTCTGTAGGTATGACTAGCCATGGAGAGGTCGTCGGTGGACTCTCGATGTTGCAGAGGTGTTGCCAATGACGACCTCAACTCAGAGGTCACGCAGGTCACCACAGGGCTGTGATCACGAACAGGACACAGACACATTTTGACCATATCTTACCATTTTAACTGTGGCACCGCCATCGGGTCAGGTGACTCACATGACAACCAACTTGATGACAAACTGCTTGACTGTGAGGGGTTTACTGTTAGGTGCAGAAACGATGACAAGCTATGTGTAAAAATCAAGTTCAGATACACCAGAATGGATGAAGATGATACTGAATTTACACTATGATGGGTATTACGGTTACAAAAATAAATGAGCTGTGGCTATCCAGACATAGCTGTATTAACAGTACACAATTCTATTTGTATGTAGCCCTTATGATTTGTCAGTCTAGGTCACGTGATTCAGCCCAGTCTCACGTTTTCTTTGTGCTGCTGTCACGAAATGAGTCAAATTTTTGTGATGGGTTTTTTTTAAACTCAGTATTACTAACTCTACTCCTTCCCCCAGCCGTAACCATAACCACCCCCCACCCCGCTTTGCTTTTAATTTCGTGCAGCCATCACAGAATGAATTAGAATGAATTTGTGCTGCCGTGACAAAAATGAGGCGTTTTTCATCACAATATCACAAACCAATAGATTAATGTATTTTTCGTGCTGCTGAATCACGACTTGCCCTGAGATTGGGTTGCGTGCTTATGGTGGTAAGCACCTTTACTTGTGTTTTCTATGTAGGGCAGAAATGACTTTCTGAAGCAATGATCTTAAAATCAAGATTTTCTGTGCTCCCAAAATATTTCTAATTATCTATCTTTATAACTTTACATCAGTCACTTAATAGTTGAAAATAAAAAAATTTAACTTGATTGGGATTCAAACCTGGGTGTGCTCGCTACGACGTCTGACACCCCGTCACTTACACTGCAATGTTTCACCTGCTGCAGAGGGCATGGAGTCATTATACATACCAATGGAGAAACCCTAAATTTAATCTAAAACCTAACCTCAACCCTAAACCTAACTGTTAACCTGTGCCATAACTCCTAACCAGAAAAATAATAACCCATGACCATAATGACTAACCATACAAATAACCCCTAACAATAACCATAAAAATAATAACTAACTGTTAGCCTCACCCCTAATAATCCTGGGTATGCTAGGTACAAATAGAATGTGTTATTATTAACACAGCTCGGATAGGATAGCCACTTTGAAATTATTATTATTATTATTATTATTATTATTATTATTATTATTATTATTATCTGTCAGGTGGGTCGCAGCTGAAACACTGCAGGTCCAGCAACACTGCAAATATTACAGGTAATATCAGCAACACTGCAAATATTACAGGTAATATTTGCAGTGTTGCTGGACCTGCCCAGATTGTGTACAGTATTTTAACAGGAACATAGCAGAATTTTAATTACATCAAAGTCACCCTCTATGATTATTTCTGCCACTAGATGTCACACTAGTTCTATTTTCAGAATCAAAACAAAGCTTCCCTTCTCTGCCACACCTTCCCAACTCTCCCTCTTCCAAATGGAGCACAAAGAATGGTCCTTGGAGTCTTGTAACAGGTCTGTGTGTGGAAAAGCCAAATATATGTGGACTGTAGTCAGGTTGCATTTTTGGACATGTTTAGCCTCTAAATGTGATTTTGTAAGGATTTCTGGAAAGACGCTGTCGTCTGCCATCTTGAAAAAAACTCAACAGCTATGTGGTGCACAGAAAACTCTGTTGACTATTTTTAAACATGGGGAGGGGCAGCAGCTTCACAGGGCAGCACACATGGAAATTTTATGTAGTAAATGTGCATGTGCAGCCAGAGCAGTAATGTAAATAGTGGGCAAGAAAGCTCATAGAACAGAGAGACTGTTGTTTTATTCTCTGCACACTGTGCACAGGACACACATAAGCCACTAAATCTTTACATAAAACGTAGTTGTTGGCTGTAATATTAATGTGTGTGTGTGTGCGCGCGCGCATACGCGTATGTGTGTCTGTGTGTGCATTATTATTGCCGGTAGATGCTTTAAAACACAGTGCTTCAATGTGTTATGTTACATGAAAATATGGATTTGTGTTACTTGTGGGACTCGACTCTTTCAGACATTTTGAATGTTGCAGTTTTGTCCTCAAAGGTTTGGTGGCTAATAATTCAGTCACCACTTACAGGCTGATTTGGAGGTGTCACTCACTGTCATCTGCAGCACAGCTGTGCTGCTCAGCGTGGCTGAGTGTAGATTTTGGCAGGAGCTGATGCTTTCCACCTTATTACCACGCTCTCTGCAGCAGTACGCTGCTTTTGGCCACTTCAGAACAATCGACTGGTTTCTACAGCTGCGTTTGGTCCTCTGATCCCAGCGGATCCTTTCTGGCTTCAGTCTCTCCTTCAGTTTTGGCCTGTGACTTGTCATTCATTTGTTCCCCCTCACTGAATTTGAGAACAGTTCTGTTTACCACACTGGAGATTTGGACTCACTGAAGCAGCAACAATATGTTTGCACAGTTGCACAAAGGTTATGATGCTCTCTGCTGGCATATCTGACTACAAGTGACCATTAAGTACTGACTCACATGGAATCACTTCTCAGAAGTAGTTAAGGAGCAAATTCAATCATGTGTTGTGGTATCTTTTACAGACTGTGCCGTGTATTACGTATATTTGCTAATTGCCTTCATTGCAGCTCAACTCAATATTCTGTGCGTCAAGTATTTTTAAAGCTTGATTGTATATTAGTCGATGTTGTAAAATAAAGTATGCTGTTATTTTCTGTTCTCAGCTTGAAATCAAGAAAGTGCCAGAAAATACTTAATACTTAATAATTATGATGATGCTGGACCAGCATGTTATTGTACGTATTTATGAATATAACTTTCCTCATATATAACTCTCTGAACTAAAGAGGTGTATGTTAACCAGTATGTTATACTATATATAAGAAAAAAAACACAAACTTTTTTTTAATTGTAAATTCTGATAAATATGGGGATTAATTGCTCACTGGCTGTTTTATATGTTTATTTTATCACTCACAAATCTACATTTTGTCCTGTGTATCAAACTGTATAAGCTTTGGTGTGTTGCAGTTATAAACATTTTACATTTATTTTATTACTATTGTAAAGCGTGTGGACCAACATTGCATAGCTCTGTGTGTTAGAAATTTGTTGAGCTACAATAAAAATATTGATTTATTTGCTAATTTCTATATTTATTGGAAAATTCCAATGATGTTTTATATATTGTTTTATACCAGGTAGTAGTACCTGTGGGTATGAGGACAGTACAGGCTTTAACAGTCTGGTATTTGATGTTTCTTTCATCTTAATAGATACATTCTGGAATCCACCTTAATGTGTGCCACATTTGGTTGAGAATTTAATTCCTTGGCCTTGATGTTTGCCAGAATGAATTCATTAAGGGCAGTTTCAGATTTAACCTACACTGACATGCCAAGATTGGTAGAAATCATAAAAATGACCTGGGGGGAGTACTCCAGTAAACAGACTCCCCAATGTTTGACCTTTGGGAAATTTGACCTTTCTGGCCAATTCTAGAACTCACCTCCATATGCACACCAATCTATTGGAGCGAAAATGTTAAATTTTGACCCCAGTGAGCTTGTCTTGATCGACCTTTGTTAAATTTGACTTCACCTGGGGAATTCCAGAACCGTGTGTGCAGTTTGGTGGACACTGGAATCAAAATCAAAATTTTGCTCTTTGATTTAAATGACCTTGATGTTTGCCAAAACAAATCCTTTAAGCTTGACCGTCATCCGCCTATCAAGTTAGATGAAAATCAGCCAAAGGACCTGGGATGAGTAGGGGTACAAACAGACAGACATTATAGTATTATACCAGCAATGCCAGTGATGCTAATTATTTTCACTATTTGATTTTATTATGTAGACAGTGCAAATTTCCAAAAATATCCTTTTTTTTTTTTTTTTTTAAGCTGTTGGTGTGGGGAACGGTGTTGGACTATTGCAGTCCGCGGCTTATAAACTCTGGAACTGATTTCATGCCATCTGTGATCTTTGCATGACTCCATTAAACTCTTTGTGTTATGCTGTTTGATTGTTGATGCTCTTGCTAACTGAAGGCTTTGTGTTCTTGATGTGGCGTTTCATGTAATATAGTGTACAGATGATGATTATTAGAACGGTTTGGACAGCTTGCTGTGATATGTTTTACATGATCTTATGACCAGTGTGTTGTCTATATCAGAAAACTTCAGTACCACTGAGTGCATTCTGTCTCGTATTTGAATAAAGCATCACCTGCACTGTGACTTCTATCGCCTTCTCTTCTCAGTCTGAAACAGCTCCATGCACACAGATGAAGGCTACAACTTCTCCTCAAAAACACACACTGAAAACAGATTGAACCATTTACAATATAATTGGTTGGGCTGGTATTGTTTTTTTCAGCAGACACATTGGTCAGCCTGGGATCAGCCTGTTGGTCTTCCCCATTACCACGTACAGTGGACAGTGTTATGTGTTTTTCTTTTTTTCAGATTTTGGGAAATGAGGCACTTCTCACTGTCTTTGACTTGGAGTTGACCAGTTGGAGTTGGTCTCAGGAATTTACAAATATGCACACTGAGTCCAGTGTTAACTATCTGAATTGGTTGTTTTGAACAAGAACTTAATTGGACACATATCAACGCAGAAGACTGGCTAATTTAAACCAATATATTGCTTGATTTGACCAATCTGTTTTTAGAGTGTAGACATAATTCAAGTCTCACAACCACATTCCTTTTTCCTGTAATTTTTACCTACTTGATGCATGTTTTCCTGCCAAACAAAGCCTCATTAAAAAGGGACGTGACCTAGAAATTCCTAAAAACTAAAGGCTGGGTTCAATTTTTACAACACAACTCATATTCAAACATTGTTTTCAATCAATAAATCAATCACCTTGACAATTTATAGGGCAGGTCTTTGAGAATTACAAAAAGCCACTAACAGTGGCAACAATATTAAGATTTTTAGTTTTTTTTTTTTCATTGTTGGATTGTTTGGTAGGACTCCAGTGTGACATACCAGAATCATTCATTCATTACTACTACTGCTAATAATTATAATAACCACTTTTATAGTACTTTCCAGGAACCAAAGTCCATAAAAAAAGAATACATTAGATACAATTTTATTAAACCCTTGGGAAAAGTCTCTCAGTGAAGGCGAGACTCTCAATTTACCAGTCAATATATGTTCCTATCCTCACCTATGCTCATGAGCTTTGGGTAATGACTAAAAGAATAAGATCACAGATACAAGTGGCAGAAATGAGATTCCTCCATTGGATGTCTGGGTTTACACTCCTGGACAGGGTGAGAAGCTCAATTTTCCAGGAGGGACTCGAAGTAGAGCCGCTACTTCTTCACATTGAAAGGAGCCAGTTGAGGTGGTTCGGGCATCTGGTGAGCACGCTCCCTGGTCATCTCCCTAGGGAGGTCTTCAAGGCGCATTCAACTGAGAGGAGGCCCCTGGGGAAGACAGAACATGCTGGAGAGATTATATTTCCCTGCTGGATTGGGAAGGTCTTGACATCCCCCAGGAAGAGTTACAAGACTTGGCTGAGGATAGGGAAGTATGGGTTGAGCCGCTTGCTCTGCTGCCAGCTCGACCCGGACCCGGATAAGCAGCAGAAAATGAATGAATGAATGAATAAATGTTTTGTACATCTTGGATTTATTTTGGAGTTTTATAGCCTGCCGACAAAACAATACATAGTTCTTGATGTTGTTGTCTGCTTCCATACATTGATGTTCTGCTCTAAAGGCTCCAAGGGAACAGCTGGTGACAAGGTATTAGTATTTTTCCATTCTACACAAAACTCTGCTCAGGTTATAGTCAAAGCTCAGACTCAACAAGCATTTGACTGATCACTGACCGTGAGGAACAGAGCAGGTAATGACTTTTTAACAGGAAACAAACAGAAATGCTTTATGAAACCTCCAACAGTGGGAGTGAGGCAGTGTGTTAAGAACTATCCCAAATCCAATTTAGGTCCTCCAGGCTCTGATATCTCAGCAATGCTGTGTCATTTTAGCACCATCATTTCCTCTGACTATTTCACACTTAGATTCATGGCTTACTGGCTCTTGCTGTCTGTGCAGTTTGCTGGTGTAACCATTAGGAGCGTGGCGGCAGACGCGGCAGCTCTGAGAGGGAATCTCAGGTGTGTCAGGAGGAAAGAGTAATGGATTATTCCAAGCCATCAGGAAACCAATCCATCCAGTTATTTGCCTGATTGTTTCCATAAGCAAATGAGCAGGAAGGACCACTGAGTCCTGCAAAGCTGCCATCCAGCCAATGAACCTGCCAGCAGTTTGTCAGATGTCCAATGAGCCACGACAGTTTATCTGCCGGCTAACCAACCGTCTCTGTAACAACCCGGCGGGGTGTATTTGTTTCTCTCGAGCTACTCTTGATACCTGGTGTTTGGAGATGGCTCCATCCTAGACTTTAAATCACAGGAAATACAGGTGACTGTTATTTTTTTTTTACTATGCTATCACTCAGCAGGACCGGTCAGCACAGCAGAAATACCATCAGGCAATATTCCTGTCCATCCGTCTGATTTCATTACCCGTTTCTTCTGCTACTGCTTTGCTCTGCAGTTTTGCCCACTAACGACTGACGATCAAAGTTTGATGACCTGTGGCTGTTACTTTACCTCAGGTGTAGCCCTGCAAAAGTGAGATAAAGCACCATTTTATCTGGTTGCTGGGAGTGAAATAAGTAAAAGCTAAAGGAAGAAGTGTGCATGAGTGAATAAAATAAAAAACATAGCTGAAAAAAATTTGATCAAATCATAAAGTTAATTACAGACAGTAGATAATTAGTAGCAGGGATGCCATGTGTCTTGCTGGGGCACAGGGACAAGGTTGGCTCCAACAGCCTTATAATAACATAACAGATCCAACCATTTTTTCACATTTTAGAAGGAAAATACAGTTATTTTTGACCACTCTGTGAAGTAAATTCCTAAAATAACAATTATGACTTTTATGTGGCTTTTAAAACATATATGAACAATTTCACAAATATGCATTTTTGCCAAAATATTCATCAGCTTATTTAAATGATTGAGGCCCTTTTGGGGGCCCCCATTGGCCTATAGAGCCCAAGGACAACTCACCCAATTCCCCTACCTGTCAACCCATCACCCCTGAATTGTAGAGTTTATAATGTTTGCCTTAAAAGATTCAATTAATGTGGACTTTCTCATATCAAAAGGAAAACTGTTGCCCAAAAATGGAGTATGGTAGTCAAAGAGTGCAGACTTCTTGTTAACCCGGGAGGCACATAGTAAGTCTGTATCCTGTCACCTCATGGCACAAGAAGGCACATAAGGTTTAACAAGATCAGCAAGATGGCAACATGCATCAAAAAGAAAAAATATTCCAGAGTTCTTTCTCAGAAAGCAGAGTGATGATGCCACACCCATATATCAAAGCATCAAACATGAAAAGAAAAAGGTTACATGAGCGTTGAAAGAGTCAAGTCCACTAATAATAAAAAAGAAGTAATTTCTATAAAATTTGCAGTTTTCTTATAGATTAGCCAGGGGTTTGAAATTTGACCTTAACCTCTGACCTTGATCACTGACTTATTCTAAGCCAAATCAAAACACTTCTTCCCATTCATAGGTTCAACAACCCTGACAAGTTTGATCAAAATCAGATTAGTCATATTGAAGATATCTTGACCATGCTTCTAAGTGACAGAAGTGGGGGAAAAAAAATCTCTTATAGTCAAAGTACTGCAAAATGGACTGGTGTTAATATGCCACTCTAATGAGTACCCCTTTAGTTTGGATTTGACCAAACATTTAAGCGTACAAGTGTATCAAGGCATAAAATGTTATTCCAGGATCATGCAACAAAGATAAAGCAAAAGGTTGGCATATTTACCAAATCATTAGTGAAATTAGTGATACAAACTGATTACATTTAGGCCATGTGTAAAATTTAATGCACATTATTTAATCATATGTTTTACAACCCCAATTCCAATTAAGTTGGGACGTTGTGTAAAATGTAAATAAAAACAGAATACAATGATTTGCAAATCCTCTTCAACCTATATTCAATTGAATAAACCACAAAGACAAGATATTTAATGTTCAAACTGATAAACTTTATTGTTTTTGTGCAAATATTTGCTCATTTTGAAATGGATGCCTGCAACACGTTTCAAAAAAGCTGAGACAGTGGTATGTTTACCACTGTGTTACATCACCTTTCCTTCTAACAACACTCAATAAGCATTTGGGAACTGAGGACACTAATTGTTGAAGCTTTGTAGGTGGAATTCTTTCCCATTCTTGCTTGATATACAACTTCAGTTGTTCCACAGTCTGGGGTCTCCATTGTTGTATTTTGCACTTCATAATGCGCCACACATTTTCAATGGGTGACAGGTCTGGACTACAGGCAGGGCAGTCTAGTACCTGCACTCTTCTATTACAAAGCCACGCTGTTGTAACACGTGCAGAATGTGGCTTGGCATTGTCTTGCTGAAATAAGCAGGGACGTCCTTGAAAAAGATGTTGCTTGGATGGCAGCATATGTTGTTGCCATCCCACTGTCACCAAGTGCTTGCTCACAGGGGGTCGTTTTGACTGTTGGTGTTTTTCTGTAATTATTGTATGGCTTTTGCCTTACAATATAAAGCGCCTTGGGGCAACTGTTTGTTGTGATTTGGCGCTATATAAATAAAATTGATTTGATTTGTTCCAAAACCTGGATGTACCTTTCATCACTGATGGTGCCATCACAGATGTGTAAGTTGTCCATGTCATGGGCTTTGGTTCTCCAGATTCTCTGAATCTTCTGATTATATGATGGAATCCCTAAATTCCTTGCAATTGAACATTGAGAAACATTGTTCTTAAACTGTTGGAATATTTTTTCCACACAGTTGTTCACAAAGTGGTGATCCTCACCTCATCTTTGCTTGTGGACGGCTGAGCCTTTTGGGGATGGTCCTTTGATACCAATCATGACACTCACCTGTTTCCAATTAGGTGTTCTTTGAGCATTCATCAACTTTCCCAGTCTTTTGTTTCCACTGTCCCAACTTTTTTGAAATGTGTTGCAGGCATCCATTTCAAAATGAACAAATTTGCACAAAAACAATAACGTTTAGCAGTTTGAACGTAAAATATCTTGTCTTTATGGTGTATTCAATTGAATATAGGTTGAAGAGGATTTGCAAATCATTGTATTCTGTTTTTATTTTACACAACGTCCCAACTTCACTGGAATGTTGTAATATTTGTATATCATTTTTTGCATTACAATTATGTTGTTGTAATCTATTACAGAAACTTCTCTTGTGATGTGGTGGTTTATGTTGAAGAGATCATTTGGTGGTGTGCTTCACTGGCAACAAATGAATACATTAATACACTAAAAATGGTCTGTTCTTTGCTTCACACCTACAGGACAGATGGTGCAGATTCAAACAAATCTGTAGCTCTCCATCACAAAACAATACAGTGTGAACTAAACACCACTGATACCTATTTTCATGCCCTTTGGCTTTGCTCACCTGTCCAGTGTTTTTGGTCCAAAGTCACTGAAAAACTGTCCTCCATCTTGGGATATAGAATTATGTTTACTTGGAGACACTACAATTATTGAACTACCAACTAAACAGTCTAAAATTATACTTGTAGCGCTGACTATTGCCAAAAAAAAAAAAAAAAACAATTTTGCTGAATTGGAAAAATAAACAATCAATCAGTATTAAACACTGGTCAAACCTCCTCTTCTAATATATAGCAATGGAAAGAATATACGCTTTATTAAGAAACCATTTACCACAATTTAATGAAACATGGTCTTTATTCATCAACTCATTAAATTTGAATTGGAATTTGGAGGTCTAAATTTATTTATTTAATTATATTTTGCCTGTTAGGGAACGCCACTCTTGCATCTGTACTGTATTATTATTACATTATGACTTGTGCCTATTATTGCGGACCTACTGACTTTTCTCTCTTGTGCTGCAGATCCAGGTTTCAGCTCTTACAGGTACTCTAGCTGTCAGAGATTGATACTGTGTATTTTTCCACTTTTCTTTATCTCTCTTGAGAATGTTTGAATTGATGCAAGAGAGAGCTTGTGTCTTCTAGTGTGGGGGGTCCCTCGGGTGTGGTGGGGCTGTGTGGGCGGGGCCTGCGGGGATGGTTTGGTGTCCGGGTGCGGAGTCCTGGGCTGCCTGTGGATTGGGGTTGCGGGTGGGACATCGGGGCCTGGGGGGTTGCATTCCGGTGCTGCCCGGTGGCTCTGCGGGATTCCGGGTGGGATAGGTCAGGTGCTGGCCCACGCTCCCTTCCGGCTCCTCCCTTTCGGGGCGCGGGTGTGCCCCTAGCCTGAGGGGGGCTGGGCGGCAGCCGGTCTGCCTGTGGGGGGCCCTGGTGCCGCGCTGCCGGGCTTCTGGTCCTATTGGGATAAGTTGTAGTCTTACACACCTCTCTGCAGCTTCTCTCCCCCTGCCATCCCCTCATTACCCCATCCCCGTAGAGACGGTGCCTGCTCCCAGACCACCAATAACCAGCAAAAATCTATTTAAGCATAAAAATTCAAAAAGAAAAAATAATATAGCACCTTCAACTGCACCACAGACTAAAACAGTTAAATGTGGTCTATTAAACATTAGGTCTCTCTCTTCTAAGTCCCTGTTAGTAAATGATATAATAATTGATCAACATATTGATTTATTCTGCCTCACAGAAACCTGGTTACAGCAGGATGAATATGTTAGTTTAAATGAGTGAACACCCCCGAGTCACACTAACTGCCAGAATGCTCGTAGCACGGGCTGAGGCGGAGGATTAGCAGCAATCTTCCATTCCAGCTTATTAATTAATCAAAAACCCAGACAGAGCTTTAATTCATTTGAAAGCTTGACTCTTAGTCTTGTCCATCCAAATTGGAAGTCCCAAAAACCAGTTTTATTTGTTATTATCTATCGTCCACCTGGTCGTTACTGTGAGTTTCCCTGTGAATTTTCAGACCTTTTGTCTGACTTAGTGCTGAGCTCAGATAAGATAATTATAGTGGGCGATTTTAACATCCACACAGATGCTGAGAATGACAGCCTCAACACTGCATTTAATCTATTATTAGACTCAATTGGCTTTGCTCAGAATGTAAATGAGTCCACCCACCACTTTAATCATATCTTAGATCTTGTTCTGACTTATGGTATGGAAATTGAAGACTTAACAGTATTCCCTGAAAACTCCCTTCTGTCTGATCATTTCTTAATAACATTTACATTTACTCTGATGGACTACCCAGCAGTGGGGAATAAGTTTCATTACACTAGAAGTCTTTCAGAAAGCGCTGTAACTAGGTTTAAGGATATGATTCCTTCTTTATGTTCTCTAATGCCATATACCAACACAGTGCAGAGTAGCTACCTAAACTCTGTAAGTGAGATAGAGTATCTCGTCAATAGTTTTACATCCTCATTGAAGACAACTTTGGATGCTGTAGCTCCTCTGAAAAAGAGAACTTTAAATCAGAAGTGCCTGACTCCGTGGTATAACTCACAAACTCGCAGCTTAAAGCAGATAACCCGTAAGTTGGAGAGGAAATGGCGTCTCACTAATTTAGAAGATCTTCACTTAGCCTGGAAAAAGAGTCTGTTGCTCTATAAAAAAAAGCCCTCCGTAAAGCTAGGACATCTTACTACTCATCACTAATTGAAGAAAATAAGAACAACCCCAGGTTTCTTTTCAGCACTGTAGCCAGGCTGACAAAGAGTCAGAGCTCTATTGAGCCGAGTATTCCTTTAACTAGTAATGACTTCATGACATTCTTTGCTAATAAAATTTTAACTATTAGAGAAAAAATTACTCATAACCATCCCAAAGACGTATCGTTATCTTTGGCTGCTTTCAGTGATGCCGGTATTTGGTTAGACTCTTTCTCTCCGATTGTTCTGTCTGAGTTATTTTCATTAGTTACTTCATCCAAACCATCAACCTGTCTATTAGACCCCATTCCTACCAGGCTGCTCAAGGAAGCCCTACCATTATTTAATGCTTCGATCTTAAATATGATCAATCTATCTTTATTAGTTGGCTATGTACCACAGGCTTTTAAGGTGGCAGTAATTAAACCATTACTTAAAAACCCATCACTTGACCCAGCTATCTTAGCTAATTATAGGCCAATCTCCAACCTTCCTTTTCTCTCAAAAATTCTTGAAAGGGTAGTTGTAAAACAGCTAACTGATCATCTGCAGAGGAATGGTCTATTTGAAGAGTTTCAGTCAGGTTTAGAATTCATCATAGTACAGAAACAGCAATAGTGAAGGTTACAAATGATCTTCTTATGGCCTCAGACAGTGGACTCATCTCTGTGCTTGTTCTGTTAGACCTCAGTGCTGCTTTTGATACTGTTGACCATAACATTTTATTACAGAGATTAGAGCATGCCATAGGTATTAAAGGCACTGCGCTGCGGTGGTTTGAATCATATTTAATTTCAATCATGTGTTGTGGTATCTTTTACAGACTGTGCCGTGTATTACGTATATTTGCTAATTGCCTTCATTGCAGCTCAACTCAATATTCTGTGCGTCAAGTATTTTTAAAGCTTGATTGTATATTAGTCGATGTTGTAAAATAAAGTATGCTGTTATTTTCTGTTCTCAGCTTGAAATCAAGAAAGTGCCAGAAAATACTTAATACTTAATAATTATGATGATGCTGGACCAGCATGTTATTGTACGTATTTATGAATATAACTTTCCTCATATATAACTCTCTGAACTAAAGAGGTGTATGTTAACCAGTATGTTATACTATATATAAGAAAAAAAACACAAACTTTTTTTTAATTGTAAATTCTGATAAATATGGGGATTAATTGCTCACTGGCTGTTTTATATGTTTATTTTATCACTCACAAATCTACATTTTGTCCTGTGTATCAAACTGTATAAGCTTTGGTGTGTTGCAGTTATAAACATTTTACATTTATTTTATTACTATTGTAAAGCGTGTGGACCAACATTGCATAGCTCTGTGTGTTAGAAATTTGTTGAGCTACAATAAAAATATTGATTTATTTGCTAATTTCTATATTTATTGGAAAATTCCAATGATGTTTTATATATTGTTTTATACCAGGTAGTAGTACCTGTGGGTATGAGGACAGTACAGGCTTTAACAGTCTGGTATTTGATGTTTCTTTCATCTTAATAGATACATTCTGGAATCCACCTTAATGTGTGCCACATTTGGTTGAGAATTTAATTCCTTGGCCTTGATGTTTGCCAGAATGAATTCATTAAGGGCAGTTTCAGATTTAACCTACACTGACATGCCAAGATTGGTAGAAATCATAAAAATGACCTGGGGGGAGTACTCCAGTAAACAGACTCCCCAATGTTTGACCTTTGGGAAATTTGACCTTTCTGGCCAATTCTAGAACTCACCTCCATATGCACACCAATCTATTGGAGCGAAAATGTTAAATTTTGACCCCAGTGAGCTTGTCTTGATCGACCTTTGTTAAATTTGACTTCACCTGGGGAATTCCAGAACCGTGTGTGCAGTTTGGTGGACACTGGAATCAAAATCAAAATTTTGCTCTTTGATTTAAATGACCTTGATGTTTGCCAAAACAAATCCTTTAAGCTTGACCGTCATCCGCCTATCAAGTTAGATGAAAATCAGCCAAAGGACCTGGGATGAGTAGGGGTACAAACAGACAGACATTATAGTATTATACCAGCAATGCCAGTGATGCTAATTATTTTCACTATTTGATTTTATTATGTAGACAGTGCAAATTTCCAAAAATATCCTTTTTTTTTTTTTTTTTTAAGCTGTTGGTGTGGGGAACGGTGTTGGACTATTGCAGTCCGCGGCTTATAAACTCTGGAACTGATTTCATGCCATCTGTGATCTTTGCATGACTCCATTAAACTCTTTGTGTTATGCTGTTTGATTGTTGATGCTCTTGCTAACTGAAGGCTTTGTGTTCTTGATGTGGCGTTTCATGTAATATAGTGTACAGATGATGATTATTAGAACGGTTTGGACAGCTTGCTGTGATATGTTTTACATGATCTTATGACCAGTGTGTTGTCTATATCAGAAAACTTCAGTACCACTGAGTGCATTCTGTCTCGTATTTGAATAAAGCATCACCTGCACTGTGACTTCTATCGCCTTCTCTTCTCAGTCTGAAACAGCTCCATGCACACAGATGAAGGCTACAACTTCTCCTCAAAAACACACACTGAAAACAGATTGAACCATTTACAATATAATTGGTTGGGCTGGTATTGTTTTTTCAGCAGACACATTGGTCAGCCTGGGATCAGCCTGTTGGTCTTCCCCATTACCACGTACAGTGGACAGTGTTATGTGTTTTTCTTTTTTTCAGATTTTGGGAAATGAGGCACTTCTCACTGTCTTTGACTTGGAGTTGACCAGTTGGAGTTGGTCTCAGGAATTTACAAATATGCACACTGAGTCCAGTGTTAACTATCTGAATTGGTTGTTTTGAACAAGAACTTAATTGGACACATATCAACGCAGAAGACTGGCTAATTTAAACCAATATATTGCTTGATTTGACCAATCTGTTTTTAGAGTGTAGACATAATTCAAGTCTCACAACCACATTCCTTTTTCCTGTAATTTTTACCTACTTGATGCATGTTTTCCTGCCAAACAAAGCCTCATTAAAAAGGGACGTGACCTAGAAATTCCTAAAAACTAAAGGCTGGGTTCAATTTTTACAACACAACTCATATTCAAACATTGTTTTCAATCAATAAATCAATCACCTTGACAATTTATAGGGCAGGTCTTTGAGAATTACAAAAAGCCACTAACAGTGGCAACAATATTAAGATTTTTAGTTTTTTTTTTTTCATTGTTGGATTGTTTGGTAGGACTCCAGTGTGACATACCAGAATCATTCATTCATTACTACTACTGCTAATAATTATAATAACCACTTTTATAGTACTTTCCAGGAACCAAAGTCCATAAAAAAAGAATACATTAGATACAATTTTATTAAACCCTTGGGAAAAGTCTCTCAGTGAAGGCGAGACTCTCAATTTACCAGTCAATATATGTTCCTATCCTCACCTATGCTCATGAGCTTTGGGTAATGACTAAAAGAATAAGATCACAGATACAAGTGGCAGAAATGAGATTCCTCCATTGGATGTCTGGGTTTACACTCCTGGACAGGGTGAGAAGCTCAATTTTCCAGGAGGGACTCGAAGTAGAGCCGCTACTTCTTCACATTGAAAGGAGCCAGTTGAGGTGGTTCGGGCATCTGGTGAGCACGCTCCCTGGTCATCTCCCTAGGGAGGTCTTCAAGGCGCATTCAACTGAGAGGAGGCCCCTGGGGAAGACAGAACATGCTGGAGAGATTATATTTCCCTGCTGGATTGGGAAGGTCTTGACATCCCCCAGGAAGAGTTACAAGACTTGGCTGAGGATAGGGAAGTATGGGTTGAGCCGCTTGCTCTGCTGCCAGCTCGACCCGGACCCGGATAAGCAGCAGAAAATGAATGAATGAATGAATAAATGTTTTGTACATCTTGGATTTATTTTGGAGTTTTATAGCCTGCCGACAAAACAATACATAGTTCTTGATGTTGTTGTCTGCTTCCATACATTGATGTTCTGCTCTAAAGGCTCCAAGGGAACAGCTGGTGACAAGGTATTAGTATTTTTCCATTCTACACAAAACTCTGCTCAGGTTATAGTCAAAGCTCAGACTCAACAAGCATTTGACTGATCACTGACCGTGAGGAACAGAGCAGGTAATGACTTTTTAACAGGAAACAAACAGAAATGCTTTATGAAACCTCCAACAGTGGGAGTGAAGCAGTGTGTTAAGAACTATCCCAAATCCAATTTAGGTCCTCCAGGCTCTGATATCTCAGCAATGCTGTGTCATTTTAGCACCATCATTTCCTCTGACTATTTCACACTTAGATTCATGGCTTACTGGCTCTTGCTGTCTGTGCAGTTTGCTGGTGTAACCATTAGGAGCGTGGCGGCAGACGCGGCAGCTCTGAGAGGGAATCTCAGGTGTGTCAGGAGGAAAGAGTAATGGATTATTCCAAGCCATCAGGAAACCAATCCATCCAGTTATTTGCCTGATTGTTTCCATAAGCAAATGAGCAGGAAGGACCACTGAGTCCTGCAAAGCTGCCATCCAGCCAATGAACCTGCCAGCAGTTTGTCAGATGTCCAATGAGCCACGACAGTTTATCTGCCGGCTAACCAACCGTCTCTGTAACAACCCGGCGGGGTGTATTTGTTTCTCTCGAGCTACTCTTGATACCTGGTGTTTGGAGATGGCTCCATCCTAGACTTTAAATCACAGGAAATACAGGTGACTGTTATTTTTTTTTTACTATGCTATCACTCAGCAGGACCGGTCAGCACAGCAGAAATACCATCAGGCAATATTCCTGTCCATCCGTCTGATTTCATTACCCGTTTCTTCTGCTACTGCTTTGCTCTGCAGTTTTGCCCACTAACGACTGACGATCAAAGTTTGATGACCTGTGGCTGTTACTTTACCTCAGGTGTAGCCCTGCAAAAGTGAGATAAAGCACCATTTTATCTGGTTGCTGGGAGTGAAATAAGTAAAAGCTAAAGGAAGAAGTGTGCATGAGTGAATGCTGCTTAGACATGGAACAGTCCTGCCGAAGGGATATTCTGCAGGAATGTTGCGGAAGGGGCATGCACACTGTGACACATTCCTTTGCAACCCCAGATAATTGAATTATTGACATTTCTTCCATATATAGTATTTCGTCCTCAAAGAAGCATATGCTTTCAGTTTGTGTCTTTTGGTTGGTTGGTTGATAAGTTTTGTGATTGGTTTGTTATTATCATCATCTGTGACTTTTTAAGTCAAAAAAATTATTTATACAACACTTTCAAGTACAATTTTTTTTTTTTTTTTACAAAGAGCACTAGATAAAAGTTTAAAACACAACAATAAAGCAAGTGCTTGGATACAAAGGAACCATTAAATTTTAACATTGTGTGTAAATAAAAAAACATAGCTGAAAAAAATTTGATCAAATCATAAAGTTAATTACAGACAGTAGATAATTAGTAGCAGGGATGCCATGTGTCTTGCTGGGGCACAGGGACAAGGTTGGCTCCAACAGCCTTATAATAACATAACAGATCCAACCATTTTTTCACATTTTAGAAGGAAAATACAGTTATTTTTGACCACTCTGTGAAGTAAATTCCTAAAATAACAATTATGACTTTTATGTGGCTTTTAAAACATATATGAACAATTTCACAAATGTGCATTTTTGCCAAAATATTCATCAGCTTATTTAAATGATTGAGGCCCTTTTGGGGGCCCCCATTGGCCTATAGAGCCCAAGGACAACTCACCCAATTCCCCTACCTGTCAACCCATCACCCCTGAATTGTAGAGTTTATAATGTTTGCCTTAAAAGATTCAATTAATGTGGACTTTCTCATATCAAAAGGAAAACTGTTGCCCAAAAATGGAGTATGGTAGTCAAAGAGTGCAGACTTCTTGTTAACCCGGGAGGCACATAGTAAGTCTGTATCCTGTCACCTCATGGCACAAGAAGGCACATAAGGTTTAACAAGATCAGCAAGATGGCAACATGCATCAAAAAGAAAAAATATTCCAGAGTTCTTTCTCAGAAAGCAGAGTGATGATGCCACACCCATATATCAAAGCATCAAACATGAAAAGAAAAAGGTTACATGAGCGTTGAAAGAGTCAAGTCCACTAATAATAAAAAAGAAGTAATTTCTATAAAATTTGCAGTTTTCTTATAGATTAGCCAGGGGTTTGAAATTTGACCTTAACCTCTGACCTTGATCACTGACTTATTCTAAGCCAAATCAAAACACTTCTTCCCATTCATAGGTTCAACAACCCTGACAAGTTTGATCAAAATCAGATTAGTCATATTGAAGATATCTTGACCATGCTTCTAAGTGACAGAAGTGGGGGAAAAAAATCTCTTATAGTCAAAGTACTGCAAAATGGACTGGTGTTAATATGCCACTCTAATGAGTACCCCTTTAGTTTGGATTTGACCAAACATTTAAGCGTACAAGTGTATCAAGGCATAAAATGTTATTCCAGGATCATGCAACAAAGATAAAGCAAAAGGTTGGCATATTTACCAAATCATTAGTGAAATTAGTGATACAAACTGATTACATTTAGGCCATGTGTAAAATTTAATGCACATTATTTAATCATATGTTTTACAACCCCAATTCCAATTAAGTTGGGACGTTGTGTAAAATGTAAATAAAAACAGAATACAATGATTTGCAAATCCTCTTCAACCTATATTCAATTGAATAAACCACAAAGACAAGATATTTAATGTTCAAACTGATAAACTTTATTGTTTTTGTGCAAATATTTGCTCATTTTGAAATGGATGCCTGCAACACGTTTCAAAAAAGCTGAGACAGTGGTATGTTTACCACTGTGTTACATCACCTTTCCTTCTAACAACACTCAATAAGCATTTGGGAACTGAGGACACTAATTGTTGAAGCTTTGTAGGTGGAATTCTTTCCCATTCTTGCTTGATATACAACTTCAGTTGTTCCACAGTCTGGGGTCTCCATTGTTGTATTTTGCACTTCATAATGCGCCACACATTTTCAATGGGTGACAGGTCTGGACTACAGGCAGGGCAGTCTAGTACCTGCACTCTTCTATTACAAAGCCACGCTGTTGTAACACGTGCAGAATGTGGCTTGGCATTGTCTTGCTGAAATAAGCAGGGACGTCCTTGAAAAAGATGTTGCTTGGATGGCAGCATATGTTGTTGCCATCCCACTGTCACCAAGTGCTTGCTCACAGGGGGTCGTTTTGACTGTTGGTGTTTTTCTGTAATTATTGTATGGCTTTTGCCTTACAATATAAAGCGCCTTGGGGCAACTGTTTGTTGTGATTTGGCGCTATATAAATAAAATTGATTTGATTTGTTCCAAAACCTGGATGTACCTTTCATCACTGATGGTGCCATCACAGATGTGTAAGTTGTCCATGTCATGGGCTTTGGTTCTCCAGATTCTCTGAATCTTCTGATTATATGATGGAATCCCTAAATTCCTTGCAATTGAACATTGAGAAACATTGTTCTTAAACTGTTGGAATATTTTTTCCACACAGTTGTTCACAAAGTGGTGATCCTCACCTCATCTTTGCTTGTGGACGGCTGAGCCTTTTGGGGATGGTCCTTTGATACCAATCATGACACTCACCTGTTTCCAATTAGGTGTTCTTTGAGCATTCATCAACTTTCCCAGTCTTTTGTTTCCACTGTCCCAACTTTTTTGAAATGTGTTGCAGGCATCCATTTCAAAATGAACAAATTTGCACAAAAACAATAACGTTTAGCAGTTTGAACGTAAAATATCTTGTCTTTATGGTGTATTCAATTGAATATAGGTTGAAGAGGATTTGCAAATCATTGTATTCTGTTTTTATTTTACACAACGTCCCAACTTCACTGGAATGTTGTAATATTTGTATATCATTTTTTGCATTACAATTATGTTGTTGTAATCTATTACAGAAACTTCTCTTGTGATGTGGTGGTTTATGTTGAAGAGATCATTTGGTGGTGTGCTTCACTGGCAACAAATGAATACATTAATACACTAAAAATGGTCTGTTCTTTGCTTCACACCTACAGGACAGATGGTGCAGATTCAAACAAATCTGTAGCTCTCCATCACAAAACAATACAGTGTGAACTAAACACCACTGATACCTATTTTCATGCCCTTTGGCTTTGCTCACCTGTCCAGTGTTTTTGGTCCAAAGTCACTGAAAAACTGTCCTCCATCTTGGGATATAGAATTATGTTTACTTGGAGACACTACAATTATTGAACTACCAACTAAACAGTCTAAAATTATACTTGTAGCGCTGACTATTGCCAAAAAAAAACCAAAAAACAATTTTGCTGAATTGGAAAAATAAACAATCAATCAGTATTAAACACTGGTCAAACCTCCTCTTCTAATATATAGCAATGGAAAGAATATACGCTTTATTAAGAAACCATTTACCACAATTTAATGAAACATGGTCTTTATTCATCAACTCATTAAATTTGAATTGGAATTTGGAGGTCTAAATTTATTTATTTAATTATATTTTGCCTGTTAGGGAACGCCACTCTTGCATCTGTACTGTATTATTATTACATTATGACTTGTGCCTATTATTGCGGACCTACTGACTTTTCTCTCTTGTGCTGCAGATCCAGGTTTCAGCTCTTACAGGTACTCTAGCTGTCAGAGATTGATACTGTGTATTTTTCCACTTTTCTTTATCTCTCTTGAGAATGTTTGAATTGATGCAAGAGAGAGCTTGTGTCTTCTAGTGTGGGGGGTCCCTCGGGTGTGGTGGGGCTGTGTGGGCGGGGCCTGCGGGGATGGTTTGGTGTCCGGGTGCGGAGTCCTGGGCTGCCTGTGGATTGGGGTTGCGGGTGGGACATCGGGGCCTGGGGGGTTGCATTCCGGTGCTGCCCGGTGGCTCTGCGGGATTCCGGGTGGGATAGGTCAGGTGCTGGCCCACGCTCCCTTCCGGCTCCTCCCTTTCGGGGCGCGGGTGTGCCCCTAGCCTGAGGGGGGCTGGGCGGCAGCCGGTCTGCCTGTGGGGGGCCCTGGTGCCGCGCTGCCGGGCTTCTGGTCCTATTGGGATAAGTTGTAGTCTTACACACCTCTCTGCAGCTTCTCTCCCCCTGCCATCCCCTCATTACCCCATCCCCGTAGAGACGGTGCCTGCTCCCAGACCACCAATAACCAGCAAAAATCTATTTAAGCATAAAAATTCAAAAAGAAAAAATAATATAGCACCTTCAACTGCACCACAGACTAAAACAGTTAAATGTGGTTTATTAAACATTAGGTCTCTCTCTTCTAAGTCCCTGTTAGTAAATGATATAATAATTGATCAACATATTGATTTATTCTGCCTCACAGAAACCTGGTTACAGCAGGATGAATATGTTAGTTTAAATGAGTGAACACCCCCGAGTCACACTAACTGCCAGAATGCTCGTAGCACGGGCTGAGGCGGAGGATTAGCAGCAATCTTCCATTCCAGCTTATTAATTAATCAAAAACCCAGACAGAGCTTTAATTCATTTGAAAGCTTGACTCTTAGTCTTGTCCATCCAAATTGGAAGTCCCAAAAACCAGTTTTATTTGTTATTATCTATCGTCCACCTGGTCGTTACTGTGAGTTTCCCTGTGAATTTTCAGACCTTTTGTCTGACTTAGTGCTGAGCTCAGATAAGATAATTATAGTGGGCGATTTTAACATCCACACAGATGCTGAGAATGACAGCCTCAACACTGCATTTGATCTATTATTAGACTCAATTGGCTTTGCTCAGAATGTAAATGAGTCCACCCACCACTTTAATCATATCTTAGATCTTGTTCTGACTTATGGTATGGAAATTGAAGACTTAACAGTATTCCCTGAAAACTCCCTTCTGTCTGATCATTTCTTAATAACATTTACATTTACTCTGATGGACTACCCAGCAGTGGGGAATAAGTTTCATTACACTAGAAGTCTTTCAGAAAGCGCTGTAACTAGGTTTAAGGATATGATTCCTTCTTTATGTTCTCTAATGCCATATACCAACACAGTGCAGAGTAGCTACCTAAACTCTGTAAGTGAGATAGAGTATCTCGTCAATAGTTTTACATCCTCATTGAAGACAACTTTGGATGCTGTAGCTCCTCTGAAAAAGAGAACTTTAAATCAGAAGTGCCTGACTCCGTGGTATAACTCACAAACTCGCAGCTTAAAGCAGATAACCCGTAAGTTGGAGAGGAAATGGCGTCTCACTAATTTAGAAGATCTTCACTTAGCCTGGAAAAAGAGTCTGTTGCTCTATAAAAAAAAGCCCTCCGTAAAGCTAGGACATCTTACTACTCATCACTAATTGAAGAAAATAAGAACAACCCCAGGTTTCTTTTCAGCACTGTAGCCAGGCTGACAAAGAGTCAGAGCTCTATTGAGCCGAGTATTCCTTTAACTAGTAATGACTTCATGACATTCTTTGCTAATAAAATTTTAACTATTAGAGAAAAAATTACTCATAACCATCCCAAAGACGTATCGTTATCTTTGGCTGCTTTCAGTGATGCCGGTATTTGGTTAGACTCTTTCTCTCCGATTGTTCTGTCTGAGTTATTTTCATTAGTTACTTCATCCAAACCATCAACCTGTCTATTAGACCCCATTCCTACCAGGCTGCTCAAGGAAGCCCTACCATTATTTAATGCTTCGATCTTAAATATGATCAATCTATCTTTATTAGTTGGCTATGTACCACAGGCTTTTAAGGTGGCAGTAATTAAACCATTACTTAAAAACCCATCACTTGACCCAGCTATCTTAGCTAATTATAGGCCAATCTCCAACCTTCCTTTTCTCTCAAAAATTCTTGAAAGGGTAGTTGTAAAACAGCTAACTGATCATCTGCAGAGGAATGGTCTATTTGAAGAGTTTCAGTCAGGTTTAGAATTCATCATAGTACAGAAACAGCAATAGTGAAGGTTACAAATGATCTTCTTATGGCCTCAGACAGTGGACTCATCTCTGTGCTTGTTCTGTTAGACCTCAGTGCTGCTTTTGATACTGTTGACCATAACATTTTATTACAGAGATTAGAGCATGCCATAGGTATTAAAGGCACTGCGCTGCGGTGGTTTGAATCATATTTAATTTCAATCATGTGTTGTGGTATCTTTTACAGACTGTGCCGTGTATTACGTATATTTGCTAATTGCCTTCATTGCAGCTCAACTCAATATTCTGTGCGTCAAGTATTTTTAAAGCTTGATTGTATATTAGTCGATGTTGTAAAATAAAGTATGCTGTTATTTTCTGTTCTCAGCTTGAAATCAAGAAAGTGCCAGAAAATACTTAATACTTAATAATTATGATGATGCTGGACCAGCATGTTATTGTACGTATTTATGAATATAACTTTCCTCATATATAACTCTCTGAACTAAAGAGGTGTATGTTAACCAGTATGTTATACTATATATAAGAAAAAAAACACAAACTTTTTTTAATTGTAATTCTGATAAATATGGGGATTAATTGCTCACTGGCTGTTTTATATGTTTATTTTATCACTCACAAATCTACATTTTGTCCTGTGTATCAAACTGTATAAGCTTTGGTGTGTTGCAGTTATAAACATTTTACATTTATTTTATTACTATTGTAAAGCGTGTGGACCAACATTGCATAGCTCTGTGTGTTAGAAATTTGTTGAGCTACAATAAAAATATTGATTTATTTGCTAATTTCTATATTTATTGGAAAATTCCAATGATGTTTTATATATTGTTTTATACCAGGTAGTAGTACCTGTGGGTATGAGGACAGTACAGGCTTTAACAGTCTGGTATTTGATGTTTCTTTCATCTTAATAGATACATTCTGGCATCCACCCTAATGTGTGCCACATTTGGTTGAGAATTTAATTCCTTGGCCTTGATGTTTGCCAGAATGAATTCATTAAGGGCAGTTTCAGATTTAACCTACACTGACATGCCAAGATTGGTAGAAATCATAAAAATGACCTGGGGGGAGTACTCCAGTAAACAGACTCCCCAATGTTTGACCTTTGGGAAATTTGACCTTTCTGGCCAATTCTAGAACTCACCTCCATATGCACACCAATCTATTGGAGCGAAAATGTTAAATTTTGACCCCAGTGAGCTTGTCTTGATCGACCTTTGTTAAATTTGACTTCACCTGGGGAATTCCAGAACCGTGTGTGCAGTTTGGTGGACACTGGAATCAAAATCAAAATTTTGCTCTTTGATTTAAATGACCTTGATGTTTGCCAAAACAAATCCTTTAAGCTTGACCGTCATCCGCCTATCAAGTTAGATGAAAATCAGCCAAAGGACCTGGGATGAGTAGGGGTACAAACAGACAGACATTATAGTATTATACCAGCAATGCCAGTGATGCTAATTATTTTCACTATTTGATTTATTATGTAGACAGTGCAAATTTCCAAAAATATCCTTTTTTTTTTTTTTTTTAAGCTGTTGGTGTGGGGAACGGTGTTGGACTATTGCAGTCCGCGGCTTATAAACTCTGGAACTGATTTCATGCCATCTGTGATCTTTGCATGACTCCATTAAACTCTTTGTGTTATGCTGTTTGATTGTTGATGCTCTTGCTAACTGAAGGCTTTGTGTTCTTGATGTGGCGTTTCATGTAATATAGTGTACAGATGATGATTATTAGAACGGTTTGGACAGCTTGCTGTGATATGTTTTACATGATCTTATGACCAGTGTGTTGTCTATATCAGAAAACTTCAGTACCACTGAGTGCATTCTGTCTCGTATTTGAATAAAGCATCACCTGCACTGTGACTTCTATCGCCTTCTCTTCTCAGTCTGAAACAGCTCCATGCACACAGATGAAGGCTACAACTTCTCCTCAAAAACACACACTGAAAACAGATTGAACCATTTACAATATAATTGGTTGGGCTGGTATTGTTTTTTCAGCAGACACATTGGTCAGCCTGGGATCAGCCTGTTGGTCTTCCCCATTACCACGTACAGTGGACAGTGTTATGTGTTTTCTTTTTTTCAGATTTTGGGAAATGAGGCACTTCTCACTGTCTTTGACTTGGAGTTGACCAGTTGGAGTTGGTCTCAGGAATTTACAAATATGCACACTGAGTCCAGTGTTAACTATCTGAATTGGTTGTTTTGAACAAGAACTTAATTGGACACATATCAACGCAGAAGACTGGCTAATTTAAACCAATATATTGCTTGATTTGACCAATCTGTTTTTAGAGTGTAGACATAATTCAAGTCTCACAACCACATTCCTTTTCCTGTAATTTTTACCTACTTGATGCATGTTTTCCTGCCAAACAAAGCCTCATTAAAAAGGGACGTGACCTAGAAATTCCTAAAAACTAAAGGCTGGGTTCAATTTTTACAACACAACTCATATTCAAACATTGTTTTCAATCAATAAATCAATCACCTTGACAATTTATAGGGCAGGTCTTTGAGAATTACAAAAAGCCACTAACAGTGGCAACAATATTAAGATTTTTAGTTTTTTTTTTTCATTGTTGGATTGTTTGGTAGGACTCCAGTGTGACATACCAGAATCATTCATTCATTACTACTACTGCTAATAATTATAATAACCACTTTTATAGTACTTTCCAGGAACCAAAGTCCATAAAAAAAGAATACATTAGATACAATTTTATTAAACCCTTGGGAAAAGTCTCTCAGTGAAGGCGAGACTCTCAATTTACCAGTCAATATATGTTCCTATCCTCACCTATGCTCATGAGCTTTGGGTAATGACTAAAAGAATAAGATCACAGATACAAGTGGCAGAAATGAGATTCCTCCATTGGATGTCTGGGTTTACACTCCTGGACAGGGTGAGAAGCTCAATTTTCCAGGAGGGACTCGAAGTAGAGCCGCTACTTCTTCACATTGAAAGGAGCCAGTTGAGGTGGTTCGGGCATCTGGTGAGCACGCTCCCTGGTCATCTCCCTAGGGAGGTCTTCAAGGCGCATTCAACTGAGAGGAGGCCCCTGGGGAAGACAGAACATGCTGGAGAGATTATATTTCCCTGCTGGATTGGGAAGGTCTTGACATCCCCCAGGAAGAGTTACAAGACTTGGCTGAGGATAGGGAAGTATGGGTTGAGCCGCTTGCTCTGCTGCCAGCTCGACCCGGACCCGGATAAGCAGCAGAAAATGAATGAATGAATGAATAAATGTTTTGTACATCTTGGATTTATTTTGGAGTTTTATAGCCTGCCGACAAAACAATACATAGTTCTTGATGTTGTTGTCTGCTTCCATACATTGATGTTCTGCTCTAAAGGCTCAAGGGAACAGCTGGTGACAAGGTATTAGTATTTTTCCATTCTACACAAAACTCTGCTCAGGTTATAGTCAAAGCTCAGACTCAACAAGCATTTGACTGATCACTGACCGTGAGGAACAGAGCAGGTAATGACTTTTTAACAGGAAACAAACAGAAATGCTTTATGAAACCTCCAACAGTGGGAGTGAAGCAGTGTGTTAAGAACTATCCCAAATCCAATTTAGGTCCTCCAGGCTCTGATATCTCAGCAATGCTGTGTCATTTTAGCACCATCATTTCCTCTGACTATTTCACACTTAGATTCATGGCTTACTGGCTCTTGCTGTCTGTGCAGTTTGCTGGTGTAACCATTAGGAGCGTGGCGGCAGACGCGGCAGCTCTGAGAGGGAATCTCAGGTGTGTCAGGAGGAAAGAGTAATGGATTATTCCAAGCCATCAGGAAACCAATCCATCCAGTTATTTGCCTGATTGTTTCCATAAGCAAATAAGCAGGAAGGACCACTGAGTCCTGCAAAGCTGCCATCCAGCCAATGAACCTGCCAGCAGTTTGTCAGATGTCCAATGAGCCACGACAGTTTATCTGCCGGCTAACCAACCGTCTCT